>NC_025691.1:3525832-3528329 GCF_000633955.1 Camelina sativa
ATTGGTGGACAACCGGCCATGGTTGAATCCTGGCACCAGATCTGCTCATTTCTGGCAACTTATGGTTACAAAGGTTGTAAAAGCTGCTTCAATTTTATTTCTTGTTGTTGTTGTTGTTGTTCGGGTGAAAAGATATGAGTTAGTGACCCATCTATCTTTGTTTGCAGTCCAGACTCTCACCTTTTGCAAACACGAAAGCTCGAGGGGAGAAGAAAATTCAGAAGCAGGAGGAAGAGAAGAAAAAGCTAAAGCAGGACGAGGAAGAAAAGCCTAAAGAGACGTGTGCTCAGCCTCAGCCGGACGATAAAAAATTGAAGAAGCTTAATAAGTGGTTCTCATTGATAGATGCGACAACTTTTTCGAACAAGAAGATACCTGCAAATAAACTGCAGAGCTCTTTGTTTCTAAACAAGCAGCTGCACAAGACCTTGTACGGTTTCATCGTGTTCGAAGTTGAATGGGCCAACGTCAGGGGTGTCAACTACTTGAATGAGCTACTGGTACCCCCTTGCAACTGTCCATTGTTTTGGTCTGTCATTGTATGTTTTTCTTGTTTCTTACTTGATCTATATCTTTATGTAGACAGACACGTCTCTTGCTATAGAAGCTAAGTTGATGCGAAGGTGGGAGTTTGAGAGTATTGATCAAGCTGTAAAAAGCATGTCTCAGTGGTTCTCTGGATCAAAAGCGGAAAAGTCTTGCTTGAGGGAATATCTCAACTCAACTATAGGTATTATTATAATACATCTGCATGCTTTAACCTTGCACCTTTATGAGTCCCTAGCTTAAATAAACTTAAAGTATTGTAACTCTTGCAGGAGATGTTTTTCATGACGCTGAAGCAGAATTCTCAAAAACGTCTCTTTTAGATGATGATGACATCCTCAGCAGCGACAATCTTTCTGTTGAAAATGAGTCTCCTTGCTGCTCCAGAAGTGTCTTCAACGTTAATCATTCTGCTGCAGATTATGATGAAAACGAGCCTCACACACCGCCTCTGACTGGACCGTACAAGAGAAGAAGAGTAACTAAGGCAATCAGTACTGGAGTAGATATTGACTATATGGAGGAGACACCCAAAAGAAAAAATAACTCTGTAGACCACTGGGAAAGCCATGTGCCTGATGATGGTGAAAACATCATTGAAGCAACCCAATATAAGGATGTGCTAGTTCTTGTTAGGTGTGGTGACCGTCATTTTCCATTCAAATTACGAGAGGTTATAATGGCTGACATACGCTTGCTTACTTTACTTGAAGCTGGTCTCCCTTCATGGGTCTTGTTTCTGCAGTCTTATCCCGGTTTCTGTCATCTTTATCGACCCTGGATGTGCCTTTTCGCCAGAGCATTATATGTGATGATATCAGTCGTCACCGTTGTGATTGGTTTTTATGACCTCTACAAAAATGTCCCTGTTCTGAAGGCCACTGCATCTCGGTTATGCGGCCCACTCTTTGATTGGATTGAAACTTGGGACATGGTATCACGGATAAAGTACTTGGGAACGATGTTGTTTCTTCACAATTTTCAGAAAGCTGTCAAGTGGGCTCTAACGATGGCACGTGCAATGCAGCCATTTGTTTCTTTACTCATAATGCCTCTGGTGAATCCTCTTTTAGACGCTCTTGGTTTGCTCCTACCGTTATGGAATTCATTGGCAGAGACAGTGGCGAGCTTGGTTTCAGTAGTTTGGATAGTGATCGAGTCTGGTTGCAATCTTGTTGGTGATGTGGTAGAGTTGGTGCTTTTGCCCATTTTGTTTATCGTCTCACTAGTTTGGAACGTCAGTAAGTATATTAACCGTCTCCTTGCCCACTACTATTCTCTTATCTTTTAAGAAAATAATCATAATACTGATGATCTCTTTCTTTTTGTCTTTTCGATGCTACAGCAAATACTGTTTTACTGCCTCTTTTCTGGATCATATGGGAAGTGGTATATGCACCAATCAGAGTGGTTGCTGCATTGGCCAACTGTTTAGCTTTATCCTTCTCATACATATTCGATGTTCTTGGAGATTTATGGAGGTATATGAGCAGCATACTTCAGCTTGCATCAGATTCTCAAGCAGCTGTGAAGACTTATGAAGTCTCCATGTGGCGTACACTTTGGAACGACCTCTTTTCTCATGTCAGTAAAAAGTTTGAAGACAATCAAAAGTATCTGAATCTTTTGCTACTTCGATACATTACTAAATGTGTTTGTTTTGCTGCATTTTTCAGGTTTTTCGTGCTGTCAGGAGTATATTGAACGGTTTTGTTGCTTTCTTTGCTGCCTGTAACAGACATCGGCTTAGGTAAAGCATTATCCCACACACGTTTACACTTTTTTTATATGAGTAGTTCTGACATATTTTTGTGATCTGGTTTCTCTTTGCAGTACTTATAATCACATACAAGACTTTATGGAGAGACTACACAGACGAACCACGAGACCAGAATCTGTAGACTCAAGACATGGCAAGTCTGCTAAGAACAATCAACCTACAGTAAGTTTT
>NC_025691.1:3529510-3539848 GCF_000633955.1 Camelina sativa
TTTGTTTTGCTGCATTTTTCAGGTTTTTCGTGCTGTCAGGAGTATATTGAACGGTTTTGTTGCTTTCTTTGCTGCCTGTAACAGACATCGGCTTAGGTAAAGCATTATCCCACACACGTTTACACTTTTTTTATATGAGTAGTTCTGACATATTTTTGTGATCTGGTTTCTCTTTGCAGTACTTATAATCACATACAAGACTTTATGGAGAGACTACACAGACGAACCACGAGACCAGAATCTGTAGACTCAAGACATGGCAAGTCTGCTAAGAACAATCAACCTACAGTAAGTTTTCTCTCAAAGTAATTAATGTTCTTCTCAACTTGACGTATCTGCGTTTCTCATACCCGGTTCTGATCATGTTTTGCAATTTGCAGGGAGACGGAACTAGAAGGAAATTGCACCTTGCATAGAACTGATCAAAACCCATATTCTTAATTCTTTTCAATTTTTTTTTTTTTGTTCTCTTTTTACCGGATATGATAGGTTCTTAGGGTATATAGATAGGTTTTATACTTCAATGTCGCATACGTCAAGAGCTAGCATTGTCCCAAATCTGCCAAATGATTTGTATATAAGAAAGAAAGTCACAAACTCACACACACTGACTCTCTTTGACGTCCGCAAGCCGAACATGGTACCTAAAATACACACGATTTATTGCCCTGTAAATACATGAACAGCACATGTAACACAATATGCTAAAACAATAATCAAAGAGAGTAGATGTTTGCGCTACACTATACATGAGTCATGTAACTTCAAGTTTTAGAGGATAAGTAACCACACAAAAGGATTCTTAGAAAAACAAAACATGAAGATCAACATTTACGTGCAGACGAGTATATATCAAATTGTATACTTGAATGGATTTCATTGCAAGACAGTTCATCGATTCAAGATTTTACAAATAGAAAACAGAGTAAAATGAAAACACTTGAGAATATGTTTGTTGTTCTTATCTATGGATCTATCAAATCATTGAATATTACTATATTAGGGAATTGTCAAAGTAATTGAACACACGTTGATTCCACAACTTCAGATTCTTGCTCAAGAGTTTCGAACTACCTCTACAACGCTAATTTTATTTCTCTTTTTCCTCTAGAGACCACGAGTTCTGCAATTAAAATAAAATAAAAAAAATTTGTGGGAAAGGGAATTGTCAAAGTAATTGAACACACGTTGATTCCACCGCTTCAGATTCTTGCTCAAGAGATTCGGACTACCTCTACAACGCTAATTTTATTTCTCTTTTTTTCTCTAGAGACCACGAGTTCTGCAATTAAAATAAAATAAAAAAAAATCGTGGGAAAGGGAATTGTCAAAGTAATTGAACACACGTTGATTCCACAGCTTCAGATTCTTGCTCAAGAGTTTCGAACTAGTGGGAAAGGGGAATTGAACCCGGGTTTCGAGGGACAGCCATCTCATGAGATACCAACAAGCCACACCAAAACTTTCGTGAACACTTCTCAACAGGTTGTATATATACATATTTTACCACGTAGGACGGAAAATTAACACAGTTAAGTCTGGTTTTCTCGCCATCTAAGTGTCTTTTTTGTTCAAATTCGTTTTGATTTCTGCATATAAAAAAATACATACCAATACTTTTCTCAGTTATTACCAAAAGCAAAAGTATTTGGATGATAATCAATTACCAAAAGCAAAAAATATTTTAGATGATTATCAATTACCAAAAGCAAACAGTTCATATTTCAGATGAACTTTTTTGTTGTTGTGTTAGTATTTTAGATAATTATCAATTACCAAAAGCAAAACTTATCATCTCAAATTCAAGTATCAACTACCTTCATTGTTCACTTTTCTTTTAGAAGGTATAACTACATTAATTTTCTTTAAAAAAACTGTTTTTCTCAAAAAAAAAATCTTTTATTTTATTGAATCCTATTTGGCAGTTGCTTATTTGATCAAATTTTTTTAAGGAGGTGTGTTTTTCAGCAATAATAAGCCATATATGCTGGTCAAGTTACAATATAATGAACCATTTTTTTGTTACTATTATACAGTATATGTTAAACATTTACTAGTTAGTTCAATATATATTTTGTTCAGCTTCATGGGTCTTGGTGGTTGTGCAGATTAGTTTTTTCTGAGTTTCTAAATTTTGTGTTATTGATCTTAAAAACACACAAATACAATAATGCCACTATATTATAAAATATGACTTTCTATGATTTTTTTCTTGTATCATAAGATTGTTTTGCTGTAAATTTTTATCAATTGATACTAGGAAATCCTAAATTTCAAGAATCATTAATTGATAATTTAAATTTTTTGATTAATAACTATTGATTAATAATTCTAAAAATATGTTATTATGAATAAATAATGTATTTATAGCTAAAAATTATATATATTTATTAATTTATGTGAAAATCCTAGGAAGTATAATATTTATAGAATCTTATTTATTACGTATCAAAAGGAATTTATTTTTTTGAGATATAAGACCAGAAAAAAACTCTTAAAACGAATCGTCTTTTTCATTCATGCACAAATGAACTATATTGAATTTATACATTGGATTTATGTTTGCTAAATCATACACAATGATATGATACGTGTATGAATCTAAGGATACTTGCATCCACTTTCAAATATCTAGTGCGGAGCATGACGAAGAAAGGTGTATAAGAGATGGAGAGGGAGAAC
Source organism: Camelina sativa (assembly GCF_000633955.1). Lineage (NCBI taxonomy): Eukaryota > Viridiplantae > Streptophyta > Magnoliopsida > Brassicales > Brassicaceae > Camelina > Camelina sativa. Next base: position 3,532,193 of record NC_025691.1, read on the forward strand.
CAGATTTAATCCGTGAGGCATGAAGGTCTATGTGAGGGAGTTTGTACCACATAGATATAATGCGAAATTTTGAGATGTTGGAAGATGTGTTGAGAGCTGCTGCTGGAGCAACCATATCTGATTTAGGTAATGCTCGAGTGCATTCCAACATATTCGAGTGGTCAGATTCCATTCCGTTGAAGCTCTGAATAGTCTACTCCTCCAGGTTCATAATCTGGTCAGTTTTGGCTCAAATTCTCGCTCTTGCACTTTGGATCATTTGAGTGTTGGATTTTGTCATATGTGAATTAATTCTGAGTTATGGACTATGTTGGCACCTTTTCAGGTTTGAGTGTATAAAGAAAGACCTTTGAAAATGAAGCAAAGTGTCTGAGGAGAATTTGTTTGTGTTGTTAAAGGATTTTCAGTATTTTCCAGTTTGAGTGTGTCGTTAAAGCATGCCGACGCCGAATTTGTTATTCCATAGCCAAGTACCTGGATCTGTGAGTTGAATCACATATCAAACCGCATGATCAAAAAACCATACATATGTCATAAAAATTCTGGTCGATCATATAAGTTGAAAACTTTTGGAAGATTCTCTTTTACCTCTGATTTTCTTAAGAAGATACTTGCCACAAAATCATTTAAAAAAAAAACGGTAAGACGACTAGTTCATAATATTTCCAATAAGTTCACTTAACGAGTATGTCTATTTGTAACTTCACAAGTAGTGTTTTTTTTGACACATTTCAAAAAAAGTAAAAGAAACTTGAATTATATATCATGTATGTCTATTTAAAAAAAAATGAAATTCAATAAAAATGGTTTTGGGTTAAATTAGGTAAATTAGAAAACTTAAGTTTAAGAAATCGTATTGAAAATGTGGAATGAAATAATTCTTTTTGAATGACAACCAGGTTTGTTAAGAAGAAAGAGTACTGAATCATTACCGGATGGAGGCAAGTGATTCCTGTCCTTAATTAACTCGACTTGTTGAGCAGGAAGTGTGGGACCAAGTTCTCAACGTAAGGAGATATAACACAAATGTCATCAGGGAGGCTATCTCTGAAATATACTTGAACAAGTAGTTGTCATTGTCACAGAAGACAACATCCCCTTGATTAGAGAGAGTCACGGGTGTGAAGAACCTAGACTCCACCATATTAAGTGAAGCTAATCTAATGGAGTGAGTCTTGGTCCATGGTTCTTTATTAGGTGCATCCATACTCCATATCTCTAGCTCGTATTGGTGAAGAGGATGGGAAACTGGCATGGCTATGGCAAGATGATCCCTAATGTTGACAATCTGTGCTTCAAACGTGATGATGCCCTTGGGAAGAGGCGGACGTGGGACGGCATGGAACTCTTCCGTGTGAAGATCCAAGGTTAGTATCGTGTAGGATATTGAACCGCTGACAAGAATTCGTAACCAGTAGATTAATCCGTTGACACACGCAGATTTTCTTCCGAGATCAACCTTGTAACGACTTGGTTTCCAAAGTTTCCGCCATTCACCAGTGGTGACATCAAGGATATCGCAATAGTTAGGATTACGGAATTAGATCCAAACTACTTTACAGCAACCCTTAACACTGTCTCTACCGAATCCCATCGCACAATATTCCAGGAAATAAGTCGTCTATAATTCTGAAAATTCGAAATCATAGCTTTAAATCGACCCTATATGATCCTACAAAAAAAAAGCAAAAAAAAAAATAGATTGTACCTTCCCAAACGTACCGGAGTTCGGGCGGGTATTCAAGAGTAGTGATGTTAATATGGGTAGTATGCCCGCGAGCCTAAATGGGTTCAGTATATTATTTTTAGACCCGAGCCCATTTAAAAAACAAAGAATGTTAAATGGGTATATCTCTTTAAGCCCGTTTATAAACGGGTCGTAATTAATTTAAACTGGACAGCCCGTTTATTTATTTTTTTCTGAACTTTTTGAAGTAAAATGACGACGTTTGGTCAGATTCACTTTCTCTGAACTCGAACGACGTCACGTTCCAAGGTCATCTCCACCGTCACGTTCCGAGGTCATCTTCAGCATCTCCACCGTCACGTTCCGAGATCATCTCAACGGCGAATCATCTCCACCGTCACGTTCCGAGATCATCTCAACAGCGAATCATCTCCAGATTCTCCACCATCACTTTCAGAGGTCTCTCTCTTATCCCTCAATTCAAAACCCATCTCCACTGTCACGTTCTGTGTTTATGATTCATTTGGCTTTGTGGGTTTTGTCTTTCATGTGTATATCGGAAGTCTATTGTAGCTTTTGATTGATTGAAATCGAAATCGGAGTCTGAGGCATGTGTGATGTGTGTGATGTTAAGTGTAGCCAAAATTAGCTTTTTAATTTGATGTGTGTGTTGATCTGTTGGGCTCTCTTCTTCTTATTCTCTCTATTTGCAGATCCTCGAAGATATTTCCAAGAATCAAAAGCTGATTCTATAGTGTTTTGTGTGTGTATTTGCAGGTTTTTGCAGAACATTGGGGAAGAAACGAGAATTGAAGAATAGTTAAGATAGTAAGATAACAAAGCATCGGGTGTGTAACATATTGATGCTTTCATATTGGGTGTGTTCATTCATATCGGGTGTGTTCATATTGATGCTTTGGGTTTTGTTATAGGTAGAGGAAGATGGTAACAAAGATGATTCATAGAGAATAGAGAGTGGAGTTTTCAGCAGTGTTCCTACTGAGCTCTTTCGTCATATCCTCAAGTTCTTATCCTCTGAGGTATGTTATTGTAGTTCAATAATCTTGTTTACAAAATCAATACTTCATACTTAAAACTGATTTTGGTACACTTTTGATTGGTTTTCTTTTCAGATACTGTATCCGGTGGGGACTAACTCCTCCAACTAGAAAGCTACGGGAGTGTTTTTATCCTCAGGTATGTCATTGTTCATGTGTTCTTATCCTCAGGTATGTTATTGTTCATGGTTTCAGTCTTTCAGACTTGAGTCTTATTTAATAAAATTGGAAACAGATTTCTAAAATTTAATAAAATTATGTAAAAACTTTTCTCTGTTCTTATCCTCAGATTTCTAAAATTTAATAAAATTATTTAAAAACTTTTCTCTGTTCACTGTTCTGCTGCTTAATGCTTTAACTCAACAAGTCTTTGTTGAGTTTATATAGTCTTTGTTTCAAGTCCTCGGTTTGGATACTCTTATATAGCTATAAAGTATAAACGATGGAGGTTTATATATGTCCATTCTGTTTTTACAGAATGGACTTAGAGTCTCAATATACAATGGCATTGCTTAATGCTCAGAATGACTATATCATTATGAATGAGGAAGATGCTCAAGATGAAGACATTGAGATGGATGAGGGAGAAACAGAAATTGAAGAACCAGAGCAAAGTGACACAGTGTCTCAAGCAACAACTCAAGCTACACGAAAGAGACGTTTAACTTCACAAGTTTGGAAGGAATTTGTATCAGTCGGGATAGAAAAAGATAAAAAGGAGAGAGGCAAATGCATCCATTGTGGTAAGAAGTTGGTGATTAATACAAAAACACATGGGACAAAGAGTTTGCATCGCCATTTGTTGATGTGTCCAAAGAAGCCTAGAAAGGAAGACATGCCTCCATATGATCCGAAGAAAGATCGAGAGATGACTAGCGAGATCATTATCTATCATGATCTGCCGTTTCGCTATGTGGAATATGAAAAAGTGAGAGCAAGAGACAAGTATCTTAATCCGGACTGCCAACCGATATGTAGATAAACTGCTGGAGCCGATGTCTATAGAAGGTATGAGATCGAAAAGGTTAAAGTAAAAGAGTTGCAAGACATCGAGGTCGTGTGTGTTTCACTTCAGTTTTATGGTCTGCTCGTGCCACAGTTATGAGTTATATTTGTTTGACGGCTCATTTCATCGATGATGATTGGAACTTAAACTGTATGATTCTAGCATTTTGTGAACTGAAGTCTCCTCACACTGGCGAAAAAATTTCCATTAAGATAGTGGAGTGTTTGAAAGAATGGGGTCTGGAGAAGAAGGTATTTTCTGTAACTTTAGATAATGCAACGAATAATGATAGTATGCAGAAGATACTTAAGGGTCAACTTCAGATGATTAGTGGCAGTGGCCTCTTATGTGATGGTGATTTTTTGCATGTTAGATGTTGTGCTCATGTTTTGAATCTCATAGTAAAAGCTGGTTTAGATCTAGCGAATGATATCTTGCACAATATTAGAGAGAGTGTTAGATATGTTAAAACATCTTCTTCAAGGAAAGAAGCTTTTGCAGCTTGTGTAGAGAGAGTTGGTATTAAAAGTGGAGCTGGTCTGTCACTTGATGTTCCTCATCGTTGGAACTCTACATATGAGATGCTTGCAAGGGCTGTAAAGTTTAGGAAAGCATTTGTTAGCTTGCAATGGTATGACACAAATTACAAGACATTGCCGTCAGAAAATGAATGGAATCGTGGAGAAAAAATATGTGAATTGTTGAAACCGTTCAGTGTCATCACTACACATTTTTCAGGATCAAAGTATCCCACTGCCAATATCTATTTCACACAAGTATGGAGAATTGAGCTGTTGTTGAGGAAATATGCAACTTGTGATGATGAAGCTGTTGAACAGATGACTCAGAAAATGCAAAAAAAGTTCTCCAAGTACTGGAAAGCTTACATCATAATTTTGGCCATGGTATCTGTTTTAGATCCAAGAATGAAACTGCAGATGATTGAAATGGCTTATGAGAAAGTGGATCCAACAACTTCTAAATTGAAAAAAGATGAGCTTAGAGCAAATTTGGTTAGGCTCTACAAAGATTATCAAGCTAAGTCTATGGCAAATGCTTCAGGTGTTTCAGTAGCTCCAACTCCACATGAGTTAGTTTCTGAGTCTCCACTTGATGATGATTTCGATTACGTAAGTGTACTTTCTTTACAATACTAATTTTGCCATAATTTTGTATCATAATTTTGTAGCTTGACTAAGGATAATGATGATGTGAATCTTTCTGCAGGATCTTTTTGAGCTTGAAAGAAACATTGGAGTTGGGGTGGACAATACAAAGACACTTTTGGATATCTATTTAGATGAGCCAAGATTAGAGAGGAAGTCTTTCCCGAATTTGGATGTTTTGTCTTATTGGAAAGACAACCAACATCGACTTGGTGATCTAGCATGTATGGCACGTGATTTGCTAAGTATACCCATCACTACAGTTGCCTCAGAGTCGGCGTTCAGCATCGGATCTAGAGTGTTAACTCCATACAGAAACCGGTTGCTTCCAAAGAACGTTCAAGCTCTATTGTGTACTCGTAACTGGTTAAGAGGATTTGCAGAATATGAAGGTAACTTACGAGTAAGACTTACCACAAAACTTATGTATCTAATTTAGTGACTTAGCAACTAATTCACAGTTTTAATAGGTAACATAGAAGACGAAGAAGATGAAAAAGATGCTCAAAACACAGGGAGTAATCAGGATTAGTGATGAAGCTGTTCAAGCATCTCCTCATGATAGGTTTGTTAACATCGTTCTTTGCGTATTAGCATCTCCTCATGACCGTATACACCTTTTATTAAACGATGTTACCGTATTAGGTAATACCATTGGTGTCTCTGTTAATCTTTGCTAATACCATTAGTTCTGTTTGTGTGTGTTTCAGCTGATATGGACTACGGATCTTAAAGAATGATGAAGAAGAATGTTTCAGGGTTTGCTACTACTTCCTTGTTGTGTTCATGTTTCTAGTAGATTATTTGGGTTTTACCAGTTGATGTAATGTTACCCCTTTACTCGTTTCTTGGTTCATTTACATTAACCAAGTACCACCAGCTCATGTTCTAGGACTTGTTTAACAGTTTATGTTAATGGGCTTCAAGACAATATTAAAAATAAATGGGCAAGACCCAAACGGGTATATTGTTAAATGGGCAAGACCCAAACGGGTATATTATTTAATGAGCAGGGTTTTAATGGGGTGGGTTTTAATTGGCAGGGCAAGCCTATTTTAACATCACTATTCAAGAGGGAGGGGCGTTGGTTTCACTACAGATCCCATGTAGTCTTGTACACTAGCACGCTAGGCCTACGTACGTTTCCTAATTGATACTTTACGATTGGACTTTTTCAGTTAATTTCCTTTATTCTAAAATCAAACAGGTATTTTGAGTATAGTAATAGTAAATAAAAAAATGAGAATCAATATTCGTCAAAAAAAAAAAAAGACTCTAATTTTTTTATTAAAATAATTGTAACTTAGCTAGGCTTCTTTTTCTTTATTAATGGATGATCTTCTTAAATGGGTGTTTTCAATATTATTTTAAATCTAGAGGTTGCAATGTTCTATAAGTACGTCCTGATGATGATGAGACTGTATCAGAAAAGCTATTTTGTAGTGCAAGCTCGATAATTGAATGTACAACCCGATTAGATGGAGGAAAGCCTATGGACCAAAGCGTAAGCTCACAAGGACAAGATGTTGTTGACTATTCTTCTTCTTCTTCTTCTTCTAGTGATACTGATCCTGAAGACTAGAGCTTCTCTGCGTACGTATCCCAACGTAACAACTAACAATGTAGCACATGCAACTGTTATCGATTTTTTAAATATATATAATATAAGAAAAAAATAGTGGTTATAACTTATAACCAAATAAAAGTAGATTTCCAAATGCATATTAAACAGCTTAACACCTCTTCTCCAAGATCAAAACGTTAGTAACTAGCTAGCTAGCAACTTCTGACAATTTATGAAATGTTCTTTTTAGCAAATTATTTAATCCTCACCAATTAAAAAAGCATGACATCATTGACATGTCTTTGTATTGATTCTTCAAGTTTGTGGGTTTAATAGTGTGTTAAATAAAAAAGTGTTTAGATAAACTATTCTGGCTGGTCTTATGATGTTTTCTAGCTAGACAAACATGAATTTTTTTTAGGATCATACACATTGGTCTCCATCATCAAATATTAATTACATCCCAAATTAGTAATGGTATCAAAAAAATTCCAATCACTATATGCTATGCCGATCGAATTGTCCAGTGAAATCCTAAAATTAATAGCAGCAACAAGTATTGCCGATAACGAAAGACCCAAACGTCTCCAATCAAATATTTATACGTGACACGCACGACGCTTGACTCTTCAACCGTTTATGCCAACCCCTATGGCCAAAAGTTCATACGTAGTCGTATTTTTATGGTTTATATTTTGTATGTAGCACCGAACAAATCATACGGCGCAGCGATCTATTTAGCGAAAGTGAAAACCTCGTCGCCGTCCATGTTACGGAGAAAACGAGTCGCTCCGTTCATACTCCTCACATGCCTCACCTTTGGTTCTAATCATGGCTCCTTCGCCGTACACCGTCACAACTCTTCTTCCTGCCATTTAGGGGTCTGAGAGAGTGTGGAGCAGAGGAGGGGGTTATAATTATATATGGAGATGACTCAGATGAGTGAAGGAGTGATTTAATATTTGTTTCTGGATTGTGAGTGGCCCGATTGAGAGAAGATAGTCAAAGGAGTTTGGGGATCATGGGAGTGGAAACTTTGACCACAAGATTGTATAGTCCCGAAGAGGTGATTATTCGGATAGTGTGTTTTTGGTAAAATATAGAGAGAAAATTTTATTCTTCTCAAAAAAAAAAAAAAAAAAAAAAAAAAAAAAAAAAAAAAAAAAAAAAAAAAA
>NC_025691.1:3540853-3550496 GCF_000633955.1 Camelina sativa
TTTTTTTTTTTTTTTTTTTTTTTTAAGTCTTGTATTATAAACCATATTATGCAATAAAATAACTTACAATCATTCATTAGGACAATATAAAATATCAAAATAGAAGTTATTTATGAAAATGCTTTAGACAATTTAGTTATTCATTATAAATTTAAATAGAGATAAAAAAACATTCATCGTAAACATGACTATATACTTGGAGTCTTGGACCAGTCCTGAGCTTTATTGGTTTCACATGCTATAATTTTTGTCTCTCTACTTTTCTTCTCCCTCAAATTCACAGGAATGTTTCGTCCAGTACTTGTGGCACGAGTGTCATGCACGAGATTCTTTGAGGCCATGTCTGCGATGAGAGAATCATTTGTGACTCTTCAAGATCTTCTTCTTTTTTATGGGTGTAAATGTTAAATTCTCTTCAAGATCTTCGAGTAGGTTACTCTGTGATAAGCTCAAATTAATCCCTGGAGCTACTCTCTCAAACAAGAGATCACTGTAGTACTTAGGGGTCGAATCCACAGAGACTCAAGATCAAACACAATAGATTGTAGAGTTTTGTTATTACACTAAACGAATTAAGTTGCATTAAAAACGAAAGAAGACAAAGAAGAATATTAAATCAAAGGGTTGTGAAATCAGAAAATCAAAAAGTTAGGCCTAGGGAATTTCTTAGGTAATTAGGAAATATTAAATCAATAAATTAATTAAGATTCAAGCAATTAAAATAAGATCTAGAACTTTAAACACAATTTGTAAAATAAATCAGTTATCACTGCAAATATTATTTAAATTTAAAACCAGAAAATCCAAATCTCTTTGTAAAATTCTAGGTTAAAAATCAGCTTTAAATTCGGGATTAGATAAGTTCACAAAATTACTAAATCAAATCTCTTTGTAAAAATTAATTTTGCTCATCATTGGTTTAATCAGGAAAATCAATTATATTCTCATATCAATTTATTTTCCTAAGATAATAATTTTAGGTGATCAATCAAGAATTATTGAGAAGAACAACCAAGGATGAAGATCATAAAAGATAAAGAACCCTAAAAATAACAGATCTAATAAGTCATAAAAACCCGGTGAAAAACCCTAAACCTAACAAGCAAATTACTCATACATGTTTAATGAAGAACAAATCATAATTCTGAATAACATGCAAAAGATATTAAAAGTAAAAAGAAGTTCAGGAATTTTTCTCTCGAAGGAGTTCAGATCTCTCTCCCAAAAGCTCTCAATATCTCTCTCAAAAACTGCTAGAAAAATAACTTCAAGGTTTTGTAAGACCTAAAAATACTATATATATGTCCTAAAACACGTCAGGGACTTATGATGCAATTATGGAAAATTTTGGGGCATATTTGTAAAACTTCCAAAACTTGGGTCTTCTTCTGTCGGGTTACTGGGGTGTCGACCGACACCAAGAGTAGTGTCGATCGACACCATCTCTCTGAATCGATTCCAAATTGATTTCCTCCGGATTAATGCTACAAAACGATCCAAATTGCTCTACTTTGCTCCATCTATGCCAAAATCCTAGAAAACCTGTTAAAACTCAAAAACATTATAGAAAACAAATCATAAGACTCAAAAGCACACTTATATCATTGTTAAAAACCGTAAAAACCATGATATATCACTCTGCAGTTCTTTACCAACAACACGAGGAGATCACGAAATGACGCATAGGGACCCAGATTTGTGCGACTCCACCGCAAGGGATAATAGAGTCAAGGCTTCGACGACTTAGCTGTTCAGACCACAAGGAGACAAAACAGTGATCAAACCGAAGCAGAAGTAGAAGATGAAGATGGTAATAACAATTCAAACCGGAGACTATCTTGGCTCCTCCTTCCGTAAAAAAGAGTAGCGTTTAAACAGCTGATTTTGTTCAGTGTTTTGCTTGCGGTTTTTGATATCGATTTATGTTAACAAAATAACATATCTATTTTATTTTTTTTGTTTATATAAATTTGTGTAAATGTTACAAATTAAAAAATACATATATATATATTATTTGAAAGACGCATGTGTTATATACTTATATTATATGTTCTAACAGTTTAAGGACCGACTCAGCCTTTCACATAAAGCGGCGGATGAAATCTACAGTCAGACAAAAAGTGACGTCTGATATGTCACCTCCACAGGTTCAGAACGTAGATGGCATAGCAGAGGCAGCGAGTGCGAGAAAAGAAAAAGCATCGAGCCATGCGAGTAAAGAAAAAGCATGTGGACTTCGAATTTGTTTCTCCATAGCCCAAGTACCTAGACTTGTTAGAGTTCAATCACATATATAGCAAACCGCATGATCAAAAAGAACATATGTACATGTAATAATAATAATAATAATAAAAATCTGGTGAATCAGATTTGGAAGATTATCTGACCTCTGATTTTTTTTAGGAGATACTCGCCAACAATTCTTGGTTGAACTTGAATCCAATCCTACACACAAAATTATTCAAAAAAAAAAAAAAATTAGTAAGACGAATAGTTGGTAATATTTCCAATAACTCTACTTAGCGAGTTGTAAATATATACACTTCCTTCCTTTCATTACCGTTGTTTCTGTCTCCGGATGGAGGCACGTGATTCCTATCCTTAACTCGACTTGTTGAGCCGGACGTGGGACCAAGTTCTCAACGTAAGGAGATATGACACATATGTCATCAGGGAGGCTATGGAGTTTGTCTGTCTCTGAAATATACTTTGAACAGGTAGTTGTCATTGTCACAGAAGACAACATCCCCTTGATTAGAGAGAGTCACGGGTGTGAACGACCTAGACTCCACCATATTAAGTGAAGCTAAACTAATGGAGTGAGTCTTGGTCCATGTTTCTTTACTAGGTGCATCCATACTCCATATCCCTAGCTCGTATTGGTGAAGAGGATGGGAAACGGGCATGGCTATGGCAAGATGATCCCTAATGTTGACAATCTGTGCTTCAAACATGATGATGCCCTTGAGAAGAGGCGGACATGGGACAGCATGGAAACTCTTTCGTGTGAAGATTTAAGGCTAGTATTTTGTAGGATATTGAGCCGCTGACATAAATTCATAACCAGTAGATTGACCCGTTGACCCACGCAGATTTTCTTCTAAGATCAACCTTGTAACGACTTGGTTTCCAAATTTTCCGCCATTCACTAGTGGTGACATCAAGGATATCGCAATAGTACTCGCATACGCAATATTGAGTATGCATGCACGTTTTCAGTATTCGCATACGCATATATATACTGATTGTGAAGTGTTTATGTATTTTACATATAAAATCACATTTAAAATTGGCTCTGGTCTTCATCAACGACTGACACTTGACAGTATTCTAGCTACGTGTAGGTCATTCATAAAATTTAATTATGTTATTGTAACACTATTAATTAGCTACTAGCCCTCGTTTAAAAATCATTTGGCGTTAGTTGGACGGTGAATGAAAGTCTAGCGATTAATCAGAAAATCAGATTTAAATAGGAAATTAATCAGGGATTAGTTGTAAAATTTTTAATTATTATATATAATAAATAATAAAATATTTAACTTTTAGGATTATATAAATTGTTTATCCTGATATTACAATAATGTTAGACAGTTCAAACGGTTTAAGCCTCCTTGCTGCTTAGCGATTCCACACCGTATAATCCATCGATTTGACCGGTTTTTGGAACTGGGCTACTAAGAGTGATCGACGTATAGATTTTTTTTTTATGTAACATATTGATTATATTCTTTTATGTAACATATTGATTATAAAAATAAAAAACCGCAACTCTTTTCTTTCTCCGCAATTTTACTTCAACGCGAAATGATCCCATGCAAACTAGCTATATGCGTGGACGTAGACGTAATAATGTCCCAGCTCATAAACGAACAGACTTACGCACTTAAATATAGCAATTCAAGTATATTACTATATATATAACATGATATTTTGACTAGTTGTGAACACACAACTGATCAGACGATTTTAATTATCTAAATAGATCGAGCAACATAGACAGGTACAAGTATATCTATCTTATAAGCATTGAAAAAAAAAAAGAATAAAAAATATATGTTTTAATTATAAGTCAGATATGTATATGTATATAATTCTCACCGCCGCTTCTCTAAACTTTGAATAAGTAAACGAAAGAACTATGTACTCCAATCGACAGTTTCTTATTTATATCAAAAGAGAGGGAAACTGAACAGTTTTACTGTTCATAATCCGAAAAAGAAAAAAAAACTCTCTCTCTCATCGTCGAACCCTAATTCCGTTGGCGATACTCTGCCTTTCACTACTCTCTCGCCGTACTCGCTCGCTATCCTCTCTCGCTCTCTATCTCTTTGTCGTCGATGTCTTGTTTGTTTCTGTCTAAGCCGCCCTTGTTTTCGAGTTCTGGTATGTGACGGCTGAGTTATAGTATTTACGGAAAAACAAAAAGTCTCGTCGATTCATATGACGGCTGAGTTATAATGCTTTGTGGTTGAGTTACCACAAGAAATAATCTGAAAGCAAACGGCTGATTTATATGACTTGACGGCTGAGTTATAGTATTTACGGGAAAACGAAAGGTCTCGTCGATTCATATGAAGGTTGAGTTATAATGTTTTGTAGCTGAGTTATCACAAAAAATAATCTGAAAGCAGAGAACGAAAGGTCACGTCGATTAATATGACGACTGAGTTATTACACAAAATAAAACAAATATATTATAACAATACTACATACGACAAGTTTTTACATTGTGTCCAACTTTTTTACATCGCGAACATGCGTGTTGCTTAAATACATATTTGTGCTTCTTTACCCAATTACCGGAAACAACAATTACCGGAACTGGATCCATGAAAGAAAATGAAGAAGAATGAGGAAATAATAAGAATGAGTGTAATTAAGAAGTTAAGAAAGAGGAGAAAAACAAGGGGAAGAACAAGGTGAAGAAACACTTTTTAATCAATTAAAAAACAAGAGTCGAAGGAACGACGTTTCGTATTTCCAGAGAAGATGATGACATGGAATGCTGACATGGATGATGCGTCTGATGTGGCAAGTCAGCCACCAAACGAACATGTAAAACAGCCTAATTAAATCAGCCATCAAACAATATTATAACTCAGCTGCAACATGATTACTATTACAATAATTAAAAATTAAAAAAGCAAAAAAATGGTTGCCAAATTCAGCTGCTTAATCAACTGAAAATTTGTAACTCAGCCGTATCGTTTAATAAGTCAGCTGTAATTGAATGATATTCTAGTAATTAATCTTTTGCTACTAAGTCAGCCGTAAAATGGCCGAGTTGTCCGATAAGTCAGCTTATGACGACTGAGTTATAGTGTTTAACCATAACTCAGCCGTAACGACATCTCATAAGTCAGCCGTTGTTCATAACTCAGCTAGCCGGAAAAAGTTAATTCAGCTGTGTTGTAGTGATAACTCAGCCAAAATTTTGACAACTCAATCATCGAGTGAAAACTCAGCCGTAAGGACGACTTAAGTCAGCCGTAAGGACGGTTTAAGTCAGCCGTAATGTTTGGCTGAGTTATGCTCTAAGTCTGTTGTCCGCTCTTACTCAAATGTTTTTTCCATAAATCAGCCCCAACATACCATAACTCAGTACCTTTGAAACGTCAGGAATTTCTGACGTGACGTCTGACGTAGCAATAACATTTTTGTAATTACGTTTTTTCTGTAACATAAAACAAAAGCAAACTGAGTGTTTTGAAAATAGCCAAATTATCCTAGTAATAAAAAAATAGTTTTGTTGGTTCGATAATATTACCTAATTTGAAGCACATCCGAATAAATTTCCCTAAATAAATCAACATCATATATAACAACATTTAATCTGACCGATGTAAAATAGATGTATATATAGTGTACGGACGGATTACCCTACCGATCAACAATATATATATATATATATATATATATATATATAGATATCGATATGTTAATATTGTTAATACTTAAAGAGTAAAGTATTGGTTTTACTTAGTCAAACATTATATTACATTGCGAAGGAGAAACATATTTAAGAATATGGAATCGATCAAATTCATGTATAAATGTTATATAAAAACATTTGATAATAAGTGCATAATGCATTCATCTAATTAAGGTCTTAGGTTTTTTTTTTTTCATGATTTTGTTCAAAGAGAAGACTATTGTAATTAATGGAAAAGAAGAAGAAGAAGAAGAAATCTATGCATGGGGGAGAAGAAGAAGGAGCTTTACAAGGAATCTATGCATTGGGGCATGCAGAAGAAGAAGTGCGTTGATCACACTGTACGATGATGCTATTAAACAACTTTTATTAAATGAAATTATATCTATGTTTTTTCTAATATAAGTAAATCCTAATTGAAATTCTATATTGCAGATATGTTTTCTAGAATGAGAAATGTAAACACGCATTATCACATCATATGTCAGACCAAATTCAGTAACAAAAAAAATTAACCGTACCAAATTACAATAACGTTCTTATGGTTCCACAAATGTATATTTTTACAGAAGAAACAATATAAATAAAAAATAAAACTACTAAGCGTACGTAGCTCAATTGGTAAGATTCTTAAACAAAGTTCAGAGGTCGCTGGTTCGAGGGACGACGCTTGGAAAAAGACCATATAAAATGTTCTGGTCCTTGGTATGAGGGGATGTACGGGTCTAGGCCCGGAACCTCTTATTAATTCAGAAAAAAATATATAAAAAAATAAATAAATAATAAAGCTGCAAGTGAAACCAAATAAAATGAAAGGAACCTTAGGTATCTATTAATTAATTGTAAATCAGTCCTATAACTAGAGGTATATTAATTAAAGAAAATTATACCTTCTAAAATAAGTAAAAATAATGTAGGCAATGGTTCCACCAAATCACACATAATTGACATTCCCAACGGTGATCCCTACATATTTGAAAGATTAATATGTATCATATTAAAATTGACAAAAATATAATTGCCAAAAACACAAATAATATTAATTCTTTGTTAATTTATTGGATTATAATCATATAGTAAAAAGAAAACCTGATTTTTTAAAAAAACCAGATTTAGAGTTCACTCAATTCCAATGAGTAACATTTATAATTTTTATATTAAAAAATGTGCATTGTATCAAGTTTATACATTACTTAATATTTTATAAAAACTAAAATAAAACATAATTCTAAAAAAAATAACTGAAAACTAATCTTATCTCATATTTGAAAAAGTAACAATATATTAAATATATTAGTTTCATATTTTGTAATCTCATAAGTAATAGTTTTAATACTTGTGCAACATTATCATAAATTATTCAAAAACGTTATTATGAGAAAATTATTTGTTTATGTAAAAGTGAGTATCTACAATCTTTTTTCTTTTAGGATTAATAATTGACAGTATAATTTATTTAATTATGGTATTATAGTAATTAATTGTATAATTTTCTTAATTCTTTTTTTATAGAATTAGTAATTTAAAATTAGAATTACTATTATTTTTTATATACACATATGAACTATCTTTTTATATTTATTATATCGTTTAAATTTTTAATTTCTTATAATTTATAAATATGTTAAAACAAAGTTTTTGTATAACTCATGACAAAATCTTTAATTGTTAAATTGACACGTGTCGCGATCACATGAGTTACTAATTTTGAAAACCAATATTTATATAATAACATAATATTCAATATGTTATCAAATCATTCACCGATTGAAAAACTTAAGAAAATTACATTAATTTCTTATTTTAATTATCTTTTTTTCTTACATTATGTTAATCACTCATTTTAACAAATTAAACATTTCCATACTTTAATCATTTTTCTGTATAAATTTCTTTTTACTATATGATTATAATAAATAATAATTGCAATTAAATTGCAAATATTTTCCTTATTAATTGCCCATATTTTCCTATTGAAATTAGTAATTTAATATATAATTTTCCTATTAGAATTAGTGATATAATAGATTACTTTTGGTTTTATATACTTTCAAAATATTAATTGTAATCTTTTTATTTTTAGGATTTTTGAATTTTCCTATAATTATTAAATAAATTTTAGTTTCACACATGTCAAAATATTATCGATATATTTGACTAGTGTCGCGATTATATGAATTAATAACTTTGAAGTTTTTATAATAAGATTATTTCTACTTTTCAAAAAACATTTATTAAGGGTTGTCTCAATTTTTACTTAAAATAAAACAAATGCGTAAAAAAGAAAAGAAAAAAAAACAGAGAACAAACCAAAAAAAAAACAGAAAAAACAAGCTTCATCAGAAAGAGAAGAAGAAGATTTTTTGTTGTTGTTGTTGTTGTTGTAATGTTTAAGGTAAGGAAAAGTTTATGTTTTGTTTTGGGGCCAATTTTTTTTTGGAGTAAGAGAATTGAGATATGAGGATGAATGCCCAAATTTTTTTTTTTATTATTTCCTGAATTAGCTTCTCTCTGTTTCTCGCGAAGATGGAAATTGGGTTGTTGATTAGGTTATGTGGTTTTACGAAGTGACTATTGGAGCTTGTTACTTTTTGACTTCCCGATGGTGGAAGACTGGAAGGTATGAGAACAAACCTGAATTGATCAGATTAGATATATATTGTCTTGAACGTAAAAGTTGATCCTTTTTACGGGGTTTAGTGTGGTTTTTGGTGCTGCTTAATCATGTTTGATTCCACTGAATTCATCTGATGATGATACTATAGCCTTTGTGTGATCCAATGGGAAAGATTAGGCTTTCTTTCACAAAGTTTGCACACAAAGTTCACATAAATAAAGATTCCATTCGTTTTGTAAAGGAATTAGATAAAGATTCCATTTGCTTTGTAAAGGAATCATACACAATATAAAAGACAAGCAAAACTAGTCGTGGGCGTTTGGATATCGGAGCGGGTTTCGGGTCGGATGATTCGGGTATCGGATAAAATGGATATGGATTCTAATATCCATACAGATTATTAGGCATTGACGTTCGGATGTCAGAGCGGGTTCGGATCGGACAATTCAGATATCAGGTAAAATGGATATGGATTCTAATATCCATACGGATAATTTATTAAATGTCGGATCGGACTTCGGGTCGGATATTCATAAATCGGATACAGGTTTCGGACATTTCATACCCGATTGTTCTTTGGAAATGTGAACAATCCGAGACTTAAAATAAAACAAGCCAATAACATCCTCAAATGTTTAAAACCATGTCAATAACAACCAAAAAATGTGAAAACCATGCCAATAACATCCAACCATAAGACTTGTGGCAGTAATTGCACTTACATCGCTTAACATTGTCATCAAATCTTGTGAAATGTCCCCAAACAGTAGATCTTGTACTCGGCTTTCTCTTTGGTTGGTCCGGTTGTATTGAGCCTCCACCATCTGCTGGACCATCTTTCCTTTTGTTTCCACTCTCAGGTATCAGATTTGGGTCATCTTTCTCCTTGGCAATGTTGTCTGGAAATGGTGTGGAATCCATCTAAAAAGAAAAAGAATGCAAGTTAATAAACCAACTTATACAAAGCATATGAATTTTGTTTCTAACTAGAGAAGAGAACAATAATACTCACTACTAAGAATCGGGATTGAGTAGAAGACTTATACGGATCATACTTATCATTCACACTACTCAAAATTTTGTTTCTATCT
>NC_025691.1:3550974-3556541 GCF_000633955.1 Camelina sativa
CAACCGTAAGACTTGTGGCAGTAATTGCACTTACATCGCTTAACATTGTCATCAAATCTTGTGAAATGTCCCCAAACAGTAGATCTTGTACTCGGCTTTCTCTTTGGTTGGTCCGGTTGTATTGAGCCTCCACCATCTGCTGGACCATCTTTCCTTTTGTTTCCACTCTCAGGTATCAAATTTGGGTCATCTTTCTCCTTGGCAATGTTGTCTGGAAATGGTGAGGAATCCATCTAAAAAGAAAAAGAATGCAAGTTAATAAACCAACTTATACAAAGCATATGAATTTTGTTTCTAACTAGAGAAGAGAACAATAATACTCACTACTAAGAATCGGGATTGAGTAGAAGACTTATACGGATCATACTTATCATTCACACTACTCAAAATTTTGTTTCTATCTAAACTTGAAAACCAACTTATATGAACTTTGTTTCTAACTGGAGAAAAAAACAATAATACTCACTACTAAGAATCGGGATTGAGTATAAGACTTATACGGATCATACTTATCATTCACACTACTCAAAAATTTGTTTCTATCTAAACTTGAAAAACAAACTTATACGGATCATAACTTTGTTTCTAAGTGGAGAAGAGAACTATAATACTCACTTCTAACAAGAGCAGAGAACTATAATACTCAGAATCGGGATCAAGCAAACCATTAGCTAATCTAATTTAGGAGTTAAGAATCAAGCAAATTAAAACCCAAAATCAAGCAACTAAAATACAGATTTCACTACAACTTGAATTCCTCTCAAAGAAAAAGAAGAATAATAGAATAACTAAAAAAGAATATGAATCATAGACTAACCGATATCGATTTCTTGATGCCTTTGATGGAGAAGACTGGGGCGACGAGAATTGTATTAGGGATTCCATGGAAAAGGTTTTGCCTTTATATGTAGAGAATCGCGAGAGATAAGGGAAGAAGATCATGGATACAACCATACCGGTGTATGGATCGCGAGAGATAAGGGAAGTGGAGATCGATGTATCTCGGAGGATCGAGAGAGAAAAGGAAACGGGGATCGGATGTTCGGGTGTTCTTCGGGTTTCGGTTATTATCCGATCCGGTCCGATGTCCGACGGATTGATAAATCAATAACAAAGCCTAATCTTTAAAAGTGAGAAATTTTCTTTTTATTTTTCAAAAATCTATATATATTTTTGCAATAGATGGAGAATGAAGCTTATATAGGCTCAGTTTACAAATCATTAACATAAATACAAAATAAATCAAATTAATTACATCAATCAATTTATAATTAATTTTGAGTGATTTGATCAAATCATTATTGATGGAGATTTGTATCATATACTATAACAAGGGATGTTAATATGGGTCAGCATATTGAGATTTGTATCTAGACAACTTGGGCATGAATCGTTGAGAGTCTGTTAGAGCATACCCATTAGTCATCCTCAAATAAATGTCTCTAACTTTTAATAATATTAAAAATAATACTAATCTAAGTTTAGATCTTCACACCCTTGTTTTTATTTTTTTTTCTTCCCATTAGTCATCCCTAAATATGAGTGTCTTAACCCATAAACAAGAACATGACAAGTTGTATGAACATATTAGACAAAACAAGCCTGTTCACTTCCCACTATGTATAGAACGTGATGACAACAAAAATTCACACAACTTGCAAGGCAATGAGCTTTTACATTGCTCTATAAATAAGAATACTTCATATAAGTGTGAGTTGAAAACATAAGGATTTTAAGCCCGAGGAAACAGGAGGCTTACAATCAGATGGGGAGAAAAAAAGTTGCGGCAACACACAGAAACGGGATGAATTCCTTAAGAGATAGAAGCACTTAAATGCAAGATAGTAGAGTAGGTCCATGGCAGAGAAAGGCTACGCCGATGTATATGATCACCAGTAGTAGTAGTATTAAGAGAACCCTGCACGACACACAGTTCACTTGCCATTAAAAATGTGAAATTTGGGGTTAGTAAAGAACTTCACTTGCCACAGTTTAATGGGTTCTTAGGCCATAACTAGTTTTAGCATACGGCTTTGTAATCACAATACTGCAAATTGTTCAATTTCATGGATAAACTATAAAATAATGTTAAGGTTTAAGGAAACATACGTGAGTTTGCAATTTCTCCACCAGACTTTGCTTCTGAAACGACAAGCTTGCTTTCTGAAACGGAATGTATTCCCCTGCATATTGGCGGTTTTATCCACAAGAAGCTCCAAGCGTTCACCTCTATCTAGAACTTTGTCAATGTTCTCTATCATGACACCCCGCACCTGTCCAAAGCCAAATAGTATGTATGAATCTAGATTCATAACCAAGTCACTTATACAAATCCACAACCAGATTTAAATTTTAGAAAGAAACTTAGACCTGATTCATTTCACCCTTAATACGATTGATCCTATCTGCATTACGATCATTAGAGTAATACTCAATCTGCTGACTGAGAACTCTAGAGAATTCGTCATTCATGGCATAAGCTTGTGCTGTATGAACAGCCCTGGCATAAGTCCGTACGAACAATGACAAAGCATAAATACCCAAGGCAACAAAAAGCTGAAGTAAATACAAGTCTGAGGAATAACAAACCTTCGACTAAGATACCCATGAGAATGGCTTCAGTCCCAGTGCTTCGATACTTGAGATTCCTAGCCTCCAATTCTCCCAGTGCAAGTGATTTTATAGCTCTAGCTCTGGTTATTAAACATCTCCTCCAACAATTTTGTTAGTGATACATCTGGCTCGCTGGTACCATCTTGAAATTGGAATCCATACGCGTTGGTAAAGCCCTTTGATCTTCACGGTCACAAGATAACCATAGATTCTCTTCACGTACCTATGAACACAACAACCTCAACAAAATCAGATTTGTTTCAATTGAATCAAGAACAAAAAAAAAAGGTCGAATCTTTGAATGGGAAAATCAGAATCTGAAAATAAAGGAATCAAATTTTGTGAGAGTAAAGAAAAAAGAGACTCACCAAAAGAAAAATCGAATGGGTTGTTCTATTCAAAATCGATTCATGGCTTCATGCTTTCCTGGTGGTTTGGTTAGTGTCGAAAGAGACAGCGAGAAGCAAATGAAGAGAAGAGAAAAAAAAAAAAAAAACAAAACAAAACAAAACCAATCTGTTATGAAGGATGAAATCTCTTCGTCTTATTGATGAACGTCGAGATTACAAGTATATATAATAGGAGTACAAGGGCTAAAGCCCATAAAGCAATCGAGTACATAAGATAGGTCATGGGCCGTGAAGCAATGGTTNAACGCCAAGAGATCGCCGTACCACCGTGCGTAAACACATAACCTGTTTGAGACTTACANAGCAATGGTTATGGGCCGTAAAGCAATGGCCGATGGGCCGTACATGCGCGGACCGGTATATGGGCCGTAAGGCCATGTCCTAACGGGCTGTGAGCGGGCCGGTCTATAGAGTCTACAAGTGTTTTACAACATTCCCCCTTGGACGAGATGACCGTGCCATGTTGGATGGGATCGCTGCAATGTGCTTAGGGGATGCTGCCTCATTAAAACCTTACCAGGAAAACCCAATGGGACAAAACCTTGGTGAAGGAAAAAGAGTACAGCACACATTGCTCCCCCTGATCCAAACATCACTCCAAGTCCTGAAGTCTCCGCATCCCAATCTTGTGCGTGAGCTTCCTGAACGTCGATGTCGGCAATGCTTTGGTGAAGAGATTGGCTGAGTTGTCGCAGGACTGTACTTGCACCACTTGAACTTCTCCGGCCTTTTGTAGTTCATGTGTGAAAAAGAACTTCGGCAGTATGTGCTTCGTCCGATCTCCCTTGATGTATCCTTCCTTGAGCTGTGCGATGCAAGCCGTATTGTCCTCGTAGATGACGGTTGCTCCCTTGCTGTCTTCTAAGCCGCTATCCGTCCGTATATGCTGAGTCATGGACCGCAACCAAACACACTCACGGCTGGCTTCATGGATGGCTAGGATCTCCGCGTGATTTGACGATGTGGCCACAAGAGTCTGCTTCATTGAACGCCAAGAGATCGCCGTACCGCCGTGCGTAAACACATAACCTGTTTGTGACTTACCGTTGTGTGGATCGGATAGGTAACCTGCATCAGCAAAACCAACTAGACAGTCTCGGTTATGGTTAGTATAAAATAAACCAAAATCAACCGTCCCTCGCAGGTACCGTAGTACGTGTTTAATACCATTCCAGTGCCGTATAGTTGGACAAGAACTATATCTTGCTAGGAGGTTCACGGCAAAGCATATGTCCGGCCTAGTATGACTAGCCAGGAACATTAACGCTCCTATAGCACTGAGGTAAGGCACTTCAGGTCCAAGAATTTCTTCATTGGCCTTCTTAGGAGCAAATGGATCTTTATCCAAGTCTAAGCTTCTAACAACCATTGGGCTAGTCAATGGGTGAGCTTGCTCCATATTAAATCTCTTGAGTACTTTTTCTGTGTATGCCTTTTGATGCACAAGGATCCCATTATTTACGTACTCAAGCTGCAATCCCAAACAGAATTTTGTTTTGCCTAGGTCTTTCATCTCAAATTCTTTCTTGAGGTATTCTACAGTTTGGGCGATTTCCCTAGAGGTACCGAGGATGTTTAAATCATCCACGTAAACTGCTATTATCACAAATCCTTTGTTTGCAAACTTCTTTATGAATATACATGGACTGATTGGGTCGTTCTTATAGCCTTTCTTAGCTAAATAATCACTTAGTCGGTTATACCACATTCGACCACTTTGTTTCAGTCCATAAAGCGATTTGTCTAGCCTTATGCAGTATTGGTCTCGAGTACCATTTTTACATTTATGTTCTATACCCTCTGGTAATCTCATATAAATCTCATTATCCAGTGGACCATATAAATAGGCGGTTACAACATCCATTAACCGTAAATCCAAATTTTCTCTTATGGCCAGACTTATTAGATATCTAAAAGTCGTTGCATCCATCACAGGGGAGTATGTCTCCTCATAATCTATGCCGGGTCTTTGAGAGAATCCTTGTGCTACAAGCCGTGCTTTGTATCTCACTATTTCATTTTTCTCATTTCTCTTTCTTACAAAGACTCACTTGTGTCCAACTGGTTCAATGGTAGGTGTTGTCCTTAAGATCGGACCAAACACACTTCTCTTCTTTAAAGAGTTTAACTCCACATCAATGGATTCTTTCCACTTAAGCCAATCTTTACTTTGAGTGCACTCTAATATGGATGTGGGTTCTAGATCCTCATTTATCTCAAGTGCTACCTTGTATATAAATATTTCATTAATGTCGAAATTTTTCCGGTTCCATTTTATTCCAGACATTATGTAATTGATTGATACTTCGTTGTTATCAATTCCTTCAGGTTCTTGAGGTTCAGCGTCCTGAACTTCACTTGGTACATTAATTATTTCCGCGGCCATGTCTGGTTTTTCTATAATTCCATGAACCTCGGTCTGTTTTGCACCTTTAGACTTTCGAGGATTTTTATCTTTGGAACCTAACGGTCTACCTCGTTTCAAACGTGGTTTAGACTCTGTAGCAACTTGTTTATTGTGTTCCTTCTGAACATCAATACGTA
>NC_025691.1:3557805-3598965 GCF_000633955.1 Camelina sativa
ACATATATTCCCATCCTCCTTTGAGGTCCCATCTTAGTTCTCTGTGGTGGAGCAACGGGTGTATAAACGGCACAACCAAATGTTTTGAGATGGGATAAGTCTGGCTCTTGACCCGATAATAGTTGGGATGGTGAATATATGTGTTCACTAGATGGCCTGATGCGTATGAGTTCTGCTGCATGTAAGACCGCGTGTCCCCAAGTCGACACAGGAAGCTTCGATCTCATTAACAATGGTCGAGCTATTAATTGTATACGTTTAATGAAGGATTCAGCTAATCCGTTTTGTGTATGGACATGTGCCACAGGATGTTCCACACAATCAACTTTTTGACACGTTAAGTGTCTCCCAGTATCTAAAACGATGTGGGCAGAGACACAGATCTCTGATTAATACCAATTAAAACTTTTTCTTTTTTTTTTTGATTTTATTGTTATAAAATTAAAAGACATCCCATGGATATAACCGATGGGAAAGCTTTTATATCCATATTTGATGACCACATCACCCCACAACATACATTGCTACTAAAACATGACACTGAGCATTATGGCTAATTGTAGGTACAACAAATAAGAACAAAGGTCTAAAATAAAACTAGCTCAAGCTAAAATTTATTTGGAAAAAACTAGCAATGACAATTGGGGTATATGGGTAAGTCTAGTGGTACAACTCATGTTGTTAAAGGTTCAACCTTATCCCCAAAAGCATCAGGTACAAGTCGTGTTGAAACACGATCAAGAATCAAATATATCATGAATAGAAGAGACATTCAGAAAAAGATCTGTTCATAATCTGATTTTTCGGCTAGACTCTACGTCTAAATCGAGCGTCCTACTAGCGTTTGAGTTTTGCCACTAAAAAAAACTAATTTTTGTTATGAATATATTGTATTATGTGGATGTCCATTATCTCATTAATAGATTTGGTGTATAATCAAAAACCCTAATGTTGTATCATTATAGATATGTTATATCCTATGAGATAGAATAATAACACATGAAAACAATTCCCTAAACCTTTTGTTATAACACGTTATTAGCACGCTCTAAACCCTACCAACTAAGCAAACATGAAATCCTAACCGACTGAAAAAAAAAAAAAAAAATCATGGCTGATGTCATCTCTATTACCCCGCCGTCGTCTCTATCACTAATACCAGATAAGTTTTCGTAACGATCTGTTTTGTTTATCATTAGATAAATTATTGGCATCATGATTCATGAACATATTATTACCGATCATGCCTTGGGTTATATCTAGTAGTCAATCGATATATACATCAATAGATATACTCGTGTTTCAAAATTTCAAACATGCTTTATTATCTTTTGTTTCGTTATATAATAGATCAACACATGTTTATTGCTTTCTTATTATTTATTTGATTCACATATCGATAATGTTTAAGTGAAATTAAACTTTGTATAGAATAATTATTTTTTCATTAGTTAGAGATTGATGGGAGAATCGTTGGTTGATTCCTGAGTGTTATAATGATCGTGAATTGTTTTGGTGATAGTCATAGAAACCCATCTCATATTTTTTGAGTCTCAAACATGTTTATTGATTATTGTTCAATCACGGCCACCTCATATAATACTGTGTATTGTTTCAGTGTTGACTTGTATACACCTTAACTGATCGAGTTTTTGATATAGTCATGTTTGATTACCGATTAGTTTTTAGTGCCCAATATAATTATATTGCTTAATGCTTTATTGTTTGATTTTATGAAGCGCTGGTTTGGTAAACTAGTGGTTCGAGTGCGAATTGATACATGTTTTATTCCTCATATGCGATCTCAGTTGCTTTATCATTAAACGTCTTACTTTAAAATCATATTCACGTTTGATTTTGATTTTTATTTTTGGTTTAGTTGCTTGGAGGCATGATCTCCGTTTTAGATCCCTTGATGTTGTCATCTTCGATCTTTCCCATCTACAACGTATCTATTTTTACGATGTCTTCGTCTTCCCCTTTGAAACCACTGGAGCACACGGTTTCAATTTTTTCATCGAGATAAGTATTTATTTCATGAGAATGAATACAATTATATATAGTACATTAATACATATAATTTATTATTATATAATAATTATGATAATATAATTATATTCTTTGGTAAAACTCTTTAGATTTTATAATAAAATCTTTAGTAAAACAGAAAAGTAAAACGTTTGAATAAGAATATATATATATATATATAAAAATATAAAGATATGATATTTAATATTTAACACTCATTTATATGATTGTTTATAATATTTTGTGATTTAGTTTATTTGTTTAATCACAAATTTAAATCTAATTAAAATTAGATATAATATCATGATGAAATATTTTAAATCATATCTCCAAACTTTTTTGGTGAATAAATTGAAAATTTAGTAACAAATTACTATATAATGATTATTGATCATATTTTCTTGGCATCACTTCTAGGAGGAGGTTTAAGTCCAAATATATGACCATAAAATTTTACTAGTTCTTTAGCATAATCTAAAGAAAGTAAATGACTAAAAGTCTGTAAGAGAATACATACAAATCATTTTAATTCCAATTATTACCAATATTATATAATAGTAAAATAATATCATTGTTGGAAATATATTAGAGAAAATATAGTATACTTGTCACAAAATATTGTTGTCATGTAAGACACAATATAGTGAAAAATATATTTTTTTAAATATTATAATCTTATTTTTTTTGTGACTGTGTAAAATTACGAGATGTTGATGTAAATCACATCCTATTGGCTTGGTCTATTCATTGAACTGAATATGACTTTATGCAAAGAAAAAGAAAAACGCCACATCAATGATAAGAAAGTTGCTATAAAAGTGGTTATAAATGTGGGTATTATATATATATAAGGTCGCGGTTAAGTCGACTAGTATCTCCACTATAAGTGAATAATAAGTACATGACATACTTATCTCATCTATATATGATGATGATGAAAGAAGTTACTGTGAGACAATTTCCACTATTCTACTACAATAATAAGAAGTAGTAGAAAAAGTATTGAACGCTCTTGAAGAGTATATATACTATTGCCTATGGGAACATAATTTGATAATTATGTGTTATAATTTCTCAATTAGTCTCAAAGTTAAAAGAGTCTAATATATAATACATTACCCAATTTGAGAATGTTATTGATTACAAAGTGGAATTCAAATCGAGATTGATAGACATGAAGTGTCATTATCTCGAGGGGGAGAATTCATGAATCCCACATACAAAGGTGATGGAACAAATAGAAGATTATGTTCACACCCAAAATGAGTTTAATCACTCATATGAAAGAGCAAATCTTGAGGATTTGAAAAGTAATCATGTTGAGACAATAAGGAAAGAAAAATACTTTGAAATCATAAGTATTATTACCCAAGACAAAAAAGTGTTTTAGAGATTACATGCATTATCTAGAAGATGAAATGCTTTGTGAAAATCTCACAGTTTGGCATGACCGGTTAAGCCATTCCGGTTCAGTAGTGATGCGAAAGAATAATCGGAAATTTCTGAAAAGATTCATTAGAGAACCTTAAGAGTTTTCCTAGTGATTTCTTATGTGTGCTGCTTTACAAAGCAAGCCGATTATATGGCTTTCACCGACCCCATGAATTTGGATAGTGTCAATTTTCTGGTACGTATACAAAGAGATATTGTGGACTGATCATCCACTATATATGTTTGTTATGATCATGCAATCTCGAGTTTGTGAGAGTATTTGGTTAATTGACAATGGTGGTGAAACCAAGTTATGTAATTGACATAAATGACTCTATATGTCAATAAGTTCGCATCGGGCCAACGAATTATCATGAGTACTCCCCACTGTAATTGGTTTGGGTCAAAAACCAGATATATTCCATCTAAATGCATTATACATGTTGCGTTGCTCCACCACAGTTATATAAGATGGAATTTGAAAGAATGTTGGAAATATGTTGGATATGAATCTCTTTTAAAGATTGAATATCTCGAGAATTTGAGTCTCGAGATGCAGAGACTGTTTTAGTGAGTTAGTCTTTCCAACATGAGGGGGAGAAAATAAACAGCTGGTAAAGAAATATAATGGAAGAAATTATCTTGATCCTCGTACTGAGAAATGTGCGCAATAATTTCAAAAGATAATTTATTGGCAAAGTTTGCAAAGATGCTAAAAGCATGCAAGAGCCATTCTCTGACCATGATTGAATGACAAAGTCACATATACCAACTGTGCTCCAATTGAAATTAATATCCTAGAAGGATAAGATCAATTGCTATTAAGTCTAAGGATAACATGAAGTGTGATAGACTTAGGGTTCCAAATATAAGAATTCTCGGAAAAGAAAAAGGAACATAAATTAATATGGCACCGAGAAAGCAAAGAGTTATGAAAAATCTCTAGAAGAGATGTAGACATGAGTAAGAAAGAGATTCAGGTACCTGAGAATCATAATGAAAGGAAACCTCAACAAGTTGAGTCATGTCTAGAATGAAAAGGAACCAAAAAGCAAATCGACGTCGTAAATATGTTTGCATGCAGTGTTGCAGTTGATGATGTTATGGATAAAAATCGAGGATCATAAACCGCGGTCAATAGAAAAAGTTTTATTGAAAAGTGTACACAAAGAATGATTGGTTTAATCATTAAAAGAAATAGCTATGAAATAGTTCAAATCTCTTGAAGAGATAATATTTGGACCTATAGTCCTTACACTTGAAAGAGTAAAATGAGTGGAACATAAGTGAATCTGTATGAGAAATTCAGTACGTGTAGTAGTACAATGATTCTCAGAAAATACTTATGAGAGATGTACTCTCATTTGGTAGAAGCAACTAATTTAGATCCCTTAAGAGTTTGAAAATAAGAGTAAGACTTGATTCAGTCTAGTGAGAAGGTTTTCAAACTGTCAGAAGTTTCCTTTAAAGTGATCATATTGCTAGAAGCAATATTTTATAGTTCTCGAGAAAAAGTTTTGTAAACTTTTGACATCTTTTGAGAGAAAAGGGTGAGAGTATGTCTTTATGAGAAAATCATTTGTGTAGATCATTGTTGTTCATCTTAGGTATCTCATAGTGGTTTGAAAATAAATCGGGAACAAGCTAAGATAGGATCTTAGAGTTGTGTAAATCCGATATTGAACAATGACTGTAATTGTGTTCAAGAAATATTTTCAAGAAAGTTTGAGGACATAGACCTTTGCTGAACCTCGTTAAAAGAAAAATTATGTGTGTCTCTTGTCTTTTTACCACTTACAAGTGGTTCTTGTTATCTGATCTCCGGTAGAGATTTCACATATGAAATTTGGTAAGCGCAAATGATCAATGATGAAATATTACTCCTGAAAGATGGAGAAACTGGATCGTATAATATCAGATCTTTCATGAAATTTCTTGAGGTTATAGATTTGACATATGATGAATGAGATGTTACCTCAAGATGCTTACATTATCTTACATAGAAAAATGGTCTTGTAGTACCATACTAATAAGAAGAGCAGAAAGAGAAAGTTTTACAAGGAGATTATGAATAACTCTTATGTATAAGATTGTTTGGAAGATTGTATCTAATAGAATATTTGGGCTTAAGTTCAAATAGATCTTCTATATGAAAGGGGTTCAAATAACTTGAAGTTCAATGACCCAATAGAATATATGATGATCATATGAGTTTGTACCTGAAAGCGTTGTTTATAACAGTTCAGGAAAGTTGATATATATGATCATAATACATAACCTGAAGATGATGCTTTCAGGGGGAGAAATATGATCATAAGCGTGGTTGTACTCTTTTTCCCTTATCATGGTTTTTATCCTATTGGGTTTTTCCATGAAAGGTTTTTAACGAGACAACAAAAGAACACGCGAAAGATAAACACCTGAAAAGGAAGATTATGATTCCAATGGTGAAAGACTATCATCTTCAAAGTCTTTGACATACATTGATGAGATTGTGAGAGACGAAGATAATGACAAAGATGAGTCATTTGCGAGGTCCATTACCAATTGAAGAATGGCGATGCACGTGTACTATAGTTCAAGTGAAGATTTGGAGCACGCATTTACCAAGACGCTTCAAGCCACTACTTTCAAGGAGTTAGTTCATCATATTGAATTGCGTCATTTTGAAGATTTCAAGTGATGTACTCAAAAGGGGGAGTAAAAACGCGCTGCACTCTTTTTCTCTTAACCATGGTTTTCCCACTCGGTTTTCCTGGTAAGGTTTTTAACGGGGCAGCATCTCATATGCGCATTTGGGACTACATTTTTATAATGGTCATCCAAGGGGGAGTGTTATGAATATATTGTATTATGTGGATGCCCATTATTGGTCCATTAATAGACTTAGCGTACAACCAAAAACCCTAATGTTGTAATACAATATATATGTTATATTTTATAGAATAATAACACATGAGAACAATTCTCTAAACTTCTTGGTATAACAATCAATTATTTTTGTTATTACAAATCAGATTAAAAAAAAAAAAGTAAATGTATCCAAATTTAGCTAATCAAGATTATTGAACCATCTACGTGACAAGCCCAACACAAGTCCAATTAGCTTAATGAAGTGATTAACAAGCCCATATATATATTCGTCGTGGTGTGAGTTCACCGACTAGTCAATCACTCCGCCGACTACAATGCCATGTTTTTTTTTTCCCAAAAAGACTAATTTTCTGAAACCGTGGGAAACTATCTTAATTTCGAATTTCGGTGGCCAATGCTACTCGAACCCAGTTGGCGAGACTTTTCTCCCTTTATCACTGGACCAAGGCGACTTGGTGCGATCAGCTTTACCACTTCTCCACCAACGATGATGACACCTTCCGATGGTATAGTAACGTCTTCTCTCAAAACACTAACGAGTACAACAAACTAAACCGGATCGGTTCACAACTCTGCGGTTCACTGTACGCCACGCGTCAACAATCCACAACCGCTCGTGCCTTCTGGAGCTCGCTGTCTTCTCCGGCACCGGCCGGATTCACACGTGACAACGTCTCAGCCGTCGAGGCTCCTTTCACCTCGATCAAGAACCTCCACGGTTTCAAGAACCAATTTGGTGACTCTCAAACCAATTGGTTCCATTTCGCATCGAACGTTATGCAAAACTACTCCAGCTACTTCAACGACAACGAGTCTGTTCCCTTGAGCTCAAATTCTTCACACCGGGCTCGGTTCCGTCGCCGTGATAGGTGTTCAGTCAGCGAAGCTAATCGGAACTTTCTTTACCCAACCGACGACGAGATCGAACCGTTCCCTACATCGAGATTTCATCCTCGCCGTCCATTACCAGATGCAATGGCTGTGATTTTCAAACACTGCGAGTATTCCGGGATTGAAGAAGTAGCTGAACAGACTTGTATCGTGACTCACGTTAACCTCATGTGGCCTGTCGGAAACGGTGAACAGAATGAGTGGACTCGGATTAACTCGGATGTTACTCATCGAGGTGAGGTTTGGTACTCGTATACGTGTCATTGGTCTACGAAACCAGTTAGTCTTAATATTCAGTTTAGGCAAGTGATAGCCTTCATGTTATCATCATGATGATGAGGATACTGATGATGAATAAGATCTCGTATTAAAAAAAAAAACTAATTGTTTGTTTGTCTTATCTCGTTCGTTCGGACAACTTAGTTCTGTTTTGAATTATTGTTACTTGTTTAGTTCATCCCAAAGAAAATTTATACACTGATTGTTATTCGTTAACTTTTAGACTTTGTTCGATACTTGGATAGATAATACAAATAGTGTATTCGTTTTAACTTTTGATTGAAGTGTGTTTTTGACCTAAAAAGAAACGATAATATCACTTTCAAAAACAAAGATTCGGTGGTTTGCAACAGAGAAAGAAGAAGGATGAGCACATGATTACAAATGGCATGGTTTTAGACTTTCTTCCGAATATATATAGGGGAGAGTTACTATAATATTACATAAAAGCTTCATTATTACAAAAATAGCACACAATTGTTGGTAATTACTAGAATAAATTATGTACTTACTATATCTTTGAAATTAGTATTGAGAAAAAACGCAATTACGGCTAATGCCATTAGTGGAAAATAAAAAATATTGGGAACTGGGAGAAAGTCTACCAGTTCTTTGACGGTATATTTTTTTGGTACATAAAGTTGGTAGTTATAGTTGGTATATTAAGGTGGCAGATTGAAGGGGTACGTTAGATTTACTTGGTATACTTAGTTGTAGTGTTTGTACACTTATGGTTAAGGTAGATTAATTAGATAGATATATGATTGCGTTAGATTAAGTTGGTAGAGAAACTGTCTTTGATGATAGACTTATGTTTTCAGCGGGTAGATCGATAGACTTAAAAAGTAGGGAAGATATTTATGGTAGATTAATGGCCCGTTGCGACAGATATATGTGACAGACTTAGTCCTTAACAGATATTTTTGGTATACTTTCTTTGTTTTTGAAATAGTTTTAGTAGTGTACTGGTAGACTTTTATTTTGTGGTAGATTAAGTAGGCATTTTTGACAGTTGTAAAGTCTTACCAGAATAATACAAATTTGTTTGATCAAGCAAAGATAGTATAGAGTTGTGATATACTTATAGGGGGATCTATATAACTCACTTTTTATAGGTTTTTAAGTTAGAAATCAGATGTTGAGATGAAAATCTATAATAGTTGAGTAAAAACCCCACAAGTGAAACCAAAAAAATAGACATAAGTCGTGAAAAAATAAAGTGAGGCAGGGGAAATTAGGGTTTTCAGTCGTATGTTAGAGGTAGAAGACGAGGATATTCTGGTAATTTCGGGTTCATTAAAATCGAACGTGTACGTACATATGAACGCATACATACATATGAAACACACAAATTGTTTACAAACAAAACATTCAAAACATATACGTACACAAGTTATTTTAATGTAACATTCAAAACAAGTACTTATGTGAGAAACGTGATAGCAATCATCATAAAGCGAACTATGTCATTCAATCTTGTTTGAGACTAATTAGGGAGATAAGTGAAACAATCACACATAAAGATATGTATAACTACACATTCTCTCACCATATTCTCACAATTACAAATAAACTCACCGTTGAGCATAGTTATAGAAGTGTCAAATCCACTGTTGAACATAGTTATAGAGGTGTCAAAAATCTAACTATGCATGTTGCAGTTTGGGTGTACTTACATAACGTTCTTTTATTTAATGTATGTTGCAGTTTGGTGTACGTACATAACGTTCTTGAGATTAGTGTACGTACATAACATTCTTTTGCTTAGTGTACGTCCATAAATCCGTTTTAATGAAAGATATTATTGTAATTTTGTAATCATCTTCAACATATCTTCTTCTAGAACCCTAGCTAATATTATCGTTGTTGTTCACCGGAAATGGAACAAGTAAGAGATGTTACTAGAACAAGTAAGAAATGTTACTAGAACAAGTAAGAAATGTTACTAGAACAACTTATGTAATTCGTAATTGTTTATTTATTTATTATATTTCCGAGAGGTAATGAATAATAACCACACAAAATTACATTTTAACTATAGAGGGTAATATTTAGATAACATAAATAGTATTTGTCGAATTGTATTACTCAGTTCAACTAGGTACAACTAAATATATATTTAGATTTGCATTTATATTTAAAATATGAAAATGATAATTAAGGTTTATAAGAATTTCTTTGCATATTGAACTATTAAAGAACCATGTTTAATCAACAATACAAGAATTTTTATATACTATCGTTTTCACATAAAACACTCTTTATAGTATAAGGAAGACTTAATAAGTGATCACCTCAAATGAAGCAAAAGAGGTGAAACCCAAGTTTTTATGAACATTGTGTTANCAATAACCATACAAAATTACATTTTAACTATAGAGGGTAATATTTAGATAACATAAATATATAATACTCAGTTCAACTAGGTACAACTAAATATATATTTAGATTTGCATTTATATTTAAAATATGAAAATGATAATTAAGGTTTATAAGAATTTCTTTGCATATTGAACTATTAAAGAACCATGTTTAATCAACAATACAAGAATTTTTATATACTATCGTTTTCACATAAAACACTCTTTATAGTATAAGGAAGACTTAATAAGTGATCACCTCAAATGAAGCAAAAGAGGTGAAACCCAAGTTTTTATGAACATTGTGTTATGAAAACCTTGTATATGCTAAATTAATAGTGATAAATCTTGTGGCCAACTGCTAATTAATAATTTATATTATAGTCCAATTGGAAATACGAAAAAAATGTAAAAGTTCAACTATGAATATGAGAGTACAACTGGACAACTATGTATAATTATGTGTATACCAAATAAATTTTTACTAATATCATGTTGTCTTTGGTTCATTTTACCACACTTGTGATGATTTTAAATAAATATTCCGCCACCAAAAGTTTATTTTTTATTCGTTTTCACATGATCCATATTTAAATTTATTTTAATAGTTCTAGTACAGTTGCACCAAGTAGTTCAAATTATACTAAAATTTTCTCAGTTGTACCTAAGTGATCTAGTTGTACATAAAACCTCACCTTCACCCTAAAATTCTATTAACTACAACCAAACAAATCTTAGAGCTCAAAATTCAACTTATAAAGATCATAGGTTTCGTTAAAAACCAAAGAGCCAAATTTTCAGATATAAACACTCTTAATTTCTTCGTCAGTGTTGATTGCTCAGGAAACCAAAGACTCAATTTTTTTTTTTTTTGGGCAAACTGAAATTGATTAAATAATTAAAAGTTTTACACTCCAAGAGGAGGAACCCGAAATAACCAAACAAAGCTAACCAAACAACTAAAACAAATGCCATATGTGGAAGAAAAGCAGTAAAGCAGTAAAGCAGCAAAACTGATGTTGTGAACCCACTGAAACAATCCCCTTGGAGTACCAGAAATGGTTTGCCCACCCATTATGTGCTTTCTTCCAGCAGATTGCCCCATACTGCCTTTCACAAAGCTCGATGGTTTTGAATGAGAGCTGTAGAGTGTGCTAGTTGATGAGGCTCTCTCTTGAATTAGACTCAGATCCTGCTGTTGCAAGGAAGATCCGTTGCTATTGGAGGCTATTCCAGAAGGCGCAGAATGTCGAAGTTGAATAGGCCACTTTTTAATCTCAGGACCTCCAGCTGAATAAATTGCCTTTTGCTACTCTGTTATATCAGTAGCAAGAAAAAAATACCAAGGTTATGTACCATACTAATACATAACCATATGTGTGGAGTGGCACGTGAGAAGGAATCAAATGGAGTCGGCTTATCTCAAGCGGTACACGTGGAGGGTGTGGATTAAGCGGCTAAGGAGCCGTTGGAGGAAACATAAAAACCATGTGATTGTTTTCATTTTGCTATCATCATTGAATCTTATCAAAAAATTGTAAAACTCTCTAAAAATATTTGCTGGGTTTCTCCCAATCTGGGAGCTGGCTTATCGATTAGTGTTTTATGAATACTCAATCGATTGTTTGGTGATTTCTTGGTTGATTGTGCGATTGTGAGTTAATTTGTATCACATACAATACTAGAGAATTCTATTCCCAGGCGCAATTGAAATAAGAGAGGGATGAAATATCAGATTAAGAACAGAATGTAAGGGTCAAAGAGAGGTATAAAAGAAAACAATTTACCTAGGTATTCAAGCTCGAAAAAATTCCCAATGCGTGTAATGATAAAATCCCTGGGTTTATAAGATCCATTGTCAGGGGAGGATGACAGAATGTGAGATATTGATGTTTCGTCAACAGCAGCAGAACTACCAAACGCCCTTGCAACATGACTGTTAAGTATCGATCTCCTGTCTCTATCTGACTGTATTACTGATCCAAGTGCTATAGACGATTCAACAATCGCCTTAAAACTGTTGAAGGTTCAGGAAATGGACATACTATGTACACTACCTATAAGAAATAGAAGGCAACAAGTATCAACAGCTACACTTGGTAGAAGTATACTAATCTCAATTAACATATGTATTTCTCAACTTATACTTACCATACAAGGACTCCCTGAGCCTTCTTTCTGGTTTGTGTAACGCAAGCTTTAGGCCTTTCAACGCTTTTGATAAAGACTTCAGATAGCTACTCACACATTCCACCCATTCGACAAAGACAGAAAATAATCGCTGAGATCCCAGAAGCAATGTGTTATCCCAGAAGCAATGTGTTATTCCACCCATTCCACCCATTTGATTTCCCAGGCTCTGTGGCAAATGGGTTCCCAGTCTACACGTCTCATAAACTATGCAATAAAAAAATAAATCAAAAGAAATGATGAGAAAATGTCAGAACTCGTGTTCCTCTAGAAACAATTTTTATCAGAAACTAATTCCTATCATGTTTGAGCAAAACCTCTTTCACAATTGATAAACTCGTCGACTCACCAGTTCCAAGTTGCTGGAAGAAATCACAAAACTTTACAAACCAATCAAACTAAGAAGCAGAGACAATCCCTATAAAACCAAAGTTCTCTTATAATCAAATCAATCCCTAAAACCCAATATCCATATAGTCACAAGACTCATAACACCCAAATCATATCGTGAATTAAAAAAAAAACTCACCTTAAGAGCATGAACAAGCCCGGAGATTACTGGGTTATCTCAGTTGGCACACGTTCATTAGCTCAGTTGGCACACGTTGATAGAGCATTAACAAGAGGGAAGAATAAAATACCTGAGCAAGTTGGGACTGGGTTAGCTTTTATCTGTTCGAGCTTGCATAATGGCTTTCTTTAGCTCAGTTGGCACACGTTAATCTGGATTTCACAATTGCATAATCAATATATGAAGCTCTATCATCAAGATAAAATATCAATACATAAAAGGTTCCTCATAGCTAAAACTCAGGTAATACAACAGAAGAACTAAACTCTTATGATTCCAGGACAAACATAGAACCTCATTTTCCCAGATTACAGAGCCTGAGACTACCACTATCTAATCTTTACAGCCATTAGGAAAATCAATTCACCATAAGTAAAGCAAGTGATTAAAGATAAGACTTACGAGTAAGGTTCTCAGTGTCATCATCAAGCCTTTTGGTGTTGAGAGATGTGCCACTTGATGCAGCCTTGTTGGTTCCAGCATTGACTAAATCCAAACAACACACACACACACAAAATCAAATGTCAGATGGAAGCCATAACTGGAAATTGCACATAGAAACAACAACAACAAAGACTCAAGAACCAAAATCAAACCAGAAGAAGTAGTTAAGCTATCGAACTAATATGAACAACAATCAAATCAGCAATACAAAAACATCGGAAATTTCAATTGAAAATCACAATAACCCCAAGGCGTTGAAAGCTAAGTTACATCTATTGAAGCTCAATCAAGGAAATAATCTAGAGAGAGACCTAAGAATGCTCTAAGATAGGATCAAACCAGAACAAAGACAATCAATTAAGAAAGAAAAAAAAGAAGAAGAATCGAACATTTTCTGACGGTCTCGATATCGGCGCCGGATCGACGAGCGGCGTTGACAGTTTTCTCGTCACGCTTGGCGGCGGAGTTAGGGGCTTTCTTACGGATAACAACGGGCTCCCAATCCTGAGTTATAGGTCCAACTCCTGCCATGGCTTCGTTCTAGCAAAAAAAAAAAAAAGCTTTTTCAATAAATCAAGAAAACAAAAAAAAGAGAACCCACCCAAGGCCTCGGTCTAGAATAAAATATGTTACCGGCGGTGAGATTGGCCATGTTCATGCTGTCTTGTCGTTGCTCATCTTCGCAAGAAAAGAATCTGGCGGAGGAAGATAAGAAACCTTAAAACCTCAGCAGTAATTTCATAGTTCTTTAAGACTAAAAAACGATGCTTTAGGTAGGCTCTCATGGGTATAGCTACATCTTCTCCCGCAGATGTAGAAGACACTCATCTCCAACAAGAATATGATTTTGTCGAGGAAGATGAAGCAATTAGAAAGAATTAATTTTGTGTTTTATTCCAACCAAATTTAATTATAAATGGCATGCATCGTAAATAAACAAAATTAGACTGGGTTATAAGTAATGTATAAACTTTTTTTTGTAGTGTTTTAGTACGAAGGATCTGAAACGTACTGTTATAGTAATTTTTTTTGTAGTGTTTTAGTAAGAAGGATTTGAAACGTACTGTTATAGTAATAAGGCAACTTTTATGTAATATTATAGGTAATTTCCCTATATATAGTGGACATTTCTGTTTATATAAATATAAATGTCTATATAATTATTTATCTAGCTAAATGATTACACTGTCTCGAGAACATAAGATACATCGATTACATTATTATTAGCTTACAAAAGAATCACAAGAAAAGGAATATATTCTTCTTCTTCTTCTTCCAATTATTATTGTTATTTTCTTAATATCTATATATAATTCAGGAGAAAAAGAAAAGAAAACAAAAACCAGAAGAATATATATACATATATATATATGATGATTCCTCTGGTTAACTCATAATCTCTCCTCTCCTTTTGTTATTCAACTATGTAGAGAAAAACAAGGGACTGATCGATTGATCAGATAAACTTCACGTTTTTCATTTTACCTACTGGTGCAAGAGAATGACATCGGAATGTGCTTCAAGTTTGAAACGTCGAACAACTCCATGAACCTTTGATCCGAAACTCTAGCTTTAGCCGCTGCAAATCGCTGATACTCGTCAAATATCGATGTCAAGCACCATTTCTGGAGTTTCCTCATGCATCCAACAAGACACCCGGTTCTATGCTGCAATGATCATAGCCATGTCTTGTGTCAAAACAAAGAAATGAAACTCATCGACTAAGAGGATTTAGCTTTTTCATATTTACAATTTTTTACATACCTTGCCTCGTTTGCAATGAATCAAAAGTGGATGGTTCTTCTCATCTACGGATTAAAAAAAAAAAAAGACAAGATTAGAAGATTTAAACACATAAGCTAGACATAAGTTTCTATTAGGGCTTCTATGATTTATACCAAGAAGGACTTTAAGTGCTTCACGGATTTTATGATCTAGGATATCTACAAATGGCTCCTGCAAAAATGAGGATCACACTGTTAGTTCCTTGGCAAGTCATTAGTAACTCACAAACCAGTAAAAAAAAGAATCCAAATTATGATGTGACATACTGACATGTTCAATGTGTCGACTATATTCATTCTTAGAGACCGAAATTGATAAAAAGAACTATACAGTAAAAGAGCTGTGGAGTATATTTTATCATCCTATTATTGAAAGTTAGGCACAGCAAAAAAATATACACAATATCAAAGAGGGCCATGAAAAGCACCCAATAATGAAAAGGAAAATGACTTCCTATGAAGACTAGAGAGTTGTCACACCCAACATATAGAATCTCAGCCAATAAGCAGATCTTAAACTAGAGAGACACAACAAACAAAATATGAGTGTGGAATATTCATTACACTTCTCGTCAAATCATTCTAAGAAGAAGATAAAAGCCACTTTACCATGTTTNTAGGGCTTCTATGATTTATACCAAGAAGGACTTTAAGTGCTTCACGGATTTTATGATCTAGGATATCTACAAATGGCTCCTGCAAAAATGAGGATCACACTGTTAGTTCCTTGGCAAGTCATTAGTAACTCACAAACCAGAAAAAAAAAAAGAATCCAAATTATGATGTGACATGTTCAATGTGTCGACTATATTCATTCTTAGAGACCGAAATTGATAAAAAGAACTATACAGTAAAAGAGCAGTGGAGTATATTTTATCATCCTATTATTGAAAGTTAGGCACAGCAAAAAAATATACACAATATCAAAGAGGGCCATGAGAAGCACCCAATAATGAAAAGGAAAATGACTTCCTATGAAGACTAGAGAGTTGTCACACTCAACATATAGAATCTCAGCCAATAAGCAGATCTTAAACTAGAGAGACACAACAAACAAAATATGAGTGTGGAATATTCACAACACTTCTCGTCAAATCATTCTAAGAAGAAGATAAAAGCCACTTTACCATGTTTAGTCTAAAAAGAAAAAAAGTTGAAAATTTTATTATATATTCACATGAACAGAATTGACAACACAAGGGTGAATTTGTGGGAAAGAGAACGATCAATACCACAACAGCAAATCAGCACAATTATATTTCCTTTCAGTCTTCTCTTTTCGAGTATAATAAAGCAATCTAGATAAAATAAAACTAGCCGCCCCATCACAAGTTGTACAAACTCTCTTGTTCAACTAAAGTAACATGTTCTTTTTCAAAGAAAAGATAAACTAATGTGACATGCATGTTTGGTTGGCTTCTCTTATGGCTGAATTTGAAATATCAAAAGTTATGGATTATACATTTGGCGTTAAAGGTAACTAGTTCACCGCTCTACGCTCAAGTTTGGTTATTACCTCCCTTAGCTTATATATACCAACAATTTCCTTCAACGAAAAGTCATTCCATCCAAACATGAGCCACTAAAACATACTAAAGCAACAACATATATGTAGTTAGGTATTAACCACAGTAACTGACATATAAATGAACAATCTATCACTTTCACACTTATTTCCAGCTTGATTTAGGTACTATACCTACCAGTTGATATGTGGATACTTTTACCATTAACACATTGACGACAAGTCACTATCCACAAAGTTTTCACCACTAAAACCCAAAAAAAAAAGTTTAGGTACATTTTCTACTTCAACATCAACTTGTACAACCACAAAGAAACACTTTTTACTTTTCCTATTTAATTTAAGATTACATAAGATACCATTCATGCATTAAAGTGCACACACAACTAATATGAACCAAGAAAACAGTATCAACAGAAACACAAAGGAAAGTAAAACTTTCGAGTAGTGGATCTCTGACAATACTTGTATGCAATTGCAAGGCAGCTAAGTATTTATTTCTTTGACGCAGCCCATTATATTATCTAAATTTTTATATACAGAACCAAGTGGTATTAGTTGATGAAGGGCAAGCAAACAAACAGTGGGGCCATGGAGTCAATGGTAACGGACAGAGCCAAGAAAAGCATCCTTCAATAAAGCATTAAAGAATGGTGTACGCTTTTTCTTGGGCGGTCTCATGTATAAAAATATGGATTAGAATAACCTCTTGAATGGTTAAGTCCAAGACAAAAAGAAAATCCCATACATGAAATGCCATTCTTCTTGTCTAAATCATAACACACCTAAGCAAATTACTACTCCTAAGGAAACATGAAACTTAGAGAGACATGCATGCTTAAAGAACAATTAGGCAACATTATACTAAGCAATTCAATGCGTGACTAGAAGTCGAAATAGTATTCAGAATAATACCGAAGTTTTCGAATTTCCATTTGTATAGGAACCCTCTTTGTGATGCTTAGAACCCCAAATATGCAACCAAACCTCGTTCTCTAATCCGGGCAGACACTGCAAATTCAAGATATCCAAATAGATAAGAAACTTCCAATTTTGAGACTCCCCTTTATGAATTCATGTTTTGAAGCCTCAAAGTTAAGAGAATTACAGAACAAGACAGTGATGAAGCAATTAGAAATGGACATTTATGAACAGAGAGAGTGCATATGAAATAAAAAAGACACACACCTTGGACTTGGAGCCGTCAATGCCAAACTGGAAAAGACTAATTCCATTGGATTTGAGGAACTGCATGTTGTTCTCCGGATACGGCTCTGGACACAAAGATCTTCACACATTTCCCACATAACACAAACAAACACACAAAAACCTAAAATCAACAATTCCAACGTTTTCAATATAAGAGTCAATTTGATCAAAGTTCTTGGGAGCTTACATGATTGAGCGAAGGCCAAGACTCTTGATGAAGGGGAAGTTCGCTGTGTCCGGGAAACCAGACCGGAAGATACCGTTATCGACCATCGCAAAGTTCAACGGTGGAATCAGGTCGCCGGAAATCTCACGCAATGGTGCAGTAGCAGTAGCAGTAGCACCAGCAGCTGGCGGCGGAGATAAGTTGCTCCGGTCAACCATAGCTACCTCGATCTTGTGGAAACCCTCACCTCTGTCTTCCTCCTCCTCTTCCATAGTCATAAACTTGGTCTTGTTCATCGACTTCTCAATAAGTTTCATCCTCGAGCTAAGAAAGAATCTAAACTAGCTAGTTCGATTGGGAGATTTCTTGGAGTGTTGAATCTGAAGATCTTATCCTGTTTTAGTTTCTTGTAAGGTTATGGAGAAGTAATGGAGATGGTCGTTATGAATCGACGACCTTGCTTTATATAGACACGCCATTGTAGAGAGAGAAACTTTTATGTTGTCGCTGTTGGACTTTTAGAGAAATATGGATAGAGAAAAATAAAGAGAAAGAAAAGAATATTTGGAGGAGATGAACGAGACTTGCGTTTTCAATCAATTAGTATGTTTTCTAAAATAATTAATGCACCAATTAAATTCTTATTTTTATTTGGAAAAATTAATAGTGAAAGTGAAAATACGACTTTATTAAATTGAAGGAAAGCCATAGTGGTGGATCGGCGTATGAGGATACGTATAAAAATACAAAAATAGAAATAAGCTAATTCGGAAAACCACAAATCTTTTTCAACCCAAAAAAATATTCAATTTGGTGTGACAAATAACAAACTATAAGTTTTTTTTTCTTCTTCTTTCATTGCAATCTACTTTGGATATTACAGCATATCGTGTTATATGAATATGATCCGATTAGATTTAAACATTTAATTATCGTGGTTTGTAATTAAATTAAATAAATGTATGTTAGATTGTAATAAACAAATAAAAATACATCAGATAAGAATTAATGTTTTTTCATAGTTGTATCTCATCAGTCAAACATGTTTTTTAGATATTTTATGTCAATAACATGCAATATACACATTTGTTACCAAAACTGTAATACAATAACGAAACTAATACAAAATATTACGCAAAAATATTTTGTTTACAATAATAATTTTTGTAAGATGTAAATAGGTGCTTTAAATTATTAATGTGGTTGTTATACATTTTCATGTTAAAAAATATGGGAAAGTACCACTTTCTAAAAATATATATTTCCATTTTCAAAATTATATTGTAGCTTATGATGATATTAAGTTTATAACTTTTTGAGTAGGTGAATAGTATGCGGGCGTATCTAGATAAGTTCTATTAGAACATCTCTATGGAAGATTAAATTATAAAAAGAACATAAACCGGCTATAATGACATGTGTTAAGTAACGTTTCTCATCGAATCTCAATTGAGAACCGTTTTTCAATCTCTGTTACTTTAGTATTATTTATATTAGTGAAAAGTGAAATCTTTTGTGAGAGATTATGGATGAAGATAAGCTTAGCGTGTGAATGGTTGCATGGGACAAATCTATACGTGCATTAGATCGTTTTTATTTATCATTTCAAACGTTGTTGTCTGCAATGGTGTGGTCTAAAAAAACAGAAATAAAATCGCAGCGGACCAATTACGGACTGTTTTTGCATACAAAAAAAGCTTGTCCGCAACAATTTGTTATCCGCCTTAAAAATAAAACAGTCCAGACCGCATACAGATTTGGCCGCCCTGACCGCAGTTACCATTCACACTCTTAGGGTTTGAATGGTGACTGCGGTTGGTGCGACCAAATTTGTCAGCGTTTTAATCCGTCCCAAAAATAGGGCGGACAGCAGACCGTAGCGGACCAGTTTTATTTGCACACAAAAATAGTCCGCAGTTGGTCCACATCGGTTTTCTTTCTGTATTTTTTGGACCGCACTGCTGCGGACTAAATTTGTGAATGGTAAATAAAAAGTGGTTTAGTCTGCCGACGGATTTGTCCGCCATAACCGCTGTCACCATTCAAACCTTGAGAGTATTTCCAACATATTTTTCCTTTTTTAAAAAAAATAGAGTAACTTCATTTTGCAAATGAGTTTTTTTTCAACCCTATTATATTTTGGAGTTAAAAATGAAGATCTCCAAATTTTAGTATACAATATTAATAGAGGTTTCCAAATATAGGGAAAAAATGAGAACTTTATTTTGAAGAAAAAAATGGAGATGGATTAGAGTAATTTGACTCCAAACTCAATTTTGAAGATGAATAGGATAGTTTTAAGATCAAATCATATTTGTATTTTCAAATTATTTTTTAAAAAGTGTAATCAGGATCATTCTAATCCCAATCGAGTTAAAACCTTAAGATCGACTTGGACTAATCAGAGCCGTTGTGTTTCAAAAACTGTTTTTAGTAAATCTCTACTTCTTTTTAGCAATAAGAATTAAATGAGTTGAAACAATTACATTCATGCTACTGATATAACAGAAACAAATACATGTCAATTTTACAAGTAAAGATACATGTATATAATTACTCCCTTTACACATAAAAGTCCCACCAGCCCTTTTATCCAATTGCATATAACATTGCAATTCAATTATGTTAGTTTCAACTTTTGAATCGATTGCTTCTACTAGTTGTGAGCTCTTCTTACAAGCGCTCTTTACAAACGTTCAAACTTCACATAACTTATTTATATTGCAAACGCTCTTTGCTTTTCTTAAGTTATGCACAGATGTTAGAGGTGTCACTACTGAAAACTTTAAATAAATGTTAGTATGATTTTATATTTTATAATTAGTGTGAACTGTGAACAACCAACATGTAGTTATTTTTTGCTTTCTGTTCACTAATTATTTTTGTTTATTATGTTATAAATGGTAGAAGATAACCTAACTTTGTTTAATCTAGTAGTTTGTATCAGTGTCATTATTAACAAATTATATTTGGTAATCAGAGAAATTATAAGCAATGTGTATATTGTATAAAGCTGTGTATATTGTATAAAGCAACTAGACATATATATATATATATATAATATTGTATTTGTATGAAATCTCCTAAACTCCGGATCAATAAAAATACGCTGCAAAATGTTCAAAGTTGTTTATTGAATAGGTTTTAGTTTTGGGTCTGTATATATCCGTTAAGAAGATAGTAAGATTTTTTTTTTTTGGTGTGAAGATAAGTCTCCCCATTAAGAAGATAGTAAGTTTGTAACACTAGCAATATTCATACGGCCAGCAATATTCATACGGCCAGCTCTAACGGACGAAAACAATACTATAATTAAAACTTTTGACATCTGCATGCAACATTTTATATAAACTGAAATTTGAACCCCGCCCGCAACAAAAAACTTCGTTTATGTTTGTTAAATCACTGATCGAATGTGTTTACATTGTAATGTTTAGATTGTCGACACAGCATATAATTAATCCATTTGAGTCATTTTGTCATCCACGTCACGTTAATTTGTCTACAATCTTCACAATAATAATACTAAATGGAAATAACATATATAATAACTAAAGAATTTTCTGTTGTTAACCTTCTATCAAAAGAAAATAAATCTTCTTTTGTTCTTAACCATTTGAATTTCTATCTTCGTAAGCTAATAAAAATACAGTTCAACAATTGTATTTTAACATTTTTATAGAGTAAATGAAGTTAATCTTTTTTTACTTTCGAATTTAAAGAATTAAAATTTGTATAACCTATATGATGATTCTATATTTAGATTGGTTCTTTCAGAAAATATTGGAAATTTGGAGAAACACTAGTTCCTCCTTGGTTTCTTTTGTTTTGGTTTTTGCTCAGGAGCTCTTTAACAAAGAAATAAGTAGAAAAGAAGAATAAAAAAAAACTAATGGGGAAATTGAAAAGGCACATTCTGTGGAATATGCTTCAGATTTGGGAAAGAGTTTTTGGGTCGCGAGCTGAGCTGGGCTCCATCTTCCGTAAAGAGCTTTCCGTGTCGTTAAGAATGTACTCCAAAACCCTAA
Source organism: Camelina sativa (assembly GCF_000633955.1). Taxonomy (NCBI): domain Eukaryota; kingdom Viridiplantae; phylum Streptophyta; class Magnoliopsida; order Brassicales; family Brassicaceae; genus Camelina; species Camelina sativa. Next base: position 3,579,586 of record NC_025691.1, read on the forward strand.
TTTTTTGTTATAATTATTTTTCTGTCAATTTTAAAGTTATGTTTTAATAATTTTTTTTGAAAAGTAACGTGTTTAACATTAGTTTAGCTGCTGTTTAGCTAAGCTTTAACCTTACAATTAATTAATTACTAGTTTAGAGTACGTAATAATATTTCGACCTTTTTTTCAATGTGGTACCTCACATTTTTGTTGCATGTCGTTGTTGGTTATTTTAAAATTTACAAACTTGCAATAACAAAAAATGGTAACTAAAAAAGTGATATGCATTATGCGAATTATGAACCCGCATCCCGCAGGGTAACACAATTATAACAATATATCAGGATAAACCATTATACCATCTCATGATCTTAGATAACCATTTATTAATATGTTTTTTACTTTATTTTGTACACTATTTAATATGTCATATACTAGAATACTAAATGAAAATATTTTTAATGTAAATAATCAATAAAATCATATGCTAAATTTCATTCGTAACTTTTGTTTCAGTATCCTTTTTTTATTTACTACTAATAATATTCTAATTACATTAAGTACTGTTTTTGTCACCTATATATATATTAACTTGTCTTTAAGGAAAAATATGTTCAACTTTGCAAATCACTCTGAAATAGTACGTGCATAATGGTAAAACAGTTAACATTATTAGTACGTGCGATTCCGTAAAATTTTGTGACTTATAAAACTATAACAAATTAAATTGTGGAACAATTTTTGTAGTTTACCGTTCCACGCTAATTTGGAGATGACTAACATGAACATCAGAATTCTGTAAGGAATATTTTGAAAAACTAATTACATACCACCTCACATAATTGATACCATCATTAAATTTATATTTCCTTGTCCTTTCGAGAAAACGTAATTCTTGGACGTCTCTCTGGTAAAGAGATTTCATGACCAGTTTAATCAAAGGAAAAGTGAAGTTATATAGATTCGCATGTAGATGCTTGAAACTTGTTGTAACGTTGTGAACACCATGTCATTATACTCGTGTACAGATTAAGTTCCATAAACTTTTGTTATTACTGGATACTGTTCTTTAATTACACCCATTAAATTTAACATATTATCAAAGACTCAACTACAAATTTTTTATCTACCACTTCACTAAGATAATTGGAATGATACTTTGTTAACGACAATTTCAACTTCGTTTAACGATCGACTCAATATTAATTTAAAACTCAAATTACATGAAAAAGCGGTTTAAATGCACTACTATTTTATGACCGCCCTTAAGTATTAAAAAAATAGAAGCTACTGCTTTCTACTTATTGGAAAACAACGTGGATAGTGAATGTCAGAATGTATATATAATTAGTAATTACCAATCTCGATTACTAATTTTAGGATTAATTTGGTCAAATGAAAAAAGTTTTTGGGTAAAAGAATATGTATTTTAAGTTTGAATAATTGTTTGTTCCACTTATAAGTAAGTGACTTAACATAAGTAAGTGGGAATTTGATGAGAAAAGATTCCTATCTCTCCAATTATTTTCGGTTCTCAAGTTTGGTCACTGTGGAAGAGAAGAGGAGATGAGAAGCCGATCCAATCATTCCCACCTCTCTTTAAACCAAAAGGACAGACTAAAAATCATATCGTATAAAATATATTCTATGTGTCTAAGTATATTCTTTGTCTCAAGTCTCAACCCATGTGAATCGATAGTATACAAATAGTATTCGAATATATTTCTATTTCTAGTGAAAGTTTGTAATATGTTATATTATTTCTATATCTATTTATAGTGAAGGTTTGTAACATGAAAAAGTTCATCTAATCTTGAAATTTATAACTAAAGTATATTTATTTTATAACTTTAATTACCAAAAAAAAATCCCCAAGAACCTACTAAATAAATTTCTTTTCTTTCTTTCAAAATATATGCACACATTTTAATGATTTTGGTGAATATATCTGGCTGTCTTTTGGATCACTGAATCCGTAAACACACTAACCTGAAAAAAAGTTGGAATTTGCTATCCGATTATGGATCTATAGCTGAACAAAATTTTAATAATATTTATTGCTGGGAACAAAATATTTATAAACATGTATGACTTGTCCTATATATTAGTACTAGATTAGGACCCGTGTTAAAACACGGGTTGAAATTCCTTTTATTTATATTATAATTTTAAAATAAAATATAATTTATACGATTATTTTAAAAAGTTTTTTTGGATAAAAAATTATGCAATAAAATCATATGCTAAATATAATGACTTAAAAAAAATACCTATTAGACACGACTATCGAGAAACTTAAAAGCCTCCTCTCTTCTGACGCCGGTGGAGCTTTAGCTCACCGACATCGGGATTTCTGTCCTAAGTTCCGTCTCCCTTGTAATCGCCTTTTCATCCTCTGCTCCCTCTACTGTGTTTTTCACCCCCAAATGTTTCCCATGTGTCTTGTTTCTTCACTCCTTCTATCGTTTCCCGACGAGTGCGAATTTGACAGAGCACGAAGAAGGATCCATGTGAACCATCTTCTCCATGCTCTGTTCACGCCAGACCGGAAGTCGTTAGAAGGCAACTCCCTCGAATCCAAATTACCACTAGAGCTTGAATATGAAGTTTGGTTTACCCTTCCCCCTCGATCTCCGGTGTGCTTTTGCCTTGTGACCCTCGGCGCTCAACGAACTCACCGGATTTACAAGTCGGCAACGCTTGTACCGGCGATGATGAAGACGGCGGCAGCGGTTGACCTAATCCAAATGGTGGTTTTCCTTACTGGACCGGACCCCTTAAGTTTTCACTCTAGGCCCATCTCAACACTTACTAAACTAGGTATCCAATCTGACAGGCCCATGTACTTTAGAAAGGATTTTAAACGTTGTAACCTCAGCCTCCCTCTGTGGGTAGATGAGTTCTTATCCCCGGTTTGCTATAATCGATTGCCCCACGCCGGTTGTGCCTTCTATAAGTCCCGATTATTTAACGAAAACTATCACCCGAATTCAATAAGCATATGGTACAGGTCCATCGCTCTCTCCTGCTTGTCAAACCGTTCCAATATGGCGTTCCGATCTTCGGCGATAGATGGATATAGTTTCCATCTGAAGTTCGACATGAACCCATGGTATGGGTCTTGGCATTATATCTCTGAAATCCTGATATCATACTATCCTCTCGGTAAGCTTTGTACAAGCCTACTCCCGCTGAACCGATACCGATGATGTGACTTTGGACACCGATTTTCTCTGCCCAGGTCTGAATTTCATAATCCTTTATCAGTCTCCATCCTAGCACCTCTTCACCCTAGATTGGCTGGTCTTGAATCCTATGCTAGAAGAGTCGTGGTTCCCCTAGGTTTGGTTGTGTTTGTATTGCGTCGGTTTCAGCTGATGGTGTTGACAAGCAACGACATTATGACCACATCTCCACAGAGTGTTGGTTACCGATGCTTGATCAATCAGTCGCCTCTTTATCCCTGGAAAATCAAGTATATATGTGTGAAAATCAGTCACGGTGGGCAGCGAAGCTTATTGTGCTGTAAACTGTTTGCATTGGTCGGGGTTTGGACTGTCTTATCCAGATCCATGAATGACATTGCGATTTAAACTCAACTTTTCTAGTTCCGACTATAGCTGCTTGGTCAAGTCGAGGTTTCTTCGGTAGCAGTATGTTGCGTTCTTCAGATTGGTTTGAGATTTATCCTTGTCGAGGCGAGTCTCTTAGCAATGTGTGGATAGCTTTATTACTGAGCTCTAACCTGGAATCTAATCCACCAAGCTGCGTGATTTTGAAGCTGCCACCCAGTATCCCCAATTGTAGCATGTCACCAAACGATAGGAAGCTCGGGTCTGTTAACAAAACTCTGGGCCAAACCGGCTGCAAGCTTTGTGTCAAACTCCTTAACCTCCATGGCCATGAGCTTCATGTGAGGGAGGACTCACCTGCTTTGCTACGGTTAGACACCCAACTCTTGTGATCCCCGGTTGAAGCTCTTTCTACAGCCAAGAGGTCTGATCTTAAAGTGATAAAGGACGTTGCCCCTCTTACTCTACCTCTCATTTTGGCTATACACATGTTTAGTGTTACCCCTGTGGAACACTCATTTCATAGCTCGATTGCGTTTGTCGCTAGAGCCACTCATGATCACTCGTTGGTCAAGGATTTCGCGAAGCCTGCCTTCATGGTCGAATCCACCCTGGTCCCAATAGATCCTTCACACTTTGTAAAACTTTCAAGAGTTGAGTATCCCTTTGAAGAACTCATGGAGCCTTTATCTTTTCTCCCCTTTGATTATCTTGTTGTTTGTTGTAAGAACCTACCTCTTTATGAGGCTTTGATTTGAATGAAATCCCATTCGTTTTGACAAAAAAAAAGAAAAAAAAATACCTATTTTGTAAGTTTTATATTGTTAATTTTGTAATTTTATGTATGAGAAATGGTTATGTTTGTTGTTTGGTTTTATTTTAATTTTTAAACATGTTTGGTGAATGTTTTTTAATATGACCCGTGGTTAGGTAAGAATTTATTTTTAGTTGAACAATAAGATCTCGGAAATCACGATTAAGTGTGATAAATTGCCAAGATTTTATTCTTTTTTACGCCTAAAAATATATTTTTATGCCTAATAGTATATATTTTGTAACAATACATGGAATATTAAAGATTTTATTTAGAAAATTGTATAAATTATTGAAATAGTCTCTTTAAGAAGATTTTTTGGGATATTCTTAAGTGTATTCATATAGCTCATGGATTGACCAATTAATCTATAACGTTTTTTATAACCAACCTATATCTATTGTATAACCTATTTTGTAACCAACTTATAAAAATTATATAGTCTACAAAAAAATGTTGTGTACTTCCGTTATATATAGGGGATATATTTTTTCGTAAAAAGGAAAATAAGTGTTTATATTTTCTTAATAAAAACTATAACTGTAAATTGTTTATCCAAAAAAACTATAAACTATAAATATTTTTTGAATCTTGGTCGAAAAAATTATCTAGTCAGAAAATATATTTTGACTGGACTTTAAAACAATGATATATGATGAATATATACGTGTATACACACAAACAATCATAGAATATTTAGATTTTGCTTGATTTTGGAATATTTCAATGATTAATAATTCATTAATAAATGAAGAACAATAGACAAAAAGCAAAATATTTTTTTTTTATTCTCCATTTTTTTTGAAAATTCCAACAATTCAAATGTTCTAATTGTACTAGTTAACGAATCATTATGTGGATCTATACGACAATCTAAAGTTTTAAAAAAAAAATTAATTGGCCACCAAAAAATTTGTAAATGAAAAATACATACAACAAATCTTTCATATGATCTCCAAAACTTTTGCTTGGAATTTGATTTCAAATCTTTGAGTTGTGAAAGATATTGATTTTATACCATTCAAGTAAGTTATATACTGTATATATATATTTTTTGGACAACAGTGATATTGTATATATGGAATCTGTTTCTTTAACAAATAAAGAAAAAAAAAGAAAGAGAATATGGAGTCTGTTCTACAGAGAAAAAGTGAAAACTACTCGTGCGGATGAGAATCGATCTAAAAACTGCAAAATAAGTTAATTAATAAATAATGAAACAATTAATAATCGATTATTTGGATCAAGTGGTCAAATATTCCATGTAAAGCCACCAAATGTTTTTTTTTTCACTTGTAAAAGTTTGAGTTGTCGACAACTTAACTCTAGACTCGCATCATTCAGTAGTAATACATAGCCTTACACAATTTCGAAGTTTTCTAGGTTTTTGCTTCTATCGCTATTTAAATGGAATATGGGATAATACAAAAATACAATTTTTTATGATATCATATTTCAAAAACACCAATAATTTTTGTCAATTTTCAAATATATCCAAAATACACATTTATAAAAATTTAGAAGCATGTAATAAAGTTAAGTAAATTTTTCATAATGTAGGTAAACAGATGTTTATAAGGTTTAAAACAACAAGTTATAAATAAACAATTTATTTTAGTGGTATTTTTCAAAAGTGGTATTATACAAGCGATTTTTATCACAATTTCCCTAGAAATACTACTATTTAGATTTGTATAAAACTTTTACTATTGTTTCTGTTCCTAATAGATTGATGTTTTGACATTATCACACATATTAAGAAAAAGTATAATTTGTATTTATAAATTAATTTATAATTACTTTTGAGTAAATAAAGAAAATATAGACTATTAGATTACTTTTATGTGAGAAAAAACATTAAGTAGAAAATTTGTTTTAGTTTTAATCTACAAAATCAATATTTTAGAGACAAAAAAATATGTCCCAGAATATTAATCTATTAGAGACAGAAAAAGTAGTAAGCAAGAAGAATGAACATTTTTTACTTTATTTAATTACGTTAACTAGAGCCGTTAAATACTTAAATGAACGAAGAAGAGTTCATAATTATTGAAGTCCACCACTAGGGTCTAGAGGCAATTATTGTTTTTGTTGTACTTGATTAATCAATTTTGATATTGGATATTCTCATAGGCTATGGAGCTTAATATATTTAAAATCTGCGCATAGCTAGCCTTTGTTGATGGATATTCTCATAGGCTATGAGCTATAGCTAGTTAATGAGCAGTTAAGTTCTTGTTTACCAGAATTTGATTTACCCTATATATTAGAAATGAACAAATGTTTATTTTTATAGCTAGATACGTACGTTGATGTATTTATATAATGAGGAATATTTGATTTCTTTCAAAACAACCACATACGAACACATTTTGGTTTTCTTTTATGTTAGTTTTGAGAATTGAAGAAGAATTAACATGTTGTGTCAGTCGTGTACAATATTTTGGAAACGAAACAAATATTATAATTAAGTAATTTTTTTTGTTTGATCAAACTTTATAATTAAGTAACTTACTATCTGATTTAAAACGTGTATCTATATTATATATAATAATACTACGCTGATTCATTTAGTTGTTGTTAACTTATGTAAAGGAAAAAGATTATGCACACATGTTATATTTTGACAACGTTCTCTCGGCAATATGAGTTTATTTCGAAAACAAATTAAAAAAGAGCTCAACAAGTTGTAGTATAATATACTAATAGCGTTTCTCTGTTTGTCGTATTGAAAACTCTAAAGGCAGAATTTAAAACTCCAAGTTATAAAACTCGAGTTAATATGACTTTGTGATATACCATAACAAACAAACAAAAAAGTCGTAGTGAAAGTGTTGGCTCCGAGTCATCCATTACCGAGTTTTTTTTTCTCAGTCATCCACTACAAGTTATGATTGAACTCGGATTATTGGCATATAAAAGTTAAAAATCCATATGACTCAGTTCATGTGTTCCTAAGAATAAAATAAATAGTAGTATTGTTAGTAAATTGTTGCACTAATTTATACTTGACGTTAAGTTTAGTGACGTACATAAAAATAAAAGAACACATCACATTTAGATCTCCATAGGTATATATATATATATATATATGCTTGCGTGACTCCGCCTATATAGTATACCTATTATAAATTTATAGTACGATGTGAAGTTGAAAGTAAATATATGTGGCTAACGTGAAACGATATGCGATTACCATAACAACGAAAAATCCAAAGCTGTAACCATCTATTTTATATTTATTCTAAGAAAGATGAATGTTAATATAATAATTTCTTTTAGATCATTGACTTGATACTATGTGTTTTATTTAGTTAATTATATAGACTCAAAAAATTAATATCATATAAACAAAGGTATACATACCATCTTATCCACATCTGACTTTCATATATACGACTTGCTAATTCCTTTCTCGAATTTCTGATTAATTTACCATGATAAAATAAAGTTACGTTTATGAGATGTGTGAATTGTATAATCAAAGCATGCAAGAGAAACTTTTTTTTTTTTTTTTGACATCGCAAGAGAAACATTTTAAATCTATCGAACAAGATGGGAGTATAATATCAATTAGCAAAAGCTGTTGTATGAAAGAATTACTTGTTTAATTAAGCGAAAAAACAAGGATTTGATGGCTATGGTTGCTTAAAGGGAAGAAACACATTGATGTGTCCCCCTCGTTGTGAAAACGTCGTTCTTTCAAGCCACCTAACCTAGTTATAATGACTAGGATGAGCAAGTGAAGTATGCAACGTTTTTTGGAATTTAAAAAGAAAAAAAAAAAGAAACTTAAATGTTTGGCCATTGGACTTAAAACTTCCCCAAGCATGCATCTTTTACGGACTTCATGGCACTTCGATTTCAGAGTTGCGTATCCAAGATATAAAAGGGTTACTATTACAATATTAATACGACCATTGTAACACAATCACATTTTTTAACGAGCTGTTATATACTAATTAAGTGTATGACACAAAAGCGTCAATTATCATGGATTTCACACTATAAAATGAAACTTAGTTTCAATGACCTTACTACATGCACATATTAATGACTTATTATTGCATCGGTAAGCCAACCTTTTATAGGCAAGCCAAGGTTGGACTTTTCATCACCGATTCACATGATGATCACGGCATTTTGATTATAACAATTACTTATAGAAACTAAAATTAGGAACTAAGAAACCCATAAGATAATATATATATATATATATATATGATATATCTACATTTCTGATACAAATTCTTCTCGAGGGTTCGTAGTCGAGCATCATAATACAAAGTTGCTGTCCAAATGATGAACCCCTACTTTTGACAAATTGTTTTACCTCTATAACTTCCACTAGATAAACATAGACGGCAAATTTACTGCTTTTATTGATCCACGAAGCTATAAAATTCTTTTGTAATGTTTATTAGAATCACGCAGCGAGTACCAGAACTTTGATGGTTCCTTGACTATTCGCAGTCAGCATCGTGGGACTATCACTCTTCCAGCAAACCGCACTTATAAAGTAGGAACCTGCCTCTTCCTCTGCATCGTCCATGTCTGGTGATCCAAATCTGTGCGAAGTTACCGGTCTCGTGATCTCCTGTATCACATCATTCACATTTCCAAATAGTTTAGCAACGAGATTGATTTCTGGATCATAAATAGTAGATGATAGAAGTTAAAAGCAAAAATGTCAAATTTGTGAACCTTGTGATATACATATACTTCGTTTGTCTCGCTTCCACAGGCAAGATACTCGCTATTTACTGTCAGACCCACAAAGTTCTTCTCATTAGTGTGTCCTCTGAAGGTTCGAACCTGAAAAAATCGTCGAGTAATATTGAATTTGAACAACATAGTCAAGACTTGTTTTTCTTGGACAAAATCAGTAAGATTGGCTCAAGCAGTAATCTTACTGGCAAGTTGTCTTTGACATCCCATAAGCGCAGTGTGCTATCTGTGGATGCAGAAGCGAGCTCGTTGTTGGACAAAAATTTAACATAAGAAACTGCTTTCTTGTGTCCACTGAAGACGTGAAGTGGTTGGCTTATGTTTCTTAGATCGTAATAATGGATGTGATGATCAGCTGATCCGACCTGCAATAAATCAACAGGCTTAAACGTCTAAGTCTCTCTGTCTAATTGGAGATTAAATCTACAAACGTGTAATAGTGTCATGCTGAACATAAGTGGTAGCTCAATACTGAATAGCAAAAAAAAGGTGAGATGCAAAGTTGGCAGAGGGGTGGAAGTATATACCGCAATGTAGTTGCTTGAGCCCGGATTGTACTTGACACAACATATGTTTGCTTTCATATCAATATTAAGCACACTTGCTTCCTGCCTTGTGCACCAAACTTTAACCTGGATCAAACACAGCATAATTGCCTTATCTATAAGACATGAATAATGCACGGTTAACGATTAACAAGTAGTGAATTGACTTAAAAGGAGCCCACTGGTATAATATGCTTCAGCCAGAATTAGAAATTCAGTGGAACCGATTCCTTAAGTCAAAATCGCATCCAACATGATTAAATAAGCTACTGAAATATTTTCAGTAACATCCCATTCAATTTGGACAAATGAAGCTATGAATTTCAAGGTAAGATTTACTACACTAAAAGTGTCAAGTATTCTTTGCTTGGTAATGTATAGCCGCCACAAATACACTAAGACGGGAAATTTGCTAAAAATTTAAGAAACCAACAAACATTCAATGCAGGAAAGCGAACATATGACCATGACCAATCCCCAAATTATTAGAACATCTCACAAAAAAAAGTTTAATAAGCAGTAGAAAAGAGTCATGAGTACAAATGCACTAATGAGCAGACAGGAGCGACAGCGACCAAGATATTCATAAAATCTAGAAAATATCTATGATAGATTTTTTTTTTTTAATATGAAACAGAGCCTAATGCGATGAAAGGTGATGAAAAACTGGAGATACCTTGCAATCATCACTACCAGATACGAGCATTGATGGTTCTGTTCGTGAAAAGTCAACACTCCATGCACGTTTCTCGTGCTCTTCATACTCCATAAGACTCTGCGATCAGTTGTTCACATAAAATTTTAGATACATTTCACAATTAATGAGATGATAACTTAAAGGCGCGATGTTAGATAAGTTGGGCAAAGTACTCACCTGCCTAGTAGTTACATCCCACACCGTTACTATTCCTTCATAATCACTGCTTGCTATATGATTTTTCTCATGCTTATTCCAACTCAAGCAACTAAGTTTAGACCGAGTTGACATCTCCACAATCGGACACTGCATATCTGCTGGTTCATTTACAACCTGAAAAGATTGCAGCCAATCATCAACCAGCCCAGAGTGGTCCATTGGATAAGACGGAAATTTAAAACCAAAATTCGATTACGTAGAAGCTTGGATTTATATTTTTCTTTGCAATACTAAAGTGTAAATGGCTAACATGCATCAAAGCTAGATTTTTTCCAAGAGCACAACTTAGTTTCATTATCAATGAAGCATCCTAGATTTGAGATACATGATCTGTTTCACAAAAGCATAACTTTGCACAAGAAGATTCAATTAGTATGCAACTGAATGCCCTCCAAGATTTGTGAACGTACCGAAGAGAAGTCAAAAACCTTTATACATCTAGAAACACCAGCAGTGGCAAACAGCTCATCATCACGATCAAACTCTATGCTGAAAAGGAACAGCACCATATCTTTCAGCAAGTCTCAGCAAGATGGTACATTACATTACAGGTTCATGCGAAGCATAAAGCATGTAATCTACTGAAAGACCATAAATCAAAGTACAGAGAGAGAAAATGGCCCCAGGAGCAACTGAAAAAAAAAATTCGCCCCTTCTTTGAGAAAGAGATATTTTCATATAAAAGATCGCAAACAGCTATAACATATAGTGTTCCATCTTTTAGAAAATTCCTATTAAGCGGCCTGCTGATAACACAAAACCTTCTCCCTACCATGTCAGCAGATTCATCTTCATACCATTCACTGGCTTAGAATTATACAGCAACGGATCCCATAGTAGTAAATGAGTCTATCCATACATTAAACAAAACTTGATTACTTAAGGGTATATTTTGATACTTTCTGACACAGTCATTTAGAAGACATTCTTCGTTAGTCATCATCTGTCACCTGATCAAACGAACAAGGAAAAGAAATTCACCTTGATACAATGTTGGCAGAATGAAATATATCCCCATGCCGGATTTCTGCTATGACTCTTAGACGACTGTGAAGAAAGAGTGCAATTAGAAATCTGATAAATTTGAAAACACTCTGTATGTACAACTAGCCCAATTGAAAAGGGGCATTCACTACCCTACCTGTAACGAGTGAAGGTAGTCAACACAGATTGAAAATCTGCAAGGCCGTTGCTATAGCCTTCCCTCCGTACTACACTCTTATCATTTTCTTGTTTACTATTTGGTTGGTCTACCAACTGACGCCGCTTTTGGAGGTAACATTCTTGTAGATCATTGAACTACAAGACAAGACACTTGCACAGAATTAGCAATCTAGTGTATATATGAAGCATTTACAGATAGATTAAAGGACTATGCAGAATTTTTGAAGAAAACTACTATATTTGTCTAGATGCCATTTCATAGTATTCACAGAATTGTTAGTGTGTCAAGAAAACATAGTGACTTTTGTTGCTATAGTACCAGAGAGGAGAACCGGCTACTATCACTAAGCAATAGATATATAATCCAGAATGCTATTTTTACGTTTACTTGCAAAAAATGCGAAATCAATCGCTCTCTGAAGCCAACTGGCTTTAAACAGACCACCAAAAATGTGAGCCTTAATCAAAGGTATCTTTTCCGTCAGAAGATTCATATTCCACCCACAAACACTTCCAATTTCTCGAGCTGTCGATCCAGCTCACTAAGTGAGTGGCTAGGCATACTACTAATTGTAGCACAATCACTGGAGTCTAATGCTATCAATTATGCTTCTTCTTTAACAGACAAATATATGAAAATTTAATCCCACTGTCCTTGGACCATTTCAGCATAAGACACATGTTCAAGATGTTGAGTAGAAAAGTAAGAACAAACCTGCGCATGGATCCGTTTCTTTCTAGCCATAGAGACAGTTGACTGATTCAAACTTTGGGAATCTGACCCACTCAGTGCGTCCTTCTTTGGTAGCCCATGAGAGCTTCCTTGTGGCTTTCCCTCTACCTTTTTGTTTTGATAATTGCCTAACAAATTTCCTCCTCTTATGCTCAGAGAATTGGAGTTGAAACCACTGTGGTTCTTCTCATGTGGCCATGCATTTCTTGTGCTTGGATCATCTCCGAGCATCCGCAACTTCACAGAATATCTGTCTCTAGCTCGGTATAAATCTATTCTATGTCTCTCAACGGCATTTATATCCTCTTTGATATACTGGAGATCAGTTTGCACCTACATTAAGATAGAAAATACATAAATGACAGAATTCTAACAGTCGTTTGTTCCTGAGAACTCATCTAAAACATTCATGGATTATGTTTCATGAACAGTTCGATAGATTTATTGATAGAAAGATGTTTTATGGCTTTCTTCTTCCTTTTACAGTATAATATATATATATATATAGGGAAGATTTTGAAGCTGAAGGAATGAAGAAAAATGAGAATAATTATCAATAGGCAGCTCAATGCTACTCCATAATCCAGAAACCAACCTCATTTAGTTCATCGACTTTTTGCTTCCTTAAACAATGTAAAAAGTCCAAGAGTATCTGCATGTTCCTCTCAGCTTCTTCCTGTTCCATTTTTCTCTTCCTTTCCGAAAGAAGAGTAAGAAGACTATCAACCTCCTTAATTGACACATCACAACCCTGTCTAAGCATGAACGCAGGAAATCAATATCTGTAATTTTTATAACTCCAATAACAAGTCTGAGAGTGCCAATTTAAAGAGGAATAGTGGAACATAAAGGCTTGTTAAGAACCGACCCTTTGTAATGCTTCCCGAAACTGATCCAAGGGCGAGGCAGTTTTTGACACATGCCGAGCTGAGGTTTTCTTCAATAGCTACACAAGTGGTACAGAGAAGTCAATTATAAAAAGCTGCATTCCAGCGATAGATAGTTTCAAGATACAACTGTTCCTTAACCGAATGCTTCTATTTCAAGTTCAGCAAACAAGAAACAAAACCATGATTTTTCACACGAATGTAAGACATCAATAAGTAAGTTGGCTCCTCTCAATTGCAATAACCAGAATCCTTCCATAAACTACACTGCATCATTATCACCTCTCAAACGAGCAGCACCCAGACTTGAATTGAAAAGCTAAGACCACTTAACAAGAGAAAGAGATGGGAAAAATAGAAACCTTATCGAGTACGAAATTAGGGTAAAGCTGATTACTGGTGAGATGTTGGCTACAACAAGGACAATCACTCTTGTTCCTGAGGTGCGTGATGATACACATATAGCAGAAACTATGACCACACGCCGTCAGGAAAGCATCTTTGATAACCTGCATACAAATCGGACATAGCAAGTCTTTATCCAGATCCGGCGCTCCAATCTCAGAACCACCGCTTCCTCCGTCGTCATTTTCAAGACGGTTATTAGCACCTTCGCCGCCACCAGCTGAAGATGTCCTCATCGGGTCAGGTTTCACCGCCGGAACAAGCGGATCCGTCGAAATATCTTCCATGAAAACTTTCTTGATTCGATTTTTTTTTTTTTTACTAAATTTTTCTTTCTTCGATTTAGTTTTTGTTGTTTCTGGTGAAAAAGAATGTGAGAGAAGGAAGGAAGAAAGAAAGAGTGGTGGTGCGTATGACGGAGATGAGGGAGGGAGGAGTGATGGGTGGGATCCACGGTGGTTTCTTTTCTGAGGATACAAAACATACACGTTGTTCTCTACGCGCTTCTTTTCGCGCGTGTGGCTGATGTTTCTTCATGTTCTGGTACGGGTCAATTATCCGGTTTAATTTATTTCCGGTTTTGTGAAATCCAATTTTGTTTTTTTGGTTTGAACGGGTTACGTGACATTGCAGACTTTTTCACTAGTCTATGAAAAATCTTCAAAATGAGACTTTTGTAAAATGTAGGAAATTAAATTGGGCAAAAATGTCACTAAAATCCTGAAGTCTGTGTGAGCTTTTCATCCGGTGAAAAAAAAAAACATTATTTAGTTGACTTCTAATTAATTTACAAAGACCTTGCTTTATGATACACAACATTAAGTGGTCAACTAGAGAAATCACACGGACTAATTAGCTGTTAACAAGATCTCATTCATAACAAAACGATGTCGTTTAATCAAACTTAAAATCCCTAAATTAAAAATCGATTCTTATTTTTCCCCAAATCAAAGATCCTTTGGAAGTTTTAAATTTGATTAAACGACATTATTTTGTTATTAACGGGTTCTCGTTAACGGCTAATTGATTACATGTGATTTATGAAGTCAACAAAAAAAATGAAGTTAACAAAAATTCATGAATTATATAGAAGTCTAACAAAAAAATGAAGTTTTTTCTACCAGATAAATAGTTACTGTTTTAAATCAACGAAAATATAAATTTCTAGATTTTAGGACATTTTCCCAAATTAAATACTCCATAGGTTTTAAACTTTTAATTATTGCTTAGGACATTAAAATATCTCTTGCAAGCAGCCAAGTTTTGATTTTGAAGGGTTCGGTTTAATAATTTTGATCTCAATTCTCAAATATTAAAAAGTAACCTGAAAAAAATGAAATATTTTAATTTCCCCAATTACTCGAAGCTTTCCCTCCCATTCTTTTGCCTTTTCTGGGAAACCCAAGAGACTGACGGAGACCAGAAATGAGCTAAAGCCCTCTTATTGCTGCTCTTTGATTCACCGGAACCCTAGAAGAAATCGTATTCTTAATCCTTTCAAGGTAGGCCATTCTTACTTAAATTTTCGATTTTTATTCTTCTTCTTCTTCTTTTTCAATTGTTTGTAGCGTTGTTGTTCCTGTCGCTTACTGCATGACGCATTTGAACGCCACAAACAGTTAAAAGGTTCCATTTTTTCCAGATTAAGTTTGTTGCCCAGCAGAAATTGATACCATTCCTAGCGATTTAGGGGAAAAAAAATACCAAACCCAGAAAACAAAATCTCAGAAACGGCGAAAGTTTATAGCTTTTTAACTTTGGGAGTGGTCTTCTTCTTGAAGATGTTCATGGCGATTTATCTTCTCTCTTCTCAAATCGAGATGATGTTCAGAAACAAAAACCCTTTCTTCATCGTGTGTCTGAATAAAAAAACCCTAATAAATCCGAGTAAAGAGTTGTCTGAGGATGAGTGAGATGATCAGGGTTTTAGGGAGTTGAAAATTCTGTCACGAAAAGCTTGGTATGAGTGCTTCTCCGGTTCATCCAGGATATAGGCTTTATGCCCACTATAGTGTTTCCTTTAATATTTCAAGGATACTGACTCATCTTTGATCTGTCTTTATCACCTGTTTGATGGTTTAATGTTTTCTCTTTCCTTAGATTCACCTAAATATAGGAATCTAGGATGTTTTATGGATACTTTGTGGCATTGTTGTCCGCTGTATTATGTAATGATTTGTGGTTCTTCACTCCTTTATTTGGTGTTTTAAATTCTTTCCGAGTCCTCTGAACATTTTATTTTCGGCTGATTGTTGCCACACTGTAACCAACTTCTAAATTCTCTCTTTGCAGATTGCCTCCCCCTGGAGATATGGAGACATCTTCATCTCTGCCATTGTCACCCAAAAGTATAAAACCAGAACAGCCCAGCCATCGAGATTATGCCATCACTACTAGACTTGGGGTTGGAACTACAGGCAACCCAATAGAATTGTGCACCAATCACTTCAATGTTTCTGTGAAACAGCCGGATGTAGTATTTTACCAGTACACTGTAAGATTGATTAGTCGTTTTTTCTGCATTCTTTTTTACCAGTGTTTGTGTGTGTGAGAGATGCTTGACATATTTTGCTTTCTTGCAGGTTAGTATCACCACAGAAAAGGGTGATGATGTCAAAGGAAAAGGAATAGGCAGAAGGCTTATGGAGCAACTATTCAAGACTTACTCTTCTGATCTTAATGGTAAAAGGTTGGCATATGATGGAGAAAAGACTTTATATACTGTTGGTCCTCTGCCACAGAACGAATTTGACTTTCAAGTCATCTTGGAAGGTTCATTTTCAAAACGGTGTGTCCCTCTTATTTGGATTAATATTTAATCTTCTCAAGGTGTGCAAGATAGATCTTGTTGATGTTCTAACACAGTCTTGTTAAGTTTGTAGGGATTGTGGTGTCTCTGATGGTGGTAGTCCTTCCAGTACTTGCAAAAGATCAAAACGTTCTTTCTTGCCAAGAAGTTACAAGGTTCAGATACATTTTACTGCAAAAATACCGTTGAAGTCTGTTCTTGTCAATCAGAGAGGAGCCGATACACCAGATAAGAGTGATCAGGATGCACTTAGAGTGCTTGACACCGTACTGAGGCAGCAAGCAGCTGAAAGGTGCATCTTTCTATCTGTTTCTTATGTGCAGTATATCTTTTCATCAAAAGGAATAAAGGATACTCTCTCTATATTCTAATGGACAAAATTGAACATTATATTTTCACTTTGTTTGTAAATCTAATAGATGTACAACTATTTGCATTTTGTGACCGTGCTAGATGCTTACTTTAGATTACTGTTAATTGTGCAGGGGATGTCTTTTGGTCAGGCAGGCATTTTTCCATAACAATGGGTACGCCTTTGAAGTTGGAGGAGGTGTAAAAGGTATTCGAGGTCTCCACTCGAGCTTTCGTCCAACCCATGGAGGACTCTCGCTTAACATTGGTATTTTTCAGTATTATACCTTTCTCATCCAGATTTCATAAACCTTGTCTTTATTTTTAGTCTTATTAACAGTTTTGCGATGGTTCGCAGATGTGTCAACAACAATGATCTTAGAACCGGGCCCAGTTATTAAATTCCTGTTAGCCAATCAGAGTGTTGAGTCACCACGACAAATCGACTGGATTCAGGTAGTTCTGGCTTTTAAATACAATAACAGCAAACATACCTGGTTGCTTTTGCTTCGTGCTTTTGAATTTCTTATGGAAACTTTGCAGGCCGCTAAAATGCTTAAACATATGCGGGTAAAGGCATCACACAGTAACATGGAATATAAAATTATAGGCCTAACTCAGAAGCCGTGCAATCAGCAACTGTATGTTCTCCATGATTGTACCTTTAATATAAATTCGTGTCCCCTTTATCAGCCTTTGCTAGACTTTCTTCATTGTTTCCAGGTTTTCAATGAAGATTAAAGATGGTGAACATAAAGGACAGCCTAGAGAGATTACTGTGTATGAATATTTCAAGCAAACTTACACAGCGCCTATTTCTTCTGCGTACTTGCCATGCCTTGATGTTGGCAAGCCAAATCGCCCCATCTATCTTCCACTGGAGGTATGCGTCTCCGACAGTTTTTCCGTAGTTAATATATTTTTTAAAGTTTATTATCCCACTTATGGAGGTGTGTAGATTTGAATTTATAATCCATTTTTTGCAGTTTTGCAATCTTGTATCTCTGCAACGTTATACAAAAGCATTGTCAGGGAGGCAAAGAGCTTCACTTATTGAAAAATCTAGACAAAAACCTTTAGAGAGAATTAAAACACTCAATGATGTGAGCTTCGTTTCCTGACCTTGGATGATGCTTTCTTTTATCTTGGATGGCAGATATTATTACTGACTAATATTGCAGGCAATGTGTACCAACTGCTACGACGAGGACCCATTTTTGGCTGGATGTGGCATCTCCATTGAAAAACAAATGACTCGAGTTGAAGGCCGGGTTCTTAAGCCCCCAATGGTAAATCCTGTTTATGTTTTTGTTTGTAGATAGAAAATTATGCGCTACCATGCCAATTATAGTCCCATATTGTCCCATTTGTAATATACAGCTAAAGTTTGGCAAGAATGAAGATTTTGAGCCTTGCAACGGACGGTGGAACTTTAACAACAAGGTAATTGTCTGCAAAGATTTCCGGGTATCATTATATTCATTATTGTGGATTCAGAATGGTTCCGTACTCTTTTTTTTGTTGGATTGAACCTATTATTCCCGAACTAGTCTTTCTCCCTTTTATTTTTACCCTTTGTTTCTTGCTTTGCAGATGCTTCTAGAACCAAGACCTATTAAAAACTGGGCTATCGTTAACTTTTCTTCTCCATGCGACAGTAGTTACATTTCCCGTGAGCTTATAAGCTGTGGCATGAGGAAAGGCATTGTAGGTTTTGTAGATACTCTCTCCGTTTTCATTTGGTGTGTAGTGTTGAACTATGTCTAGTTATTTACAGAGTCTGAATATGGTTTGTCAAATGGCAGGAAATTGATCGACCTTTTGCACTAGTTGAAGAGGATCCACAGTATAAAAAAACAGGTCCTGTTGAAAGGGTAGAAAAAGTTATTGCAAAGATGAAATTAAAATTTCCAGAGCCTCCTCATTTTATCCTCTGTGTCCTGCCAGAACGAAAAACTTCTGATATCTATGGTATCATCTCACCTCTTTCCCACGCATATTAATGTTTGAACTCTTTCATTCAACTGGTCATTGCAAACTGTAAAGGTCCCTGGAAGAAAATATGCCTCACTGAAGAAGGGATCCACACACAATGCATCTGCCCTACTAAGATTAATGACCAATATCTCACCAATGTACTTCTGAAAATAAATTCAAAGGTATATCACCAACAAGCTAACACGTGAGATATCTTTTGATGTGTTGTTCTCTGTGAATTCACTTCTTTTCTTCTGTCTTAAAATAGCTTGGAGGCATCAATTCTCTGTTGGGAATGGAGTACTCTTACAACATTCCATTGATAAACAAAATTCCCACCTTGATTTTGGGTATGGATGTATCTCATGGCCCTTCAGGTCGGGCAGATGTTCCTTCGGTAGCAGCGGTATTGGTTATGTGTCTTGTCCTCTTTGTGTGTCCATTGTTTCTGGTTTTCTTAGGATCTGATTCTTTATCTGTTTACTTTCTCGACCTCCGCT
>NC_025691.1:3599628-3603632 GCF_000633955.1 Camelina sativa
GTAGCAGCGGTATTGGTTATGTGTCTTGTTCTCTTTGTGTGTCCATTGTTTCTGGTTTTCTTAGGATCTGATTCTTTATCTGTTTACTTTCTCGACCTCCGCTACTAGGTTGTTGGTTCAAAATCCTGGCCCTTAATCTCAAGGTATAGGGCAGCTGTAAGAACTCAGTCACCACGTCTGGAGATGATTGATTCGCTCTTCCAACCTATCGAGAACACTGAGAAAGGAGATAACGGTATCATGAAGTATGTGAAGCCTAATTTATCAGCTTTATTTTGGAATTAAATTAACAACTTATGAGATATCGTACTGTAGATGTTTCAGTGTCTTCTCCATGTTTGTTTATTTGTTTCCAATAGCGAACTATTTGTAGAGTTCTACCGGACAAGCAGGGCACGGAAGCCTAAGCAGATTATCATTTTCAGGTACTAGCAAAACATTTACTGTTAATCTCTGTTGTCTTACCTCCAAAATCAAAAAGTCTATCCTTACCCAAACCTTGGGCATTTGATAGGGATGGTGTGAGTGAATCACAGTTCAACCAAGTCTTGAACATCGAGGTGGACCAAATTATTAAGGTCTTGTTTCAAAGTCCCATGGCTGGCAAATTCTGATTTCAATCTATTATTCAAATTCTAGTGAAGATATTATCAACAGTTATGCTTCTTTTCAACATCGCGCAGGCCTATCAACGTCTTGGTGAATCTGATGTGCCAAAATTCACTGTCATTGTGGCTCAAAAGAACCATCACACCAAGTTGTTTAAAGCTAAGGGTCCTGAAAATGTTCCTGCAGGTAAAAAAATACTTTTAATTCTTCATCAGCACACTACGATTCTATTTCTTTACAGAACAAATTAAAAAATCCCGTTTATCAGGGACTGTCGTGGACACCAAGATCGTACACCCAACAAACTATGATTTTTACATGTGTGCTCATGCAGGAATATTAGTAAGTTTAGGCCAAAAATTCTGACGCTTGTTTATTTTCAAAAGCTTCACTCCTCACGCCTTTATTAGTTATTGCAATCAACTCCACATGATGTTTCCCTCGATGATGTCTCAGGGAACTTCAAGACCGGCTCATTACCATGTTTTACTTGATGAGATTGGTTTCTCCCCCGATGACTTGCAGAATCTCATCCATTCTCTCTCCTATGTGTAAGTTCTCTCTCTCTAATGTCACTTACAATAAACAACTTAGCTTTACCATCACAAAGATCTAATCGTCTCGAATGATCGTGGTGTTCCAGCAACCAACGTAGCACAACTGCAACTTCGATAGGTAAACACTCCCTAATCAAACTCTCATTGCATCCTCTATTTCACTAGACAGAAACTAGACAACTCTTAACATTCAATGTGTCCTCTCTCTTTTGTGGACTCAGTGGCCCCAGTGCGGTATGCTCACCTTGCAGCAGCTCAGTTTGCGCAATTCACAAAGTCTTATGACATATCGGAGGACGGGAAAGTTCCAGAGCTTCCACGCCTGCACGAGAAAGTCGAAAGCAACATGTTCTTCTGCTGAGTAACATACAACCCAATCTTTTCTTGAGGGGAAAGTTTATCATTTTGCATATATCATCAGCATCATCATCTACTGTAGTACGGTTTCATTTTAGAAATTTAGAACTTAGAAGTATGGAGGCGAAAGAGCCTTGGCGTAGATTATTGAAAAAGAGGCTCTCAAGTTTTGCTTACCAAACGACAGCGATTGTTGCGTTTTGTTGCTTTTCTCCTTGATTATAATAATGTTTTTGGATTTTAGTAATTCCTGTCTTGACGACGGTAAAGTGAGTCTTTCAAACGGTCAAACCGGTCATAACAAACCGCGTCAAACCCACGTGCACTTTAGAAAGAAAAAAAAAAAAAATCACTTTGTAATGAAGTGGACGTTAGCACAGACAATCACATCCTTTTTTCACAATTGGGTTACGTGGCACGATACTGACGGGTCAGTAAGTAAGCTCTTACACTGCTCCCTAGACCACCAGAGCATTACCCCCCTTGGGTCCTACCTGGGCTTGCGCGATGACAGGAGATTTCTTGTGCATGAATCAAAAGAAACCCGTTTTACTATTTTGCCCTTCCCCTATCTCTTAGTAGTAACTTTTGTTTTCTTCTAGTTTACGACGAGACGAGACGAGAGACGACGAGTCAACAAGAAGCGTTGGCTTGGTCACAAAGCCTGTTTTGAACTGTTTACGAATCGTGTCTGCTTTTTTTTTTTGGTTGTCCCTCGAAGTTATCTAAAGCCGGTTTGACTTTTACTTGATTTTTATTATTTTAATTTTCTTATCGTAATTCAGAATCATAACAAAAAAAATTTAATACAACTCTCCATTTCAGATATGTACACAAGTAAACCAAATTATGATACACATAGTGATAAAAGAAAAGAAACAAAGAAATTTGTTTTTTCTTTAACTTGTGAGTTGAATTTTATATAGTTAGAATTGCTTTTAAGACAATAATCCTAGTTGTATGTAAACCCTTCGAACCTGTAGAGTCTAGTCTACTACACTACACTTGTCCTGTCTCTACTAAAAAATGAAGCAATACAGCAAAAAGGGTCTCTTGGTAGATTCTGCCAAACTGCATTCAATGTTATTATTTATTTATTCTTTTTTTTTTTACCCAGTTGCTTTCTTCTATACCCTCGATTGCGCTGCGCTGCGTTACCTTAAAATCCAAACTTACCCCAACATTGGTTAACAGTACAAGAATACAGTATCCACAAATCCACAAAACGGCTAAAAAGAGTTCGACCGTGCCGCGTTCAGAAAAACAAAATGGGATAGTTTTGTAGGAAAGAATAAAAAGATCTAAACGATTCATATAACATTTTTTTTTTTGCTAACATATATCAGATATTCAGATTAATATAAAAACTTTTATATCAGATTAAATTGTGGATACACTGGTAACAAAAATGAAAAAGGAAAACTGAATATTGGAATAGTGACAGAAAAAAACATATGCTTGGATAGATCATTTAAATCGCCAAACTAGAGAAACACATAAACACAAACATAATAAGTTTTGGCCCTGGATTTGCAACTTATTGTACATTTTCTTTAGTCAATCGAAATACAATTTTTGGACTCATAAAGCAGCCGTGGGCCCTACATCCCGAATTAAACTGGTCCTAAACCGCAGATTAGCGTACCAGAGCATTTTAGTATGCGTCCACTATTTTTATAAATAAACAAAAGCTCCCCTTAATCTTATAGAATCAGAGTATTTTACATTTTTTTTTTCTTCTTCTGATTAAATAAAATAGCGTGTGGCTCACGCCTTCCTTTTTACCTCTTACTCCACACTAAATGACGAAAACACCCATCAACCCTTTTTCTTTTTAATATATGTTCCCCAAATTTATGAATTATATAATATGTAAGTATACTTTTCGTAGACTTTTGTAGTACGTAAAAACGGTTTGTTGTGGAGTCGTCCATAAAACCGTGTATTGTTCAAATGCTACTAATTTTAATCATTTACTTATAAAACTATCATAGGTTGTAAAAGATTAAAAAAAACCCCTATAGCATAGATAACACATTATATGTAAATAATCAAATACATGTTTTATTATTTATCTTCCAAAATATCTATAAGCTAGTAGATATTGACATACATATCTTCATAAAAAGTTATATACTAGTATAAAATGACTTGAAAACTTTTATTAAGTTTAAAGCACTATCTACAATTTTGTTTAACATAAAGTCCGAATCTATTAATATTAAATGATACAACAATTATTTAAAATCAAAGAGTGCTCAGAGAGTCAATAGATAACCATTTATAGTGTAATATATTCATTGATTGAGCATAATATGCAGTTGGAAATCTGAAGAGAGTATTTAGTGAGAAAGATATAATTAAGAAAAAGGACCCACGCACGCACCCACGCCACGCCACGCACCGTCATTTAGATACGCGAATAAAACTGCTTTCAAATTAGTTAGGTGTGTGTGATTGCATATTAAATGTTTATTCTTT
>NC_025691.1:3604554-3620616 GCF_000633955.1 Camelina sativa
TAAAAAGATCTAAACGATTCATATAACATTTTTTTTTTTGCTAACATATATCAGATATTCAGATTAATATAAAAACTTTTATATCAGATTAAATTGTGGATACACTGGTAACAAAAATGAAAAAGGAAAACTGAATATTGGAATAGTGACAGAAAAAAACATATGCTTGGATAGATCATTTAAATCGCCAAACTAGAGAAACACATAAACACAAACATAATAAGTTTTGGCCCTGGATTTGCAACTTATTGTACATTTTCTTTAGTCAATCGAAATACAATTTTTGGACTCATAAAGCAGCCGTGGGCCCTACATCCCGAATTAAACTGGTCCTAAACCGCAGATTAGCGTACCAGAGCATTTTAGTATGCGTCCACTATTTTTATAAATAAACAAAAGCTCCCCTTAATCTTATAGAATCAGAGTATTTTACATTTTTTTTTTCTTCTTCTGATTAAATAAAATAGCGTGTGGCTCACGCCTTCCTTTTTACCTCTTACTCCACACTAAATGACGAAAACACCCATCAACCCTTTTTCTTTTTAATATATGTTCCCCAAATTTATGAATTATATAATATGTAAGTATACTTTTCGTAGACTTTTGTAGTACGTAAAAACGGTTTGTTGTGGAGTCGTCCATAAAACCGTGTATTGTTCAAATGCTACTAATTTTAATCATTTACTTATAAAACTATCATAGGTTGTAAAAGATTAAAAAAAACCCCTATAGCATAGATAACACATTATATGTAAATAATCAAATACATGTTTTATTATTTATCTTCCAAAATATCTATAAGCTAGTAGATATTGACATACATATCTTCATAAAAAGTTATATACTAGTATAAAATGACTTGAAAACTTTTATTAAGTTTAAAGCACTATCTACAATTTTGTTTAACATAAAGTCCGAATCTATTAATATTAAATGATACAACAATTATTTAAAATCAAAGAGTGCTCAGAGAGTCAATAGATAACCATTTATAGTGTAATATATTCATTGATTGAGCATAATATGCAGTTGGAAATCTGAAGAGAGTATTTAGTGAGAAAGATATAATTAAGAAAAAGGACCCACGCACGCACCCACGCCACGCCACGCACCGTCATTTAGATACGCGAATAAAACTGCTTTCAAATTAGTTAGGTGTGTGTGATTGCATATTAAATGTTTATTCTTTACCAAAACAAAAATAATTTACTTTTGTTAGATTTGAATTTCTTTTTATCTATCAATAGATTTAACTCAAATAAGCAAATATAAATATGTTACGCAGTTTTGAACGGATATGACACACCAAATTATCCGTCTTCTAAATTTGTATACGAAGAATCAAAGCTAATGAAAAAGACGTGAACACCTTATAAATAATTATCAAACTGTTGAAATAATGTTGTATGATAAAATATAGTGAAATGCTAGCAAATATTACTACTTTCATTTATAATCAAAATTTAAACTTTTTAAAGTTTATCTATGATTTATTGAATTTTAATGGTAAAAGGAAATTGTTTTAGCAAACTATGTTGTGTCATTATTTATGAACAATAAATCATATATTGTAATGAATATTTATCTAATTTTTTAGGATTAAATCTATTATGATTAACTAACATTTATGTAATTTTAATTGTGTCTTTTCTTTAATAATTAATTTTAAATCTTTTATTAAAACTTTTATAGATAAAATTTTAAAGTTTATCTATAATTTATTGAATTTAATGTTAAAAATATGTGTTATAAGGAATTTTTAAGAAAATTATGTTGTGTCATTATTTATGAACAAACAACTCATAACTTAATGTTAAAATTATGTGTTATAAGGAAAATTTTTTTAGAAAATTATGTTGTGTCATTATTTATGAACAAACAACTCATATATTGTAATGAATATTTTTATAATTGAAAATTTTAGTATTAAATCTAATAAGATTAACTAACATTTATGTAATTACTTTTTTTTAATTGTGTCCTTTCTTTAAAATGGGAAACTAATTAATTTTAATTTTTTTACTAAATAATGTTCCAAAAAAAAGAAAAAGAGAATAGAGCGGGTCCCACAAGGTTCGGATCGGACGGTTCAGATCGAACCACCACATTGAAAAAATTAGATCACGTGCAAACGAGTTTGATGAGAAAACATTATAGGGGTAATATCGTCATTACAACTGAACAGGCAGAATTTATTAATCCGTACACGAGGGGGCAAAGACTCATTACTCAGCCACTGTTATATTTTTTTATTTAAATCCCTTTTTTAATTTATTTTCCTTGTATTCACATTGAAACTCTTCATTACATTGGGGGAAAAAAAAAAAGGGAAAAAACACCAAAAAGGAAGATCCGAAAAGTTTCCCACGAAAATCTCAGATTCTGGGAAAAGAAAGTTAAAGGAAATCAACAACTAGAGAATAAGGAAATTTTTCATTCCAATCGGAATATTATTTGGGCAGAGATTTGTCTTTTTTTTTTTTTTTTTTTGCTTCCTTCTTGGATTTGTTCAAACTATATAAATCTATCTTTGTGGGGGACACCAAAAAAACAAAAACAAAAAAAAGTTAAATTTAAGAAGAAGATCGTTTTTTCACATTTTGTTCTTCATCGGTAAAAAGGAACAATCTTTATTTCTCCTCTTTTCTCTTTGTGTTTTTGATCATTGTGATCATCGTTCTTCTTCTTCTTATTACTTAGACGCAACAACTCTTAACAAACGATTTCGTCTCTGGTTTCTTCTTTTTTTTTTTCTCTCTCGGAGAACATAAAAAAGAGTTCTTTTGATTTTTTGTCTCTCTCTCTCTCTCTCTCTGTGTGACTGTTTGTTTTTTATAACGAGCCATGTCCGAAACTCAGCAGCAGGTTCAGAACTCTACTGGGTCGATTCGATCTCCCGAGAAAATTGAAGGTAGTTACTTTTTTCTCTTTTCTTTTCATCAAAGATCCAAATAAAAACGGTTTCTTTTTCGTAATGTGTTTGAAGATCATATGGTTTTTGTTGTTGTTGGTCTGATCATCCAACTCTCAATGTGATTTTCTTTGTTTTTGCGAGTTTTGATCATCCATAAAAGTTCGAAACTTTGGATGGTTGAATACGAATTTGTCTTCGTTTTTTTTTTTTTGGAGTTATCTTGTTGGATTCCTTGTGTCGGATCATTGAATTTGAATGCTTCTTCAATATTTACGAAAAGTTAAAGATCACGTTTTTTCATATCTATATCGTGGGATATTGTTCTTTGATTATGTATTCGTACTTTAGATTCTGATTTGCTCTTTGTGTGATTTGAAGTTTGACATTGTCTTATTGGGTTTTGAATAGTGGATTCTTTTGATTTGAGTTTGGGTTCTCTGGTGATTTAATGTTCTTGGTGTTTTGATTTTCTTAGATACCTTCAGGAGGGTGAAAGTTGATGAAGACAATATGGAGCAATCTAGTCCATATCCTGATCGTCCTGGTGAGCGTGATTGCCAGTTCTTTTTGAGAACTGGGCAGTGTGGCTATGGAAACACCTGTCGATACAATCATCCTCTTACTCATCTCCCTCAGGTGAGAAAACTTTGTTTATATGGCTGACTCTTCTTGCACCTGTCCTGTTATTACTCAAGCTTACTTACAGTTTGTAACATATTGTAGGGTGTTATTTATTACAAAGACCAATTGCCCGAGAGGATTGGACAGCCAGACTGTGAGGTGTGTTGCTTACATTATATTAATTATCATATCAGTTTGTGTCCTTGTGGAGATGGTCTGAAAAGTTTGAGCAGTTGTAGTATGAGTGCGAAATTGACGCTTAATCTACATTCCACATTCATGCTGCAAAACATATCTTTTCTTGAGTCTTTCCTTATATGGAAAGTGTTAATAGTTTTGATAGTTGAGGCACCGCATTGTTTCACGTTTCTTTGAAGAGGATTAACAAACACATTCCTTTTCTGTATGCAATTTCTTTGTAGTATTTTCTGAAGACAGGAGCCTGTAAGTATGGCCCAACGTGTAAATATCACCACCCAAAGGACAGGAATGGTGCAGGACCCGTGCTGTTCAATGTTCTCGGTTTTCCTATGCGACAGGTAAGGTCACACCATGCAGATAGCATTACAGTTTCGTCCACCAGTTTCATACTTGATAGAGACCTTTAAATGTTTCTGTTCTCTACAGGGTGAGAAATCATGCCCATATTACATGCAGACAGGATTGTGTCGTTTTGGAGTTGCCTGCAAATTCCATCATCCTCATCCCCAGGCTCCTAATGGCCACTCTGCATATGCAATGTCTAGCTTTCCTCCGTCTGTTGGTTTTCCTTATGCCAGTGGAATGACAATGATGTCTTTGCCTCCTGCAACATATGGAGCTATGCCTCGTCCTCAAGTGCCTCAGTCTCAGGCCTATATGCCCTTCATGGTTGCACCCTCTCAAGGTCTTATACCTCCTCAAGGCTGGGCTACTTACATGGTAAGTCTTAAATATCTTTGCTCAGTGCTCAAGTAGAAACCTCTCTCTCTGTGAAGTTACGATAAATAGATAGAGATATGTGCTTTTAATACATTTCACCTTCATTTACAACATATCCATTTTGTGAAAGAATGTCTTAATCTGAAAATTTTCTTTTCTCTTTACTGTGGTGCAGGCTGCATCTAACCCTATTTACAATGTGAAAACTCAACCCGACTCTAGTTCTAGTGTATCGGTGCCTGTGGCTGTGACATCACATCAACACATATCTGAAAGAGCTGAATGTAGGTTTTTTATGAACACTGGAACATGTAAATATGGAGATGATTGCAAATACAGTCATCCGAAAGAAAGGTTGTTACAATCACCACCAAATCTCTTGAACCCTATTGTTCTTCCAGTAAGACCAGTAAGTCTCTTGTCCTTCTTTGTTTTTATGCCAACTTCGTTCTGTTTGTTTTAATGTCAATGGAGCTTTGGTGACACTAATTTATCTGCTTTTACTTTGTTCAGGGAGAACCAGCATGTGGTAACTTCAAGGCCTACGGATTCTGCAAGTTTGGAGCAAGCTGCAAATTTGATCACCCAATGCCACTAAACCCTTATAACAATACGGGCATGGCCATGTCTCCTCTGCCTACTCCTTATGCCTATGCTCCACCTGTTTCAGCTCATCTTAGGATCTCATCGCCACCAATCCCTTCTGATTCGACCACCCTCCCCAATGGTAAACCCACTCCAGAGTCTCAAAGCTCAGAGACTGAGAAACAAGATGATGATATTCCTACAGAACCGGAGAAAACAGAAGTGCATAACTCATTGCCAACAAGCACCCTGCCCAATGGTAAGCCTGATGTAGAGAATCCAAGTTCAGAGACTGAGAAACAGGAAGAGAATGTTGCACAACCGGACAGCTCAAAAGTGCAGGATCCATCTGATAAATCTACATGATCTCAGAACCAAATATCATCATCACAATCTGGCTGAGTCTTTCCCTCTCAGGGGGTATCTAACGATCTCAAAAAATTGATCTCTCTGCCCTTTTTGTTAATTTTTTGGAAGGAGGGCTTGGAAATGTTCTATCCTTTTTGGTTTCTTTTTTCTTTCTTTTTCTTTTGGTTTCGGAGACAGCCATGGCTGAAACAAAATAGGAAAAGAACAGGGTTTCGATTTGGTTAATAAAACTTTGACATCATTTAGCCATTTTTCAGTTGCTCGATCGTAATCAGTTTCATGATTTATCTTTTTCTTTATCAGACTGTATATTCCAATCTTTAGATGCAACAACAAGAAAAAGTTGGACCACCAACTATTTCATGGATTTGCAATATATATACAGTTAGCATATCTTTCATTTGTTTTGCTTTAGATGAAATAAACCCAACACAAATGCTAACAGAGATTGTTCTTATGCTGATGTGTCACGATACGATTGGTCAGCCTACGTGATTCCACGGAGCGATTGTTCTTAAATCTGCTGCTTCGCAGGATCGAGAGAAAGAGAGAAAAAGGGATACAATTTTATAGAGAAAGTGAGAGAAGAGAGAAAGACGAAGACGACAAAAAAAAAAATAAAAAAAAATGTACAAATCACCATTAACGTTGCTCATGCTTCTTACTCTTTGTTTTGGATTCTTCGATCTCGGTAGTGCTCTTTACGGATCTTCTTCTCCTGTGGTTCAGCTCACTGCTTCTAACTTCAAGTCCAAGGTATGACGATGAATCGATTTTGGTCTATCAGCACTTCACACAGTTGTTTCAAACCATCGTTGAAGACTGATCTAGTTTTAAGACGAGAGAGAGATAGGGAGAGAGTACGAGCAGTGTGTAGATCCGGTTTAGTTGCTGATTCGTTGTTCCAATTTGTTGATTGTTGTAACTGTTTGGGTAAAAACCGAAATGAGAGTAGATGTGAGACTGTGTTAGTGTTGTTAACTTGTGTTCATTGCTGCAGGTTCTTAATTCAAATGGAGTTGTTTTGGTAGAGTTCTTTGCGCCATGGTGTGGCCACTGCAAAGCTCTAACACCTACATGGGAGAAAGTGGCTAATATTCTTAAAGGAGTTGCGACTGTTGCTGCAATTGACGCAGACGCTCACCAGTCTGCTGCTCAGGTTTGTGTTATTGAGTCATCTCACACAGCTATTACGGTTGCTTGTGAATCGTACAAGAAAATCAAACCTGTTTAGTAGTCTCTGTAAATGTACGAAGCTTACGCTTTAGCTTACCCAATGTTGTGATACTGACAATAGACTCTCTGGTCCAGGATTATGGTATCCAAAGCTTCCCTACTATTAAAGTCTTTGTTCCCGGAAAGCCTCCGATCGATTACCAAGGAGCCAGGGATGCCAAATCCATTGCTAATTTTGCTTACAAGCAGGTTTGTCACATGCTCCTGCTTGGTTCTTCATTACATAACTATATAATCGTCAACAATGAGTGCTTTTAAAGGCCCAATCAAGATGTTATTGCCACAGCAAATTACCTTTACTTTATTTTAATTTTTGGCCACACAAGCAGATAACATATTTTGATAAATATGCCATAGTTATGTAGAAAAGGTTTTTTATGCTCATTTGTTAAGTGCTGTAGATTCGTAGAGGAATCACACTAATTTTCCATCAAACAAAATATAGTAATGGCCTGATTCTGTCTAAATATTTTTGACATGTTTTCTTTTACAAGTAACACTTTCAAAATACAAAGGGCTGCAGTTGATGACATATTATATGGTGTCAGCATCATAATACTACCACTTTTTCAATGACTTTGTAGCTACATTCGTAATATAGTAATTGAAGAACCTCAAGTGGCCATTATTTCATATTCATTTGCCTCGTGTAGCTGTTTTCAGATAAGCTTATTGCTCTTATTGTTTGCTCCCCAGATCAAGGGTCTTTTGAGTGACCGTTTGGAAGGCAAAAGTAAACCAACTGGAGGAGGATCTAATGAAAAGAAATCTGAACCTAGTGCATCTGTGGAACTGAACTCTAGCAATTTTGATGAGTTGGTCATCAAAAGCAATGAACTCTGGATCGTTGAGTTTTTTGCACCTTGGTAAGTTGTGCTTATTGGCCCAGTGAACTGTTCATGCCTTCAAACTTCCTCCGTACATCTCAAGTTGTAAACCATATTTTTTCTTCCTTCTAAAAGGTGTGGACACTGCAAAAAGCTTGCCCCGGAGTGGAAAAAGGCTGCAAAAAATTTGAAGGGGAAGGTGAATTTAGGCCATGTCAATTGCGATGTTGAGCAGGTAATCACAATATATGTTTACATTTAATATAACTGTCTATCAGAGATCATTTCTATGGACTCTTTCATGCCTCAGCATTCTACCTGTTTCTTAGAAAATTTACCATGAAAGTCGGCTTCCTATGCCTAGTCTTTATCCATTTGCCTTTGAAGCATGAATCCTGGCCAGCTGCGACAATGTCTTTTCTTTGTATAAACTCTTGTTTTCATTTTACCGGGTTCTGACCAAAATTGTTATGTATTGCAGTCGATAATGAGCAGATTCAAAGTGCAAGGATTCCCTACAATTTTGGTATTTGGTCTAGACAAAAGCAGCCCAACTTCTTACGATGGTGCTAGAACTGCGTCGGCGATAGAATCTTTTGCTTCTGAGCTTGTAGAATCTAGTGCTGGCCCTGTTGAAGTAACTGAGCTAACTGGGTCGGTAGGTTCACATCTTTTGCTTTGTCTCTAACAATATACTGTATCTTAAATAAGGTCGAACCCAAGACATTGACACTTGTTCCACAATGATTGTATAGGATGTCATGGAAAAGAATTGTGGTTCTGCTGCTATTTGCTTCATCTCTTTCTTACCTGACATTCTTGACTCCAAAGCTGAAGGAAGGAACAAGTACCTCGAGATTTTATTAGCAGTTGCAGAGAAGTTTAAGAAGCACCCTTACAGGTATACTAAGAATAATTCTATTCTCTGTGCAGCATCATTGTCCTGTTCTTGGTTAGTGCCAATGATTTTATAGCCTTCCCACTAAGGGGGTGAAGAAAAGTTTTTAGTGTTCTTAGGAACCTAAAATGAACAAAGTGTTGAAACTTTTAGAAATATATTACCTAATCTGAAACTCTCATTTAAGAATGATCTCGCAATCTTACATAAGTGTTAGGATATCCAAATCTTTGTTCGTTTAGAAGTTTTAGGACTTGCTTTGGGAACATCTGGATAAGGCTCGTTATTTTTCATGCACATCTCATATTATCATTTCTTAATAGTCAGAATGAGATTCTCATGTAAAATTTGACATATCTGCAGTTTTATATGGGTGGCGGCTGTAACTCAGCCGGATTTGGAGAAGCGAGTTAATGTGGGAGGATATGGTTATCCAGCCATGGTAGCCATGAACATGAAGAAAGGAGTATACGCTCCTCTTAAAAGCGCCTTTGAGCTTCCACACCTCTTGTAAGTTTGGTTTAACTAGAGATCTTAATGGTTTAGATTAAGTCAGGTGGTTTCGCTCTTGTAAACAATGTAAGTTTCGCATGTGCTGTTACATCAGAGAATTTGTGAAGGATGCTGGGGCCGGTGGAAAAGGAAATTTGCCTATGAATGGAACACCAGAGATCGTGACGACAAAGGCATGGGATGGTAAAGATGGAGAGCTGATTGAGGAAGATGAATTCTCACTTGAAGAACTCATGGGAGGTGATGATACTGTTGCTTCGAAGGATGAGTTGTGAAGGATCCAATGGTCTTAACCTCCTCCGTTGAATGTGTTTCAAGTTTTTGTATTTTCCAAAAGAGAGTCAGATCATTTCAGGAGATAGAACAGTCTGGATTTGGGATATAAATAGACACATAAGAGAGAACTTGTGCTGGAATGATATTATGAGTTAATCGCTCGAAACTTGTTTTCTCTGGTAGTCTTCATAAGGCTCATGGTAAGAGGCAAATTTATAAATTGAAACCTACTCATGTTATAGTAAAATCATAATCATAAGACAACATAAATCAAAGCATTACAGAGCAAAAGTAAGACTGTTTAGGAATGTCAAAGCCAAATCATGTTCCTAAGGTCTAAAACTTCTGGCAGTCTTTTGGTTCTATAGCCAAATCATGTTACTCTTGGTTCTATAGTACTATGCAGTCATTCATATAATCTTTGACTTCTACTCCCTTAGTAGAGCACTATATATTAGAGAAAATAGATATTATTTGCTGAAACCAATTGGGTACAACGAGCAAGAAGTAATAAACCGAATTAAAATCGAACCCTGTCGTAGAAACTATTAAGGATACATATCCAACATGCATTAAACAGTTGATAAATTCAAAGGGATAGTGGAGAATGGGGAATTACACTTATCTGAACTCAGCGGTGTGAGTAAGGCAAAGACCTTGAATAAGCATACCGGGATGATACTAATGAAGGTGGAAGCTCAGATTCAGTTATGCTTGGGTATCTTTGTGATGACGATCGGTAGTATTCAGCCAATGAATCCGCTGTAACATACCGGGAATACAAGTCATCATCTTCTCTTCTCGGAGAAGCCATGAACGTCCTTGGCGGCCTTTCATACTCATAACTGTGATACGGGTCTCTCCTGTAGGAGTCCAAAGCAACCGCTGAAGTTGGAGGGTCAAGCGAGTTTCGACTCAGGAGTTCCCGTCTAGAACTTTGATGATCATACATGTGGTAGTCTCTTTCAGGCAAGTGAACAAGACGAACTTCCCTACTACGGTCATGCCTCTCAATCTCTGCTTGTCTCAAAAGCCGTTCATGGTCCACAGATGAACGGTATGAATCCAAACGAACACGGTCTCGGCTGACAATATCGTAAGATGAATCAGGAGGCNGACATTCTTGACTCCAAAGCTGAAGGAAGGAACAAGTACCTCGAGATTTTATTAGCAGTTGCAGAGAAGTTTAAGAAGCACCCTTACAGGTATACTAAGAATAATTCTATTCTCTGTGCAGCATCATTGTCCTGTTCTTGGTTAGTGCCAATGATTTTATAGCCTTCCCACTAAGGGGGTGAAGAAAAGTTTTTAGTGTTCTTAGGAACCTAAAATGAACAAAGTGTTGAAACTTTTAGAAATATATTACCTAATCTGAAACTCTCATTTAAGAATGATCTCGCAATCTTACATAAGTGTTAGGATATCCAAATCTTTGTTCGTTTAGAAGTTTTAGGACTTGCTTTGGGAACATCTGGATAAGGCTCGTTATTTTTCATGCACATCTCATATTATCATTTCTTAATAGTCAGAATGAGATTCTCATGTAAAATTTGACATATCTGCAGTTTTATATGGGTGGCGGCTGTAACTCAGCCGGATTTGGAGAAGCGAGTTAATGTGGGAGGATATGGTTATCCAGCCATGGTAGCCATGAACATGAAGAAAGGAGTATACGCTCCTCTTAAAAGCGCCTTTGAGCTTCCACACCTCTTGTAAGTTTGGTTTAACTAGAGATCTTAATGGTTTAGATTAAGTCAGGTGGTTTCGCTCTTGTAAACAATGTAAGTTTCGCATGTGCTGTTACATCAGAGAATTTGTGAAGGATGCTGGGGCCGGTGGAAAAGGAAATTTGCCTATGAATGGAACACCAGAGATCGTGACGACAAAGGCATGGGATGGTAAAGATGGAGAGCTGATTGAGGAAGATGAATTCTCACTTGAAGAACTCATGGGAGGTGATGATACTGTTGCTTCGAAGGATGAGTTGTGAAGGATCCAATGGTCTTAACCTCCTCCGTTGAATGTGTTTCAAGTTTTTGTATTTTCCAAAAGAGAGTCAGATCATTTCAGGAGATAGAACAGTCTGGATTTGGGATATAAATAGACACATAAGAGAGAACTTGTGCTGGAATGATATTATGAGTTAATCGCTCGAAACTTGTTTTCTCTGGTAGTCTTCATAAGGCTCATGGTAAGAGGCAAATTTATAAATTGAAACCTACTCATGTTATAGTAAAATCATAATCATAAGACAACATAAATCAAAGCATTACAGAGCAAAAGTAAGACTGTTTAGGAATGTCAAAGCCAAATCATGTTCCTAAGGTCTAAAACTTCTGGCAGTCTTTTGGTTCTATAGCCAAATCATGTTACTCTTGGTTCTATAGTACTATGCAGTCATTCATATAATCTTTGACTTCTACTCCCTTAGTAGAGCACTATATATTAGAGAAAATAGATATTATTTGCTGAAACCAATTGGGTACAACGAGCAAGAAGTAATAAACCGAATTAAAATCGAACCCTGTCGTAGAAACTATTAAGGATACATATCCAACATGCATTAAACAGTTGATAAATTCAAAGGGATAGTGGAGAATGGGGAATTACACTTATCTGAACTCAGCGGTGTGAGTAAGGCAAAGACCTTGAATAAGCATACCGGGATGATACTAATGAAGGTGGAAGCTCAGATTCAGTTATGCTTGGGTATCTTTGTGATGACGATCGGTAGTATTCAGCCAATGAATCCGCTGTAACATACCGGGAATACAAGTCATCATCTTCTCTTCTCGGAGAAGCCATGAACGTCCTTGGCGCCCTTTCATACTCATAACTGTGATACGGGTCTCTCCTGTAGGAGTCCAAAGCAACCGCTGAAGTTGGAGGGTCAAGCGAGTTTCGACTCAGGAGTTCCCGTCTAGAACTTTGATGATCATACATGTGGTAGTCTCTTTCAGGCAAGTGAACAAGACGAACTTCCCTACTACGGTCATGCCTCTCAATCTCTGCTTGTCTCAAAAGCCGTTCATGGTCCACAGATGAACGGTATGAATCCAAACGAACACGGTCTCGGCTGACAATATCGTAAGATGAATCAGGAGGCGGGATTGGATACTGCTGGGTTGTGTCTCTTCTTCTCAAGCCGTATGTTCGATACTCCCTTTCACTGAGATATAAGTCACGCGGCAGTTGTTCTTCTCTGCGTGGAGGAGGGGAATCACGTCTTCTTTCATGTGTACGGGTCGGGTGGGCTCTACTGCTACTAGGTGCGTAACGGTCTCTATCAGATCTTTTCCTGTCAGCATCACGAGGAACAGGGATTGGCTGTTTGTGGGTAAGTTGTGCAGGGATAGTAACTGGTCGGAAAAGCTTCTTAAGCTTAAATACCTTTATGAACACCAGATCAGAAGAGAAGATCAGAGTGATGAGAACGTGTTAAAGAGTTTGATATAGAGAAAAAGGATGGTATGAAAACAAATGTGAAATTACCTGCTTATTAGTCAATTCTGTTTTGAACTTGTTTTTATTGTTGTAATTCTCCTTGATAGCTGTTCTGAATTGGCTCTCAGGCAATGGTAAGCAATCACTAAAGATCTTAAAGCGCACCTGAGCAGAACGAAAAAATGAACAAAAACTCATATCATCTTCAAGACTAGATGTATAAATGAGAAGTTANTTAAAAGCGCCTTTGAGCTTCCACACCTCTTGTAAGTTTGGTTTAACTAGAGATCTTAATGGTTTAGATTAAGTCAGGTGGTTTCGCTCTTGTAAACAATGTAAGTTTCGCATGTGCTGTTACATCAGGGAATTTGTGAAGGATGCTGGGGCCGGTGGAAAAGGAAATTTGCCTATGAATGGAACACCAGAGATCGTGACGACAAAGGCATGGGATGGTAAAGATGGAGAGCTGATTGAGGAAGATGAATTCTCACTTGAAGAACTCATGGGAGGTGATGATACTGTTGCTTCGAAGGATGAGTTGTGAAGGATCCAATGGTCTTAACCTCCTCCGTTGAATGTGTTTCAAGTTTTTGTATTTTCCAAAAGAGAGTCAGATCATTTCAGGAGATAGAACAGTCTGGATTTGGGATATAAATAGACACATAAGAGAGAACTTGTGCTGGAATGATATTATGAGTTAATCGCTCGAAACTTGTTTTCTCTGGTAGTCTTCATAAGGCTCATGGTAAGAGGCAAATTTATAAATTGAAACCTACTCATGTTATAGTAAAATCATAATCATAAGACAACATAAATCAAAGCATTACAGAGCAAAAGTAAGACTGTTTAGGAATGTCAAAGCCAAATCATGTTCCTAAGGTCTAAAACTTCTGGCAGTCTTTTGGTTCTATAGCCAAATCATGTTACTCTTGGTTCTATAGTACTATGCAGTCATTCATATAATCTTTGACTTCTACTCCCTTAGTAGAGCACTATATATTAGAGAAAATAGATATTATTTGCTGAAACCAATTGGGTACAACGAGCAAGAAGTAATAAACCGAATTAAAATCGAACCCTGTCGTAGAAACTATTAAGGATACATATCCAACATGCATTAAACAGTTGATAAATTCAAAGGGATAGTGGAGAATGGGGAATTACACTTATCTGAACTCAGCGGTGTGAGTAAGGCAAAGACCTTGAATAAGCATACCGGGATGATACTAATGAAGGTGGAAGCTCAGATTCAGTTATGCTTGGGTATCTTTGTGATGACGATCGGTAGTATTCAGCCAATGAATCCGCTGTAACATACCGGGAATACAAGTCATCATCTTCTCTTCTCGGAGAAGCCATGAACGTCCTTGGCGCCCTTTCATACTCATAACTGTGATACGGGTCTCTCCTGTAGGAGTCCAAAGCAACCGCTGAAGTTGGAGGGTCAAGCGAGTTTCGACTCAGGAGTTCCCGTCTAGAACTTTGATGATCATACATGTGGTAGTCTCTTTCAGGCAAGTGAACAAGACGAACTTCCCTACTACGGTCATGCCTCTCAATCTCTGCTTGTCTCAAAAGCCGTTCATGGTCCACAGATGAACGGTATGAATCCAAACGAACACGGTCTCGGCTGACAATATCGTAAGATGAATCAGGAGGCGGGATTGGATACTGCTGGGTTGTGTCTCTTCTTCTCAAGCCGTATGTTCGATACTCCCTTTCACTGAGATATAAGTCACGCGGCAGTTGTTCTTCTCTGCGTGGAGGAGGGGAATCACGTCTTCTTTCATGTGTACGGGTCGGGTGGGCTCTACTGCTACTAGGTGCGTAACGGTCTCTATCAGATCTTTTCCTGTCAGCATCACGAGGAACAGGGATTGGCTGTTTGTGGGTAAGTTGTGCAGGGATAGTAACTGGTCGGAAAAGCTTCTTAAGCTTAAATACCTTTATGAACACCAGATCAGAAGAGAAGATCAGAGTGATGAGAACGTGTTAAAGAGTTTGATATAGAGAAAAAGGATGGTATGAAAACAAATGTGAAATTACCTGCTTATTAGTCAATTCTGTTTTGAACTTGTTTTTATTGTTGTAATTCTCCTTGATAGCTGTTCTGAATTGGCTCTCAGGCAATGGTAAGCAATCACTAAAGATCTTAAAGCGCACCTGAGCAGAACGAAAAAATGAACAAAAACTCATATCATCTTCAAGACTAGATGTATAAATGAGAAGTTAGAAAAGAGCTTAGAAACAAGGGTGAAACACAATGTTACCTGAGCAGGAAAGGATCCACCAAAAGCATTGCGTTCAAGTTTCATCCCACCGGCAGAGGATGCTTGGAAAATTCCATAGAGGAGTTTGAGATCATAGTCATAAAGAAAAAGCTTAAGCCCCGGTTTAATGCCCATGACATAATCCTTCCTTTTCTCTTGTACGCCCATTACACTGAACCGAAAACAATCAGGTCTAGTTTTTGTATTGCACATGAAGATCAAACCACCAATCTTTGCTTTTCCTTGCTTGTCCATTTCTCCTTTCTCAGGGTCGTCAACAAGCTGCTTTTTCTTCTCTACCGTTCTATGTTCTGTTGGATCAGCAGCAGCAGCTACTACCTCATTCCTATGTTTCTTGTTTGAACCTAAAACCTNATAAATTCAAAGGGATAGTGGAGAATGGGGAATTACACTTATCTGAACTCAGCGGTGTGAGTAAGGCAAAGACCTTGAATAAGCATACCGGGATGATACTAATGAAGGTGGAAGCTCAGATTCAGTTATGCTTGGGTATCTTTGTGATGACGATCGGTAGTATTCAGCCAATGAATCCGCTGTAACATACCGGGAATACAAGTCATCATCTTCTCTTCTCGGAGAAGCCATGAACGTCCTTGGCGCCCTTTCATACTCATAACTGTGATACGGGTCTCTCCTGTAGGAGTCCAAAGCAACCGCTGAAGTTGGAGGGTCAAGCGAGTTTCGACTCAGGAGTTCCCGTCTAGAACTTTGATGATCATACATGTGGTAGTCTCTTTCAGGCAAGTGAACAAGACGAACTTCCCTACTACGGTCATGCCTCTCAATCTCTGCTTGTCTCAAAAGCCGTTCATGGTCCACAGATGAACGGTATGAATCCAAACGAACACGGTCTCGGCTGACAATATCGTAAGATGAATCAGGAGGCGGGATTGGATACTGCTGGGTTGTGTCTCTTCTTCTCAAGCCGTATGTTCGATACTCCCTTTCACTGAGATATAAGTCACGCGGCAGTTGTTCTTCTCTGCGTGGAGGAGGGGAATCACGTCTTCTTTCATGTGTACGGGTCGGGTGGGCTCTACTGCTACTAGGTGCGTAACGGTCTCTATCAGATCTTTTCCTGTCAGCATCACGAGGAACAGGGATTGGCTGTTTGTGGGTAAGTTGTGCAGGGATAGTAACTGGTCGGAAAAGCTTCTTAAGCTTAAA
>NC_025691.1:3621876-3624215 GCF_000633955.1 Camelina sativa
GTTTTGAACTTGTTTTTATTGTTGTAATTCTCCTTGATAGCTGTTCTGAATTGGCTCTCAGGCAATGGTAAGCAATCACTAAAGATCTTAAAGCGCACCTGAGCAGAACGAAAAAATGAACAAAAACTCATATCATCTTCAAGACTAGATGTATAAATGAGAAGTTAGAAAAGAGCTTAGAAACAAGGGTGAAACACAATGTTACCTGAGCAGGAAAGGATCCACCAAAAGCATTGCGTTCAAGTTTCATCCCACCGGCAGAGGATGCTTGGAAAATTCCATAGAGGAGTTTGAGATCATAGTCATAAAGAAAAAGCTTAAGCCCCGGTTTAATGCCCATGACATAATCCTTCCTTTTCTCTTGTACGCCCATTACACTGAACCGAAAACAATCAGGTCTAGTTTTTGTATTGCACATGAAGATCAAACCACCAATCTTTGCTTTTCCTTGCTTGTCCATTTCTCCTTTCTCAGGGTCGTCAACAAGCTGCTTTTTCTTCTCTACCGTTCTATGTTCTGTTGGATCAGCAGCAGCAGCTACTACCTCATTCCTATGTTTCTTGTTTGAACCTAAAACCTGTTTTCTCTGTCTCTTCCTTTTGCGTCTCGTATCTTCAGCCAAGCCAGTTTTGGCGTCTACAGAACCGTCAATAGCTTTCTTAGCTTCCATCACGTTTCCCCCTGAAGAAGCTCCGGCGTCTCTTTTATCTGAGACTACTGAATCTAGATCGAATCCTTCCTTAGGTCCCTGAGCAAGAGTCCCTTTGACTTTTTTCCCCTTTTGTCTCTTCAAAATGCTAGATTTTCCCTTTACCTGTTGTAGTGTTTCCATACCAGATGGTTCTCCTCCTCCAACAACATTTTCACCATCATCTGCAGGTTGAGAAGCTTCTGCTAATTCTCCTAAATCTTTCTGAAACTCCATATCATTTCCTCCAACAGAGGTTTCTAAATCTTTGTCTTTTCCAGAAGAACACTGAGTAGAATCTGCAACAGACTCTGTAGTAACCTTCTTTATACCCTTTTCGCTTCCACCAAGAGAAGGCTCTTCTGGAATTTGGTCATCTTCTTTGCTGTTTCCCACGGTTCTACCTTGTTCAACAGCGACATTCTCTTCCTGAACAGCAGTGCCTTTTCTTAATTTCTTTTTAACAAGCTTCTTCACTTTTTTGATAGTCTTAGTTTTCAATGGTAATCCAAGTGGCTTATTCAATCCAGAAGAACTTGCTTCAACAGAATCATCAAGAAGAGAGGGTTCTTCAACAATCACATTCTCTTCTTCTACGGGTACTTTAATAGCTACCAAATCCACTAAAGTTTCAACAAAGTCATCATATGCCTTACTTTTTTCTCCAGCAGAGGTTCCAACAACCTCATCATTCTCATCCTTTCCATCAGCTTCTTCACCCACAGCTTCCCCATTCTTCTTCTCAGAAGCAACCGAGGTCTCAATGGGTTTCTCATTCTCATCTTTCAGAGCATCTTGTAGTTCCATTAGTTACAATGCGTAATCACACTGCAAAATCATGTTACCAAGAAGCATCAAATCAAATGAAGAAAAAAAAAAAAAAGTCTTTTTTTTTCACTAATTTAAACTGAATCACGAAAAAGTCACCAAATCAGGACAGATAAAGCAAAATTAAGAATGTTGAAAAAAAAAACAGTAATTGAGAGATCCGGGCAGAAGAATCAAAAAGGAATAATAATAAGCTCAAAACAGAGCAACAGATTGATTTCATACAAAACCCGACAAAAAAAAAAAAAAACGAATCTAGAGTGTTGCTCCAATACCGAAGTCGATGAAAGAGCTGGATGTCGACGATGATGATGATGATGGCACAAGAAGGTTCAGATTAGATGGATCTTATCACAATCGAACGAACACCCCCAAACAAAACAAGAAAATTGGAATTGATCATCATTGTTTGTTTCGGTGGTTTGTTAAGGGACAAAATTGCGTAAGAGTGACGATGGCACATAATGTAAATATAACCTAAGGCTTCAATCTTTCTAAATAGATATCTTTGGGCTTCCCTCAAGGCCCACTCAATCTCTCATAATGTTCTTCTTCTTCTTCTTCTTCCACCAATCCTCATTCCTTAATATATTTGTTCAGTTCTCTGATTCTCTCTTAAGCTTCTTCCTTCGTTTCCTACAGTGTCTCATTAGTCTTTTCAGGTATCTCATCTACTTACACTATGAATCTCGATATCATTCAGTATTCAATGAAACTGTGTGTTTCTTAATTCTATTTGGAATTCTTCATCTAATGATCTTTCAAAGCTTCTACTTTTCTATGTGATCGTTGCTTGTGAATCATAAAAGACAAACCTTTTTTT
>NC_025691.1:3625169-3629000 GCF_000633955.1 Camelina sativa
AAAAAAAAAAAAAAAAAAAAGAAATCTGAACCTAGTGCATTTGTGGAACTGAACACTAGCAATTTTGATGAGTTGGTCATCAACAGCAATGAGTTTTTTACAATGAATTTTGACAAGATGGTTGTTTATAAACTCATCTGAAAATTAAGTTCTGCAAACAGAAGAAGGAGAAATCTATTATTGGACAGATGAAACAGTAACTAAAGAAGTTATTGTTTCATCTGTCGTCATTTACAACAAGTGTCATCAATCTCAAAATCCCTAACAGCCAAAGACGATAAAACACTAAAACTTTCTCCAAGAAAAATTGCATCTTTAAGCCAAACAAAATCGAGAATTGCCAGAAAAATGTAGATCCTTTATGTACGTGTGAACCCTCTGGCGAGCATGATCAGAGATGCTGAGAATCGTCTATCCGTAGCTACATTCACCGGAAGTAGAAGCACCGTCTCCGCCGTGGCTAGCTTCCGTAGGAGGGACAAGAGCAAAACAGAGTTTACCTCTTCCAGATCGGAAAGACCAAAGAGGAAAGAAATCGTCAACCTCAAACCCATTAGCAGAAACCACATCGTTCCAACCAACAACAAAGACATGATTCCAGTTTCCACTCATCTTCCACTTCCTCAATTCAAGGGCATGCTTTTTCATCTGANGCATTTTATTTGCAATGCTTCATAAGTAAACACAGGCAATTTTCAGAGATGGATGAAGGAAAGAGCTAAAGAATTAAAAAGAAAACTCTCAAAAACATAACTAAAGAAATTTCATTTATATAACATTCAAAAATATTTATTTAAGGGTCTCACAATTTGGACAAAACCCCACTGTTTCAGTCAACAGAACAATAAAAATAAAGAAAACCAAGCCAGAATTGGATGAAAACAAAATATCCTTTTTACTTGTGGCTTAAGCGATAAACAGAGTATGATTAGGAAGAACTAGAGCTGCTCTCTCCTGAACAGCCTAGGCTGGAGTGGTTTGTATCTCTTGCTGGAAGCGAAGGAGGATTAACCGGTAACTGTACCTGACCAGATTCACCGGAAGTAGAAGCGCCATCACCGCCAGTCAGAAAGTTTCCACGTTCAGATTCTCCTGAAGTAGAGCCGCCACCGTGGCTGGAACTTGTCGTCTCAGAAGGGACAAGAGCAAAGCAGAGTTTTCCTTCTCCAGATCGGAAAGACCAGAGAGGAAAGAGATCGTTTACCTCAAACCTGTTATCAGAAAGCACATCGTTCCAACCTTTACATAAGACATAATTCCAGTTTCCACTCATCTTCCACTTCCTCAATTCAAGGGCGTGCTTTTTCATCTTAGGATCCACCAAATCCAAGCTCACACCATCATCACGAAGCTTCATCGAATTTTCATGTATGTGTGTTGTCTCTTCCTCTGTCAAAAAGTTTGGATTTTTAACTTGCTTAAAAGGAACAGAGAGACGTCCTTGGATTTTGTCGAGATCAGTCTTGTACAGTTTCCTCGTTGAGATCAGCTTCGGATTGTACCCGTTCTCTTCTCTCCTCATCACTTTCAAAAGCCAATCCGGTGGACTCGTTTGAATTGGTTCCGCCTCTAGAGGATGAAAGATTCTGAGTTTCTTGCGACTTATGATCTGATCATCGTCATGAAGACGTTTCTTGAACAGGGTGACGCAAGAAGAAGACGAAGGTTCCGATTCTGGATTAGGGTTTTTTAGTTCTGATCTCTGTTGTTCGATCACACGTGTCCATGGTGTTATCGTCTTGCGAGAAGAAGGTGGTGATCGGTGAACTCTGTTCTTTCTCGGTACTTTATCCCCAAAGATTCTTGCTTCCATCTCTGTTTCTTCTTCGCCAATGGTCTTTGATTTGTCGTCGTCGTGAGGACCGTACTCTTGATCGTAAATCATGGCAGCGACATACAGCAATATGTCGAGTTTGGACTGTGAAACAACCCTAGGATCATCGGAGTTTTCCATTGTCTTTCGATTCTTCTGGAAGACAGACGTAATTTTGAAAAGAGGGATTTTTTTGGTACCGTTGTATGCAAGGAAGAAAGAAGAACTGGAGAGAGAGAGAAAGAGAGAGAGAGNGAGAGAGAGAGAGAGAGAGAGAGAGAGAGAGAGAGAGAGAGAGAATGAGAGCGTAAAAGGAAGAGAGAAGCGTTGTGTGGTGTGGTGTATGTAAACGTATATATATATGACGTCATCACGTCATCTTTGGTTCTTCAAAGATCACACTAAATCTACTAAGATCTTCTAATATTCTCTGATCCCTTTAGTTTATATGACCGTTGTGTGATTTTGTTAAAATTTTAATCATGTGGCATTGTGGCTAGTCTAAGAAAAAATTACCAATGTATGTATTAGTAATTTTCTTTATATTATTTTGTTGATTTGTGACATTCAAATTTATTTCTGTTGATTAATATTTTTAATTATGGTGTACTACTGTATTAGATATTAGTATTAAACACAATTTATTTTATTTACATCATTTTGAGTAAATTATATCAAAAAAAATAATTTCTTTTTAGTAAATTCAAATTTTAGAAATAATTTTATACAAAGCAAATCTAATGTGTTGCGTTGGTAGAGGCCATCATAGTGTATGTTGTTTCATAAATTAATGATTTTAACCAAAACATAAAAAGCTTTACTGTGAACCAGATCATAATTCTTATTTTAAACAAATTTAGATCAAACCAAAAGGATATTTGAATTTTGTTTTTAATATTCGTTTACCCATAATGTTTTTTTTTTTTTTTTTG
The DNA here is from genome assembly GCF_000633955.1 of Camelina sativa. Classification (NCBI taxonomy): domain Eukaryota; kingdom Viridiplantae; phylum Streptophyta; class Magnoliopsida; order Brassicales; family Brassicaceae; genus Camelina; species Camelina sativa. The sequence goes on from NC_025691.1 coordinate 3,627,915, forward strand.
CCTATGCATGCTGTGACAATAACAAGAGTGCACCCAGAGCTTTTGTTTTTTTGGAATATAAAGCCCAAATGTAAAATATTCATGTACAACAAAATCAGGCACACGCTTTTTAAGCCTAAAGTTTCCATCCAACACATGTATCAGCTAAAATTCTCTTTACATATTCTTATAAGTATACCTCAAGCATGGCTCTTCTGCCACTAGGACTCTCACTTGCTTCTTCTTCTCAGATCTAAAAGGGTTTTTTTAAGTTTTACCGTTTCCAAACTACTGGCTAACGTCGTCTATCCTCCATAAGCATTCTTTTCTCAGCGGCGAATCTGTAAATATAGCTTTGATAAAATCTTGTACCTGCATCAAGTACATTTCTAAGCTTTCAGAATCTCCAAAACCAATAACCAAGATCCAATTGACCTAAGAAAATTGCTTAAATCCAGATATCTATCTTTCAATCTAGCTGTTATCGAGTAGTATTAGGATGTCTTCAATGAGGTAAAATGATTTTAAAACATTTTATGTACCTCCGTTCTTGTGAAATTGCAACTAGATAACTCGCCACTTTCCCAAGCTGAAGTTATAGACTTGAGAGGCATATCCAATAGTTCTGGGAAATGAGAAACAATAAGAAAAAGCCATGGTAAGAGAAAACTACACTGAGCCAATGCAACGTTACCATTAAACTGAGGGAAATACAAAAGAAAGATAAGACATGCCTGCCAGTTTACGAGTTTTGAGTAAAGATGGTATGAGATCATCAAGAGGACGACAAGTGTCGTCTGCAGATCTCAGTGAATCGAGTAAAGAAGATAGATTCTCCAACATGAGATAAATCAGTCTTTGTAGCTGCGAATAAATAAGCAAAACACATATTCAATAGCCAGTTAGACAATAACATTGCACAAGCGACTAGCAAAGAGATACCTGGAAAGTTTCATCAGCAGCCATGTCGTCTAGAAGAAGAATATCTCTGGCTATTCTGCGAAATACCGACTCCAAAACTACGCACATGCTTTGCTTGTAAGTTTTTGGTCGTAACACTGGCTTCCATATCATATGCACTTTCTCTAGACTAAAGACAACCTATAA
>NC_025691.1:3629614-3693220 GCF_000633955.1 Camelina sativa
AAAGATGGTATGAGATCATCAAGAGGACGACAAGTGTCGTCTGCAGATCTCAGTGAATCGAGTAAAGAAGATAGATTCTCCAACATGAGATAAATCAGTCTTTGTAGCTGCGAATAAATAAGCAAAACACATATTCAATAGCCAGTTAGACAATAACATTGCACAAGCGACTAGCAAAGAGATACCTGGAAAGTTTCATCAGCAGCCATGTCGTCTAGAAGAAGAATATCTCTGGCTATTCTGCGAAATACCGACTCCAAAACTACGCACATGCTTTGCTTGTAAGTTTTGGGTCGTAACACTGGCTTCCATATCATATGCACTTTCTCTAGACTAAAGACAACCTATAAAACAATTGCATCGTGTTAATAATTAAGAAGAAGGTCAGAAAAAAAGCAAGCAAATTCAAATCTAAGCATTTACCTGCTCAATGCAAAATTGTGCAGATTCAAATTGTTTCATTTGATGAGTATTCTGAAATCCATCTGCACTGTCTATAGCCTGATGATAGATGCAATATGTTAGACAAGGAATCAATACTCAATAAAATTCACACAAGATTACTTTGTACGCTTTAAGCACAGTTTTTTCCACACATATTCACCTCTCGCAAATTCGAAATTACTAAATGAACTTGTTTCTGCAAAACTTCTTCTGCCATCAGTTTAAATCTTGGGGCTACGTCAGCAAATACTGCATATTCCTTGATGGAGCTAGGGAAGCTAGCTCGATACTGTGAACAAAATTGATGATATAGTCAGCAAAAGGGGAATTATAATTTTAATCTGTTAATGAATAAGGCTGCTTAAAAAGACAATGTCTTTTGAACAAAAAAACAAAAAAGAGAATTTCTTAACCAAAGAGAGATGTTTCCAAAGATCAGTTTCTTTTGTTTAAAACATTTGTTCATACCTCAAAAGCCAATCCAAGTATCTCTTCGAACAAATATAGACAATCGTTGTGCAGAAGAACAGCAGCTTGATTGATGCCATCGAGTTGTTTCTCTAGCTTCATATTTCGAGAAAGTAAGAAAAAATAAAGATAAGAACTTGCGCAAGTTGGTGAGAGATTTTCATGTGATGAGAATCACTAGACTAATTCAGTTGTTGGTTCTTCTTTGAAACTTTTTTTTTCACTGACCTTGACAGGAACAACAGCTTCATATAGAAGGATAGAATCTCGAGCAGCGTTGTAGAACTCTGAAGCAACCCTTGCAGAAGATACACAAACATCCTGTATAAAAATGGGTTTATTATCCCAACCATGAATGGAAAATGCTCAGATTAAATTGCAGAAGTCTGAAAAGAGCCACCTCAAGCGTCTTATGCACCAAATTCATAAGTTGGGATGCAGCTTCAGATACCACACACCTTTCGGAGGAGAAAAGTAAGCAAACAATGTGCTTGGAAGAATTAATATCTAAAGATCCCACACCATCAGACTTCAAATTGGCATTCCTCATAGCAATTTCCTGAAAAAGGATTTCACAATCATGATCTTTAACATGAGAAGGTTAATATGACGATGGTGATGATGCTAATCAAATTCCACCTGGGGAATCGTGAAGTTACACTGCAACAGCAAATTTCTTGCTTTTGCTAGAATTTCTATCTTCTTTCTCGATGCAAAATGAACCTCCACATCTTCAGCATATTTGCTGAGCCTACTCTCTGCATCAGATGATGAAACAAAATTCAATTCCTGAAGAGCTGCTTCAAATTGAGAGGTCCGCTCGATAATTTTCTGAAAGTCAGCAAGTTTTGAAGCATCTTCTGGGACAACCTGACTCCAAAGGGAACAACAACCTTTTAGAAGACTACAATAGTTGAAGTTCAATGGAAAAGAGTGCTCTCTCTTTCTACCAAATCAACATGATTTCACAACTACATGAATTTTTAAAGCAAACCTTAGAAAGAAATTTCGATATGATCAGCTCTGATATCCTCGGCCACGTCAATCTCCCAAAAGAATGGATCCATGTAGAGTTTCCAAAGCATAAGGAACTGCAAACGAACTTAACAACCTTAAGAATTCCTGAATATATTGCATCTCCATCCACATCTTCAATCTGCATTCAAGAGGGTAAGTATCTAATGGTTCGGAAGACATAGACCAATGCAGAAAATACAAGAAGCACATAATCGACAGGCCACAGAAAAATAAAAAACCATGAGATGGATAGAGGCTCCTCCAGAACTCATCTATACCAGAAAAATATTTACTTTGTGATCTGAGGACTTCTTGAGCCTTAATGTCGCTTCAGTTATTTCCCCTGAGGTTTTACTTGAATCCTCCACAGCGGTAAAGGTAGATGCATGAGTTACAGCTGGGGTGATGACATGCTTGAAGATTGAGTCAGCTGCTTTCGCAAGCCCATAGTCTAACATTCCAATCACCTAGATAACATTCCCAATGACTCAGCACAGAAATAAAGTATTGAAATTGCAAAGATATAGAAGCCAATGGTTTTAGCCAGATATATAGAGGCGAAATCATAAATTCATACCTCCATAGCCTCGAGAACAGTACTAAGAGCGATTCCAGCAGTTTCACCAACGCTTAGCTGATACTTAATCTGGAGTCTACTCGACTCTAGCTCGAAACGCACTGCATTCTCCATGAATTTTGCAAGCACCTCTTGAATCTGAAATGTAGATGCAATTTTGAAGATTATAGATACCAATCTAGCCATTGGCACTGAGCTAAACTAAGGTTTCACTTTTATTCAAATCATGCTCACCTCGTCAAAGCAATTAGACCATTCCTTCCTAAGCAAAGCGTAAGCCACAGGTTCTCCATCTTCCTCTTCACCAATCCTCAACACAATTTTCAACTCTCTGATTCTCTCAGCGGCGAATCTGAAACGTCCGTTTTTCAAAGCTTCCTTCGTTTCCTGCAATGCCTCACATATTCCCACGATCGCACTCACTAAATCAAGCGATTCTCTCTTCAACTTCACTTCCTTGGTCTTCTCGGTGATCTCATCCATTACACTACGAATCTCAACATCAATCGGACGGTCAGAAACCAATTGTAGAACATCGGAGACGTCATCGGAGATCAGACGAGTCCTCGAGACAGCGTCTTGACAGAGAGAGAAGAGCTCCGAGAAATCAGAGTGATGAGCGACGAGGTAGGACTGTACTTTGGACTTGATCCGTAGGGAATGAGACTCTAAGCGGTTTTTGAGGAGGCGGAGATCCGGCGCCGATAACGGAGTGGTCGGATCGTTGAGATCGTGTCCGGCGAGAAGGTCCCGAACATTAATTGATTCAAACAATGCGTCGATCTCCGCCATGACGGAGTCACGGTGGTCGTCTTCGTCGGAGGTCGTGAGAGATCGATGACGATGGATCTTAATTGGATAGATACGAACGATGATTTTCATTTACTTTTACTATTGGGCCTAGCAAATAGTAAACTGTTGGGCTGAAGGCTCAAACTTCATTGGATTCGTTTTTTTTTTCCTCGTCACTTCGTCACGTACGTACCATTTTTTTTTTCTTCCCTATTTGCTATCGATGTTTATGTCAAATTTGAATAAGTTATTATTTGGAAGGAAGAAAAAAAAATTTAAAGACTGCAACAGTTACTTAGCCGTAAGACCAGCTCAAGAGAAAAACTCACTACTCCTTTTAAGAGTAAATTCAATTTCTTATATATATAAGCATCATTCGTAAGAGAAAGACATAACAAAAGATCACATATAACAAAATATAAAGAACAAGTTAAAAAAAGCTTTGAAAGTGATTAATTCGATTAATCTTATATTATAATTTGCTTTTCAGACAAAGACAAGAGAAGAGAGCTAGAGAGCGAGAGAGAGAAGGTGTGCGAGCCATGGCTGCATCTAGAGAATTTATCATCTGTTGTTTCTTGACACTTCTCTTATGCAATTTCTTCATGAGAGGGGTCGACTCTGGTGGTGCTGCTGCGGACGTCAGCAGAGGAGGATGTGGCGTTGGCGATGGTAGCCTTGGGGACGATAACGAGCGGTGTGTGGATCAGGCGGTACTGAAAGATGACGACGACGATGACGTGGATGATGTTTACAAAGTGATCAACAAGATGAGGATATATGCTTGATATCGATCATGCATGGTTCATAATTCGTTATTTACACCTTTTCTTTTTTTTCGTTTTCATTTTGTTTTCTCAAGTTTCGTCGTTTTCCTTATATAAATGAGAGAGATTGTGATCCGAAGAAGGTAAACCTGTTGCCTTAATTATATATACTAGCTTTCTATTTTTTTTGGATAAAATGAGTAAATGACGTATTATCACATATATTTCTTGATTATTAATTTATAATGATGAGAGATTATGTGGGATGATATATACCTCATTGTTTGAAACTGTGTAGAAAACTACCACACATAATTAACACAAGCTTATGTACATTTTAATTACACCAATAAAAAATTGATCTTTTATATAACGAATAACAGCCTCCATTACCGCTACCATGCATGTGTAATGGCAATGCCAATTATACTTAGTTTCTAGCACACCACAACTTCTGGAAGGATTCTCAAAACTTTTAGACATCAGCCATGTTCTTTTGCTAAATGCTGCGACAGCGACATGTAAAGAAGAAAAACAGTATCGCCGGAGAGAACAATACACAGAGATGAGAGGAGAAGTGCTGCAGATGTTGAACACAGATAAGATTGACTTGCCGCTGTTATTTTCAGCAATCAATATGATGCCATCGCGACTTATCTAGATCTGTAATTTTCAAGCTCACGGTGTCATTTAACAGTGCTGCTACTTCGTTTGACACGTTGTTTCAATCTGTCGCTGCCGCGATAGTTTAGTAAATTTTTTAACCTTTCTGTTCATTTCCGCTTACTCCCTAGTCCCGACCATGAAATATATAACCTGGTTGTTGTATTTGTTTTGTCATTGTGTTATCAATCCGGTTCAAAATCACACCATATATGTTGTTAGAAAAAAATGAATTATATTTATACATAGTTGACAATTTAAGGAATTAAAATAATTATTTGAGACCATGAATTATAGGTTTGATTTTGAAAAAAAAAGTATTAAATTATGTAAATAATACACCGCAATGGTTACACAATTTAGATCAATTAACAATATATCAGTAGCTTACTATACTAGTATATCAACTAGCTACTACTTTTTAAAAAAGTTATTCTCGTAAAATAGTTACAAAATTTTGGTATTTCATAGTTTAATTACAAAAAAAAATATGAAAAATTAATTCTTATTTGTGTAAAATTATTTCTTTATTTTCAAAAAAGATATATTTTACTGTATTAACCACCACGGCATCTATGGCTAGGTTCGCAACCTCGTGTGTATGGGTTAGCCGGTTGCATCTTGCAACCTGGTGGAGACCCAGGAGGACAACCTTTGGGTTCATCTGTTCGCATAGCTGGATTGCCTATGGTTTTTGCTTCCGTCGTGCTCATGACTATAGCTATAATAATCATAAGAGCGAATGATTGTATAATTGTTTTCTTGGATATAACCATTTTTCCTCAATAATTGATGTTCTTACTTCTTTTTTCTAATAAACATTGGCGATATTATATAACGTGGATTTGCTGCTAAATAAAGAATGTTTACGATAGGTTTAGTCATTTGTAACCATTGAATGTTTTCTTCGAGTTGCGCATTGTTTGGTGAACCATACTTATTAATATTGTGTAAAAATAGTGAAAATGATGGAATGTAGACTGCCGTTTAAAAAAAAATATATATATATATATATATATATATATATATATATATATATATATACGTAATGTAGATTGTAGATTGCCGTTTAAATAATATATATACATTTTATATAATCAGAGTTGTTTCTAGTATATTTTAGAGGCTCTAAACAGCTAAATAAAATATGGTTCTTTTATTATATTCAAATTAAAATTTAGTATAGGTTTACTTCATAAAAGAAACTCATATGCTTACATTATTAAAGTTTTATTTTTTAAGATTTTACGATTTTGCATAGGAAAGACATTGCCGAAGCACGAATATTATAAAATGTATCTTGTACATATGTTTTCCATTACAACCAGGATTTAGACATGTACCCGAAAGGAAACTCTATGGATGGATATGTGTCTTTGTTTTTGACGGTAACCGATTACGTGACAAAACGGATCAACGTTGGCCGTCTACAAATTGAAAGTGTTGGACCAATTTAGACGCAATCACCATGAAACTAGTATATACTTATATCTCCCTTTCTATACGTTCTTTTCACCATATAAACCGTTTGCTCCACTTTGACAAAAAAAAATGTGTATAAATAAGCGGCTTGCTAATATAATATTGGGAAATTTGAGTCTATAACCAAGAAAAAAACTTTAATTCATTGTCAACTACTCTAACCATGAAACTGTTATATACTGTATATTTTATATATTAATGACTAATTTATCTTTATCAACACCATTTTCAACCACCACCTTTTATCACCACCGCCAGCAATCGACTTATGGCCACCACCTTCAATCACCACCTTCTATCACCACCGCCGGCAACCGACCTACGGCCACCACCTTCAACCACCACCTTCTATCACCACCGCCGGCAACCGATCAAATTAATTAATGTTCCTATTTCTTTATGGGAATTTAGGTTGGGTTTTCTAGCTAAACCGGCTGAATTAATAACTGGTGCCAAGGATAGGGTGGCATGGGGAGCAAATCCGAATGGTCTTTTCACGGTACGTTCTTCTTACTGTATTTTATCAAAACAGAATGTACCAAAAGTGAATATGGGAAGCTTCTTTGGAAGAGTTTGGAGATCCATTCTACTTGAAAGAGTTTGAGTCTTTCTCTGGTTGGTTTCTAACCAAGTGATCATGACAAATGCTGAGCGGCTACGGCGTCATTTAAGTGATTCAGGGATTTGTCGAGCTTAATTAACACTTTGTTCGATGTGATGATTTTGCCTACACAGTTCCATAAACCAACCTATAAGGGCGCTAGTCAAGACCGAAAGCACATCTTCAAGCAGGGGATCCAATTTTTCAAGAAACAAGCTCACCAGTTCAGAACAAAGCCAAACATTATGATCCCCATATATAATCCCCACTTACCAACTCGTACCGCAGCAAAGATACAAGCAAACCCTCGAGTCCCACACTCAAAACAGCGATCATCTCCTTTGTTAACCAGCTAAACCTTAGCAGACTCAACAAGCTTACCATACAGTTCAACAACAAAAAACCTGTGAAAAACGCATACCCATCAGTGACGAGAGCATGTAGATGCTTTGATGTGGGTTTATACTTTAGAGGAACCCGAACCGAACCGCATAACACGTACGCTATAAACAATGACTCTATTGAGCTAAAGAAACTCTTGCTAGCTGATCAGGGATTTCACGGGAAAACGGTGGCTGCAGTTTCGGCTCGAGACTCTCAAAGGCTTGATGCAATGGCAGTTCAAGATGTTTGTGCAGGTGCCATTGAGTCTCTTCCCGCTTTGACATTTTTATATAAGATGTTTCACTTGAAGATGTTGTGTTGACTGAAGTTTTGTAAGGTTTAGAACATGTGGTGAAATCTCTAATAAGTGATTGTAATGGATGAGACATGGATACAAAGATACATCGTAGACGTCTCAGTGATGGTGCAACAGTTAAGACAAAGACAATGGACAGAACTGACACAGAGGATGAAGTATTACATTGATACAAGTACTGGTACATCAAACCTTAAGTAGAGATTGGTGATGATGTTGTCACAGTGATTGACACAAAGCAGAAAAGAAGATAAGGTGTTGAATCAAGAACTCTACAGTTGGATATATTAGAGGATGTATCAAACGTCTGAAGCAGTTCTTGTACTAGTTCCGACGCTAATACAAGAAGTAGTACAAGAAGCTGAATTGAGGAGTTTGAGTACATAAGCTTAAGGCCGACTTGGACAAGCCAAGTGGCAGCTGCTTAGCTGGATGGACATCTTGAATGGAAGATTCAAGATGAGATCATGAAGAGAAACTTTCCTTATCCAAAAAGAAAAAGGAAAGTTCTCAATTTCTTATTTGTTGAATAATAGGAAAGTTGCCAACCCTAGGGGTTGGGCAATTGATATAAATACTGAGAAGGCGCTTCATGAAGACTTGTGCGCTTCAAGGTAGTTTTGAGAGATGCACACAAGATGTCTGGTGTCGCCCCATCAATAAGATAGATAGATCTTTTGATGGTTTATTCATCTAGAAAAGAATGATAGGCATAATAGTACTTGTATCATATGCAATTGTAATTACTATCTTGTTCTAGTGAATTTCATCTGGACTAGGTCCCAATGATGTATGAAAAACCGAACCCCATTAACAAAGTTTGTGTGTTATTTACTTTATGCTCATAAAAACAGATCCTAACTAGACCACAAATATGCGTTTTCATCACTAATAGGAGAAAACAAACGAGTCTGTCTATTTCCGAGTGATATTAACCTCTTTGACAATGATCTATCTATTATGATGAGAACTACATTCTAGAATTAGAACACAACAGAAAGAGTAAATCATCTCTATATTTGCAACAAAGGTTAATCTGAAATTGTATCTCTCTTGTAAGTGTAGATAACAATTTGAAATACAAACTTATATAATAATATAGGTGATCATGATAATTATACATGTACATTGAACAAATGTGAAATAATCAAAAATAATAAAAAAAAATAGGTATGGAGGAGGAGTGTCACGTCCACGTTCAGGTTCACGTCTTTTATTTGGGGGTTATATTATACAAAACTAATAAAATGTTCTTATCTCACTTTCCTTTCTATTCCCGGATTTGCCGCTTTCTTCTTCTTCTTCTTCTTCTTCTTCATCATCATCATCACATCTCTCTCTCAAATCGGCTTTTAAAGCTGTCTCCTTTCTAAGCCAAAAGCGAACGCAGATCTTAATGCAGCTACACTGATTTCGATTTTTAGGCTTTTTGCGTGATTGGATTTGCTCTATTTGGTTTGATCAGCATCTGGGTTTTTGCAAAGGTACAATTTTTACACACTCTCTCTATCTCTTGTGATTGGGTTTGATTGATCTGCTGATTCCATGTTTGAGAGGGTGAGATCTCGATTATCCGGGATTCTTTCAGATTTTGTATTGATTCTAGTGGTTAATCGTTGGTTAGATGTTCATCGTGTTTCTTCTCTTGTTAAAAGTTTGTGGAGAATCTGATTTAGAGATATAGTGTGAAGTGGAGTTTGAGCTGGATTGTTCTGGATGATGATAAAGTCTTGTACTTGATACCATATCTGACCATAGTCGCCAGATTCTTTATAGGATCTATCTAGTATGATCTGGTTTCTCTGATCAGGGATTCAGCTTTTAGCTCTGTGAGTACTTTATCTGATTTGGTCATAAAAAGACAAGATCTAGTTGATTGATTGCTTAATTGTTTAGCAGATTGCGCACTTGATCATTATCTTTGTATATCTCATTAGGATACATTTGATTTGCGGCATCTCCTATTGATCCTGATAGCTTGTTTTCCCAAGGTTTTTGTTTGGAATGTAACAGATTTTATGTTTATGCAGCATTCTTATTACTTCCACTGATTCAAACATGTGGAAGTTTAAACCGTTTGCTCAGAAAGAACCTGCGGGTCTCGAAGGTCGATATCTAGAGATAGGAAATCTAAAAGTTCAGGTTAGAAACGTTATTGCGGAAGGAGGTTTCTCCAGCGTTTACTTAGCTCAAGATGCAAATCACGCGTCAAAGCAATATGCTCTGAAGCACATCATCTGCAATGATGAGGAGTCGCTTGAACTTGTAATGAAAGAGATCTCGGTTCTGAAATCTCTCAAGGGACATCCTAATGTTGTCACACTCTATGCACATGGTATCTTGGATATGGGGAGGAACAAAAAAGAAGCTCTTTTGGCTATGGAACTTTGTGGTAAATCTCTTGTGGATGTGCTTGAGAATAGAGGGGCTGGTTACTTTGAAGAGAAACAAGCTCTTACGATTTTGAGAGATGTGTGTAATGCTGTCTTTGCAATGCATTGTCAGTCCCCACGCGTTGCCCACAGGTATACATGTTGTATCAATATATTTCTTTCGTTTTCACATTAGTAAGCGATATAAATTGATGTTATATTGTTGTTGTTAATGGTGACAGAGACTTGAAGGCTGAGAATCTTCTATTGAACTCAGATGGACAGTGGAAATTATGCGATTTTGGAAGTGTTTCGACAAATCACAAGATTTTCGAAAGAGCAGAAGAGATGGGCATTGAAGAAGATAATATTAGAAAATACACAACACCAACATATAGAGCTCCTGAGGTTTGACTGGTGTTCCTATGCAGATTATAAGAGTTTCAAAAGTGATAAAAAAAATGATGATTGATTCATGTCTTTATTGGAAATAGATGTGGGATCTCTATCGAAGGGAGATGATAAGCGAGAAGGTCGATATATGGGTATGTCATGTGAAACACTTTTTTCAATTTCTGTCCACATTGTTAATCAGTTAGGTCCATACTGAAGTTTTTTATTTTCTCTACAATTTTTAGGCTCTTGGATGTCTACTGTTTCGGATTTGCTATTTTAAAAATGCATTTGATGGAGTATCAAAGCTGCAGATTTTAAACGGGAATTATCGTATTCCAGAATCTCCTAAATACAGTGTATTTGTTACGGATCTCATCAAAGATATGCTTCAAGCTTCACCTGATGAACGACCAGATATTACACAGGTTTTTTTGTTCTTTTTGCTCCTTCTCAGTTGATGAAACTTGCAATGTCTCTAACAACATGCCCATCTACAGATTTGGTTTCGTGTCAACGAGCAGCTTCCTGCTAATTCACAGAAGTCACTTCCTGATCGACCACCTGAAATGCAATCTACTGGAGTCCATGATGGTATAGTGTAGAAAACCAAGTTTTGGATAGCTTCTCAAAGAAAGATGTGATTTCTCTTGATCCTTGTGAATTTTGACAGGTGTATCAAAATCAGCAAATAAATCTTCTTCAGGACCTCGCCGAAGTCCGCCACCACCACCACCATCTTCTGGAGAGTCAGATAGTGGAGGATCGCTTGGTGCCTTTTGGGCGACTCAGCACGCTAAAGCCTCTGTTGTATCAGAAGATAACAAAAGCATGCCTAAATTTGATGAACCAAATAGCCACAACAGTAACACATCTAAATCCGAAAGAGTTCGTGTGGATAGTCATCATCCCAAAAAGCCTAGTCCAATGAGAGGAGAGGCTCGTGGTACGCAGCGAAAGAAAGATCTTGAAACTACGGTTTCTCAGAAGGATACAAGTCCTGCTGCAACCAATAGTAGGACAAGAGTGTCCAAGGATGACGCCTTTAACTCGTTTGTTGCTGACTTCGATACCACGAAGCTAGATAGCGGCAATAAACCTGGAAAAGAAGAGGCGTTGGTAGCTGAGATAGAGAGATTAAAAGATGAGTTGAAGCAAACAAATGCAGAGAAGGCTGAGATAACGGCTAAGTTTGAAAAGCTTTCTGCTATCTGCAGATCGCAGAGGCAAGAGTTGCAGGATCTCAAACAAACACTTGCCTCCAAAAGTGCCTCACCATCACCAAGCAGAGATTCTTCACAAAATCAACCCTCTCCAGGGATGCATTCCGTTTCATCAACTCCTTCGGTATTGTTATCATCTTGGTTCTTGTTCATATAAAAGCTTAGACACCCATAGACGAGTTTGCATCAATGTATATCTTATGATTCTCATGTTCTTGATGAAACAGAGAGAAAAGATGGAAGGAAATATGTGGGAACTACAAAAGGACAGATCTGATTGGTCAACTGGAAGCTCGGATCCAAATTCATGGCAACCTTTTAGTGATGATGCGAAACCCGTGTTGGAGTCTGCATCGAAGGGTAACAATACGAGTAATCAGTCTGTGAGAACAAAAAGTAAACCGGCTTCTGCCGCAGGTACTCAGGGTTTTGAGGCATGGGGTTTCGAGACAGAATCCTTCAGAGCTGCTACACCATCTTCAGCAGCTACTTCTGCTTCGGCAACACAAAGATCCATGGGTTCTGGAAACACTTCACAGAGATACGGGAGCACAAAGATGAGAGAAAACCAGAAAACAGCTCAACCTGCTGGATGGGCTGGCTTCTAAAAACTCACTCTAATGCGCATTGCGATTTATTCCTCTTGCAAAAACAGCAGCTTCGTATTGCCATTACAGAATCTTGAATCTTTTTTTGTAGATGATGATCAACCCCTGCTTTTGTGCTGCTAAATATACCCACGCCATCAATTCTAGTATTTTTATGTAGATTCTGAAACTTGTTACACATCTGGTTTTTGGGGTTTATGTATATCGCATTTCTGGCCTGTGGTATTTAAATATTGGAATGAACGAATGAGAGAACACTGCTTCTTCTTTTTGTATAATCAAAATCCATTGTTACCATATTTGTGATTTTATTGGGTTAGAGACTTACTAGAAGTTAACTCACTCATACAGTAATTACTTTACTGGTGCTGGACAAATCTCACGTTGTTTCTCCTTTTCTACCCAACCAACCAAACCATAACTAGATTCTCATATATCACAATCAAAATCATCTAAACAAAAGATGATATATCACCAGAAACGAATTGAAACTGATTAAACTGATTAAATACACAATCTCAAACTTATTAACACCTCTGCCTATATATGTAGATAACCGCATATTCAATTCTTTGTAATTCAAAATCTTTGATTAGTTGTAAATTAAAATCTTTTATTGGTGAAAAAACTCATAAATCAAAATCTTCATTCCCTCTACAAATTTCTTGAAGTTTTTTAAATTAATTAACTTACATTTATTGTAGTTGTATGGTGTACGTTGTAGATTATCAACATCATTCCAATTTCAAATTTTATTAAAGTCACATTGAACCGGACCCGAATAGACAAAAACACCGAACCAAAACTTCATGTACCGATCCCTAGTTAGAACTTCAAGCTCTCTCGTGTTGTGTCCTAGAAAAAAAACAAAAGTTAAAGCTACCAAATTTGAATCTTTCCCTTTTAATTCGTTTTCCCCAAATTTCTCCGATATCAAATTCCAGCCGCCGGAGAATGTCCACCCCCGATCCCAATCCCAATCCCAATCCCATTCCCAATCCCTCCGTCTCTGTACCAGTATCGCGTCCTATCGTCACCGCATCCGTATCTCCGGTGACACAAACCAACGCAGTCAGAACGCCGTCGTCTCAACCTCCTCCACCACCAGCTCCGTCGTCGTACAGAGCAATAGCTCCGGTTCATCGTTATCCTCATCCTCATCAAAATCACTACACTCATCCTTTACCGATCAGGCGTTCGAATCCCGTTGCTGGCTCGCCTCACCCACACCCAGACCCGTCCAGTCTTATATACCCGTTTGGTTCTTCGGGTGGAGGGTATCCTACCCGACCCGCTAGACCTGTTGCTAATCCTGTGGGTAGTCCAGGTGGGTATCGTCCTCGGCCTGTTTATGCATACCACCATGGCCAATTTGGGTCGAATTTGGATCCTATGGTTCAGCAGTACATGAGAGCTCCGCTTCCTCAGAATCAACAACAATCTCCTCAACTTGGGTCGGGTCATATGAAGGGTGTTCCTCATTTTTTGCAACCTCGGGTTAGTAGTAATCGTTTCCTATACTATAAAATTTCGATTCTTTGAATTAAATTCCATAGTTGTGCAATAGATTGATTTGTATGTTTCATATGTTAAAGCTTTTTAGCTTGTGGTGGTTAGTGAAAAGGTTTATGTTAAAGCTTAGTGATTGTAGTCAGTGGACCTGTGTCTCTAATGAACTTAACTTGAAAAGGTTGTAAAACTTCTGTTAGATCACAGCAAGTGTTTGAATTGTTTATGTTCTTTGGGTGAGGTTACATTTTGTAAATTTTTGATTGTTAGGCCACTCCTTCTCCAACTTCAATTCTAGACAATGTTGGGCATAAAAAGGCCAGGTACTATCTTATTTTCCACTATGCATAGTTAAATTAGAATCTACAACAGAAACTTAATAATGATTTCTGTTTCTTTTGTATGGTGTTTAGAAGCCGGGATGATGCTCTGGTACTTGTTAGAAAAAGAAAGGTGAAGCTTTTTCCTTATCTTTTATTCTTTTATGGTTTTTGCAGTATCGTTCGAAACTACTTACTTTTTTTATGTGTGTTTTCAGGTTAGAATATCAGAGGGAGCTTCATTATATTCACTGTGTAGATCTTGGTTGAGAAATGGTGCTCATGAGGGAATTCAGGTTCGCATCAATGACTACTTTTGCTCTGTACCATGATGTAGCATTCGGAATTTTATATATCTATTTTTGACATAAATAGACTGTACCTTTGGAAAATTAATGACTTTGTTTACAGCCGCAGCGAAGTGATACAATGACATGTTTGCCAAAGCCTTTGCCTGCGGATACGATGGAGACAAGTTTGCCCAAAGATTCAGTTGAAGAACCAAATAACGAAGAAGACAAAGAGGTTTAGTGCCTCTCTGATTTCTTTGTAAAATGCTAATGGTGAAGGGTAATGTTAAGTTTGATGATTTACTTCAACTCTTTGATGAACTTCAGGACGAGGAATCTGTGAAACATTTGTCAGAATCTGATCTTTTGAAAAGACATGTAGACCGAGCTAAGAAGGTCCGCGCTCGGTGAGTCCCAACAACATATCAATCAAAGCAAAGTGGTTTTTTTTCAGTGAGATTGAATTTTGTGAACAAAAATTGCGGGTTTGTTTTGTTTTTCAGATTGAGAGAGGAACGGTCAAAGAGAATCGCAAGGTACAAGGCAAGGTTGGCTCTTCTTCTGCCACCATTTGGAGAGCAATGCAGGAACGAATAAGGAGATAAAGTTAGGGACATCTGTGTGAATATTCTTGCAGTTGGTTTAGGAATGACATAAGGTTACCTTAGAGCCAGAGGTGTGTTGTGTGTGTAATGTAAGAAAGATTATCTCTGGATGAGATTCTCTTCACACTAGTAGATGATTCTAAACTGTGATCAACACTCTCATAATTTTCTCAGATGGTTATAACTTAATATACCGCTATCATATGTTATTCTTAGCTTCGTGTTCTTTCTTTACTTTTAAAATTTTAATCATATATATACATTACATAGATTGTTTCTCCCCCTTTATTCGTAGTTTTTTATTTTTATGTATATGCATGTTATCTTTTGACCANCAAAAAAAAAAAAAAAAAAAAGTATATGCATGTTATCTAATATTCGAGTTTACTCGTGAGGTTAAGTTCTTTTCTCGCTTTAGTTTTGGGTACTGAGCAGCTGGATCGATCACCATGTGCCAATGTGGTCGGTCGATCATAATTTGAGAGACTGATCAACCATCCTTGGAAGCACACGCACATTAATTATAGCCATTTTGAATCTTCTATAATAAAAAAATTATTACTTCCAAGTTCCAACTCCTAAATGATATGAAATGATACTAAAAGCCTAAAACTATCATAAATGATATAGAATGATACTCCTGTTTGAATACGGCAGAAATGACTGTTCCAGTTTGATATTTGTTGGCATACGCATTTTGTAATTACTCTGATAATATGGTGTCCATTGAATAAAGATTTCTAGTTACTATAGCCATTATTGATCTTTCTCGAAAGTCAGATTCATGAATCCATTAATGGTCTCTTGAAGGGCATTGATTGTAGTACCCAACTTATCGAATCACAAAGTCATATTCCTCTGTTTTTGTCCAACGCTAAGGAGCTGTGGAGTGAATAGACCTGTCAAGAAACCAACTCTGTCTCTCAGGGACTATTCTAAAGACTCCGTTGAAGGGAATGCACGACTTTTGTGGTCTTCCTCTTGAGGAAAGTTGTTGTCTTGTAATGAAGAAGTTCCTTTATTATTTTGTTTTGTAACTGTGGTGGGAAATTCTTGCTTATTTGGGAAGGGTATATGAACCAGAATCCTGATAATAGGAAGAAGATTTGGTGTGCGGAAATCGTGATAGAAGAACGTGATGATGGAGTTGAGAGGGTTGATGTTTTGCGTACCGTCCCTAGAATATGTCAGCTCTTGTATTGCCTCGTTGTCTCGGTTTGATTGACTTGTAACCAGGTATGAGGTTCGAACTGTAGGATCTAACTGTAGTATCACTAAGTTAGGCCTTCACTATCTTTCTCTACACTTATATATACACGGATCCCTTTTGGCTAAGTCAATGGAGAGTTTGAGCTTATTTTTGTTTGATAAAAAGGTTGATTCTTTCGTTTTACAGTTTGCCAAAATTGTAGATTATAAAGTTTTTCTTTCCCTATATGTTGGACTTAGTATGAATGGATTGTTGATCAGTTTAGAAAGAGGAGATGGAAGAGGCAAAAGGAGAGAAGGAGATGATCAATAGTAGCTACATTTTGTTAAACTAGCTACTACGGCTAATTTAGCATGTCGATATAATTTGCCTAAACTCTTGCAATTTACGAATCTGATTCTTTGTGTTGTGCTATATCATCCTGGTAACTGAGTCTTTCTTTACTAACAAGTAGGGATCATCCTTCACGGACCAAACATAGATTACTCTTTGCCTCATGATCAAACAGATATTCTCCTCTTGTAAAAATCTCACCAAATGATCTTTCACACCTGATTTGAGTTTGGCTTCAGAAAGTTAAAACCATCTTCGTCAATAAATGGTGAGTAGTGTCTTCAACATTTTAAATGATGCTTCTTATATGTTCTGATAACAATGAAAACTTTAGTTTGTCTCACAACTACAACTGAAAACAAATGTACACATCAAACTGCAAATTCAATTGTTATATATAAACAGAAGAAAAACACACTCCAGTTGAACCATACAAAAAGAAATTGTGAAATATCCTTATTACATATTCCTAAATCACAGCTTTTGCCTAATGGAATTTAAGTGTGACTACACTAGTCTAATTTACCAAAAGAATAAACAACCAAAGCTGTCAAGTCACAAGTCTACTAATATCTTGTCTTTTGCTTATGACACTATCCTTGAAGAAGAACTCAAGGCTGGACAATGTTTACGGTTTTGAGAATCTTTCAAAGGTGTCTGCTTCTTCTTCATCTCGAGAGTTGTTCTTGATGCTGGTAAAACAGGCTTGCAAACGCTAGGCTTGTAATTAATCTTTCCCGTTTCATGAGCCTTGGATCTAGGGTTTTCAGAAAGCTTCATTGGTAGAGATCTCGCTGCAATAGACTTGCATTCTCCTTTAGGCTTGTGTTGAATCTCCCCTGTCTCAAGAGGTCTAGATCTATGACCGTCTGTCTTGTCCAATACTTGAACAGAAGCATCAGGCTTGTGTTGTTTTAGATGAGTCTTGTTGTCCCTCAAGTCAGATAATTTCACCAGACGTCGACGTTTCTTTGCCTGAACTGAAAAGGACTTGCGATCACCATCATCAATTTGTTTAATCTCTGCGGTTTTTTCCTGAGACCTAGATCGGGCTTTGTTGCAAGTAGAAGAGTTTGGTCCGCCTGAGTAAAAAAGAGTCTTCATCCATGAGTTGAACAAGAGATTAGCTTCCATTCGCAACTTAGGGTTTTCGTGATCTCTTAGACTCGCCAACGGAGGGATCGCATTGGAATGACAAAGATCTTTGACAGAGAGATTCAAGTTCTGCTTCATGTATCGTAGAATATCAAAACAGCGATCATCATCATGTGATTTCGCAGCTCTAATTGCAGAATATGCCAAACGGTGAAGATCAGATGATCTCTCCTCCGTTGCAATCGCAATCTTCATCATCTTCTTCAATCAAGTGTTGAACGCTCCAAAACGTTGTAAGCTAGCTAGGGTTATTAAAACTCACACAAATGTAGATATTGGATAATGGAAAGATAGAGAGAGGCTTTAAGCGTGTATCTGATACCCTATTATATAGACTGTAAAGAGACTTCAGAAAAAGGAAATAAAAGGAAGTAGCTTCCTTTGATCCCAAGGAAATTCACGAAAACAAAGTCTCAGGTAGACATAAACCGACGTCGTGTTGAGACAATATTTCCTTTTCTTCTTCCTGAGGGTAAATTCGTCAGCTCAAGTATTTTAACGTTAACAAAATCATAATCAGAGTAGGAGTACTGAACATACACAAAGAAGATCTTCGTTGTTGCTTCATTAATTGCGTTTGGTAGAGCATCTGCATTGGGAGAACATTTCTGGGTGTTTTTAGAATAAAAATATTATGAAAATAATGTAAGATCATTAGTTTAGATGTTTTGTTAAGAAGTTAGTTATTGGGAGAAAATGTTTAAGATCATAAGATTTAATAATATAATAATCTTAAACATATTACAATTTTATAAACTTTAAAAAATAACATTTAAATTTCAAACTTAAAAAACTTATACTAAAATTCAAAATACAATACCAAATTTTTCTGAAACAAAAAAACATTAAAGATATAAATAAAAAAAACAAACAAACATATTACAATTTTAAAAACTTTAAAAAATAACATTTAAATTGCAAATTTAAATTGCAAACTTAAAAAACTTACACTAAATTCAAAATACAATACCAAATTTTTATAAAACAAAAAAACATTAAAGATATAAATAAATAAAAACAAACAAAACTTCCTCCAAACAAATAAATGTTTTTTCTTTTGCAAAAAAATTGTATCCATTCACGAGTTGCCACGTCACCCAAGAACTGACCCAAAATCAGTTCTACATCAAGAACCAACAACATGTTCTTTACCCACTGTTCTCTATATTTTGGATTTTAAAAAGACTTAGAATACCCAAGGTGTTCGTCCAATCTTTACGTTGCTAGTTGTCAAGTTAATTTCCAATTTTTTCAAATTGGGTTATATTGTAATTTGATAAACTTTTGGGGGAGATTTTAGAATTTAGTAGAAACACATGGGTATCATCTGAAAAATGGTGAAGCTTGCTTTCTTTGTGTTCGTTGTTGTTGTTGGAGAGATACACTGAAAAAATCTGTGGACTTTTGATCAATGGCGGAGTCAATTCGACGATTCTTTTCACTTCAATGGCGGATACTGCCACCGATCATCATCGCTTTACTTTTGTATATTCCGATTGTCTCGGGAAGTTTCTTAAAACCGTTCAATGTCAGCTACGACCACCGGGCTCTAATCATCGCCGGCAAGAGGCGTATGCTCGTCTCCGCTGGAATTCATTACCCTCGAGCCACTCCTGAAGTAACTAATCTCTTTCACGGAACTTTCTAATTTCAGTAGCTCAACAATTTCTGATGGTTTTGTTGAGAACTTAGAAGAACTGTTGATTGTTTTTTTTCAGATGTGGGCTGATCTCATTGAAAAGAGTAAAGAAGGTGGAGCTGATGTGATTCAAACTTATGTTTTTTGGAACGGGCATGAGCCTGTAAAGGGTCAGGTTAGCTAAATTTATTTTTTACTCTTTGTGTATGGTGTCTTGATTAATTGTGTTAGCTCTCAGTGTTTTGATGATTTAGTTTCCTATGTCTTGTTGTTTCAGTATAATTTTGAAGGAAGATATGACCTTGTTAAATTTGTGAAGCTTATTGGATCAAGTGGTCTTTATCTCCATCTACGCATTGGTCCTTATGTTTGTGCTGAGTGGAACTTTGGGTAATTTCTTCTTCTTCTTCTTCTTTACCATTGGTGTGTCTCTTAGTTTTCTTTGTTATTCAGCTTTCTATTTATTCCTCTTTTTCCTTTAATTCTTCGTTAGTGGGTTCCCAGTGTGGCTGCGTGATATTCCTGGCATAGAGTTTCGAACAGATAATGAACCTTTTAAGGTACACTTTTTACCTGAATTCTCATTTCACAGTTTCTTTGTTGTTGTAATTTTTTCAACTTCTGTGTTAGCTTTGTTTAGACAATCATAGCTTTTCTGGTTGTTATTTTCTAGAATGAGATGCAGAAGTTTGTAACGAAGATTGTGGATTTGATGAGAGAAGCAAAGCTGTTCTGTTGGCAAGGCGGTCCCATAATTATGCTGCAGGTCATATGAGAATTTTGTATTTTCTCAACTTTATTTCTGAAGTAGTGAGCTTTCTTTCTTTTTTTAGTCTTGCTACTATAAAGCTTATGATTTTGCGGGTGTTAGTGACAGTCTCTGGCATTCTTTGTTTGCCAGCATAACTTGCCTCAGATTTAGTAGCCCTCTTAACTGAATGATGTAAAACTAAAGCAGCTTGTTAAATGAGAAAACCATGGACTGAGATATTTTCTTATACAGATTGAGAATGAATACGGCGATGTTGAAAAATCATACGGGCAGAAGGGAAAAGATTACGTCAAATGGGCAGCTAGCATGGCTCTAGGGCTTGGTGCTGGAGTTCCGTGGGTTATGTGCAAGCAAACGGACGCTCCAGAGAATATTGTAATGTTGCTAACTTGATTTTTGTGCATTACCTTGTCTCTGCATTACAAAAAGAGATGTCTCCCGAGAATATTGTAATGTAGCTGATCCTGTTCACCTGGCTGATGATTTTTCATAGAGATTTTTTTTTTATGTTCCTAAAATAAGATTGGGATACCCAGTCTTTACCGACCTGCTGTTCAATAAGGGTTTATCTTTCATAACATAGTGAAATGATTCCTTGTCTTGAAAACCATCCTTTTGACGTCTGTTAATCTCTTTTTGTCTCAGATTGATGCATGCAACGGATACTACTGTGATGGTTTTAAACCAAATTCGCAGACGAAGCCAGTACTTTGGACAGAGGATTGGGATGGATGGTATGTTTTTTGTCATGCAGTCTTCTGACGAAGCTTGACGTTTTTGTTTCAAGGCCAGTGTACCAGTTGGCCTTAATTGTTATTTGGATTAAATGAGTATGTTAGGTTGTCTTTTTGAAGGTACACTAAGTGGGGTGGAAGTTTGCCTCACCGACCTGCTGAAGATCTTGCATTTGCAGTTGCAAGATTTTATCAGCGCGGAGGAAGCTTTCAAAATTATTACATGGTACAATAATTACACACTAGATTCTATTATTTCTCTTTTCCACTTTCTCCTGCCCAAGTTCACTTGCAGCATCATCTTGCTGTTTCATATTTCTTTGGAGCTGATTTTCAAATGATATTCAGAAACAACAATGAATAGTTCCATAGGTTTTGTCCTTGGGTTGAGAAACTAGGTTTAAGTAAGCCATAATGTTTACTTTACATCCTCCCGTAGAACCCTCAAAATTGAATGATGTAGGAGATAATATATGCAACTTGCGGACATTGTTTTTGCTCAACTTGATTATAGAATGCTTATGGTAAGCATTCATTGCTTTCAATCTGTTTGTGCTGCATATATTGATGAGTCTGTTTTATGTTTGCAGTATTTTGGTGGAACAAACTTTGGTCGAACTTCTGGTGGTCCTTTCTACATTACGAGCTATGATTATGATGCTCCTCTTGATGAATATGGTGGGTGCAAGCTAAGGCTAGCAGGAAAACAGATTGCTAAGAAAAATATACTTACTTTTTATTCTAATGAAATTATATTTTTCATATACTAAGGTCTGAGGAGCGAGCCAAAATGGGGGCATCTAAAGGATCTTCATGCTGCCATAAAACTTTGTGAACCTGCCCTTGTTGCGGCAGATGCACCTCAATATAGAAAACTGGGATCAAAGCAGGAGGTATTATTCTACTCTCTAATGCTTTTTGCATATAGTGACATTAGTAGAGTTCACTCTTCTCACTCTTCTTATCGAGTTAATAATGACCAGTGCTTGTTAGATAGATTTTCTTACGCTACTTTACCTGTCAAAGTTTTCACTTAGTTCTGATATAAGGATAGTCTTCATTGCCATTTATTGGGAGTTTCAGAAGGTATTTCTAGTTTAAAAATTTACGTATAAATATGATTTGTCTACTGAACAAAATACTGGTCTGTTATCTGGTTACCATTCACAACGTATATGAGGTTTAATATTATATAAGCTGAAGATTCCGGATTCTTACTTGTAAATGACGCAAAGTCCAGGCACACATTTATCATGGACATGGTGAGACTGGAGGAAAGGTGTGCGCTGCATTTCTCGCAAACATTGATGAGCATAAATCCGCACATGTGAAATTTAATGGCCAGTCATATAATTTAGCACCTTGGTCAGTGAGTATATTGCCAGACTGTCGACATGTGGCCTTCAACACTGCCAAGGTTTGATTTACATTTCTATGGTATTATAAATTCTTGACTGGTAATTTGCGTGGTCAATTGCGTAGAGGTTTTTGTTGGCAGTTTGTCTTTCTTAAATTTAGTCCAGGGGTCTGAGAATTCCTTTACCACATTCAGCGTCCAGCGATATGCTTCTTTGTGACTGAATTCTTAAAAAACTGTCACCGTGATTGGACAAGTTCTGCTATCATATGTGAAACTGCCCCAGCCTATTTAACATGATAATAATAATAACAATGAAAGGATGGTCTATGATTCTATGAACTTGACATTTTTGTCCTAATCAGGCAATTGGCTTTTTATTTGCTTCAGATAGTGGTTGCCACCCAAGATGATTCTTGAGATTATCGGGTTTTTTTCTGTTTTTGGGCAGGTAGGAGCACAAACTTCTGTTAAAACGGTTGAGTCTGCAAGGCCTCGTTTAGGTAGTATGTCTATACTGCAAAAAGTCGTGAGGCACGATAATGTTTCTTATATCTCAAAATCATGGATGGCTCTTAAAGAACCTATTGGCATATGGGGTGAAAACAATTTCACTTTCCAAGGATTATTGGAGCATTTGAATGTTACAAAAGACCGGTCTGATTACCTGTGGCATAAGACAAGGTAGTTATGCTGAGTTTTCTTTTTCATGTCTAACATTCAAGGGAAGAATTCGTAGAAGATAGATATTCAAGATGCTTTTTTACATCAAAATTTGACTGAATTATCGAAAATTGTTTCTTGTATGTATACTTTACCAGTTCAGCATTTTAGAGAAATGTAGTTCTGTGAAATCTAGGACATTTACTTGTTCTTTGTCTTTTATCTGTAATGGCTTTCCTTCTTTCTCAACCAATTGTAGAATAAACGTCACTGAGGATGACATCTCGTTCTGGAAGAAAAATGGAGCTAACCCAACAGTGTCAATTGATAGCATGAGGGATGTGTTGCGTGTGTTTGTTAACAAACAACTCTCAGGTAATTTACAACATTTTCTCCTGCTTTATGCAAGTCTGTAATTGTACATATGCACTGGTCCTGTATTGCGTCTGTACATGGTTGTGTATGCTGTCTCTTGTGGTTCGTTATAATATCCACACAAGAGGGTCACGTTGCTTTCATGAAGTGTAATGGCTTAGAAATTGCCTTCAAGAAGTGCAAAGTCTTAGAAATTTTTTTCATGAAGTGCAAAGTCTTAGAAATTGTTTTCTCTCATTTTACGCTAAACTTTGTCCTCCTACTAAATGGAAGTAAAGGCAGTGTTGTTGGTCACTGGGTGAAGGCAGTGCAGCCTGTAAGTTTTGTGCTGGGAAACAATGATTTACTTCTGTTGACTCAAACAGTTGGTTTGCAGGTAAAGATATACTACAGTACTACCTATTTTTTCCTTTTCTCTTACAGCTAATTGTGATAATCTTCCACGTCATGGCACAGAATTATGGTGCTTCCTTGGAGAAGGATGGTGCCGGTTTTAGAGGCAAAGCGATGCTTACTGGATTCAAGAATGGAGATATGGACCTGTCAAAATCGTCATGGACCTATCAGGTGTAGTAAAGGTGTATATGGTTTTCATAAGAGTCATAAAAAAGCTGAACTTTGTGGATTCGTTTTTCTTTTTCTCGCTTTATCTGAAATCTGAAGATCATTGTGGAAGCGTTTGAATGTTTGTAGGTGGGATTGAAGGGCGAGGCTGAGAAAATATATACTGTTGAACACAACGAAAAAGCTGAGTGGAGTACTTTGGAGACCGACGTTTCACCTTCGATGTTTATGTGGTACAAGGTAAATCTGTGAAACATGTTGGCGTTTTGTTTTTTCATTTCTTCGGAAACATACTTTCTTTTTTTCATTGTTCCTTTTTCTTTCTTGTGAATTAGACATACTTCGACACCCCTGATGGAACAGATCCTGTTGTTCTTGATCTGGAAAGTATGGGAAAGGGACAAGCTTGGGTCAATGGACACCATATTGGAAGGTATTGGAATATCATTTCCCAAAAGGATGGATGTGAAAAAGCTTGTGATTATCGGGGAGCCTACAATTCAGATAAGTGCACAACAAATTGTGGACAGCCTACACAAACCAGGTAACGTGCATG
The DNA here is from genome assembly GCF_000633955.1 of Camelina sativa. Lineage (NCBI taxonomy): Eukaryota > Viridiplantae > Streptophyta > Magnoliopsida > Brassicales > Brassicaceae > Camelina > Camelina sativa. The sequence goes on from NC_025691.1 coordinate 3,653,804, forward strand.
CAATAACTCTGCAATGACTATTAAATCCCATGGTATTGACCTAAAATCATTGTATCATACAGGTACCATGTACCACGTTCGTGGTTAAAGCCGTCAAGTAATCTACTCGTTCTCTTTGAAGAAACTGGGGGAAACCCATTTAAGATATCGGTTAAGACAGTGACTGCTGGGATTCTGTGTGGTCAAGTCTCGGAATCGCATTATCCACCTTTGCGGAAATGGTCCACGCCAGATTACATGAATGGAACGATGTCGATAGACAGTGTGGCACCAGAAGTACATCTGCATTGTGAAGATGGGCATGTAATATCCTCCATAGAATTTGCTAGCTATGGGACTCCGAGAGGTAGCTGCCACAGGTTTTCAATCGGGAAATGTCATGCATCCAACTCGTTATCAATTGTCTCTGAGGTAAACTTATATTATTTAAAAGTAGATCTTTAAGCATACTTCTGCCTGCAACGTTTCAAACATATGAAGGAATCTAAAATCCGGTGACAGGAAACCTACCCCATTTGATTATCCAAAGTAGAACTTATGAAGATCCTAGTATGATAATTGATAAGCAAGCTAGTAGAAAGATTGTGGTTACAAATTGTTGACATATAGCTTGAAAATTGGTTCATAGCAATTGCTTAATATGACTTTTGTGGACTATCTGAAAAAAAAAGTCATTTTTCTCTTCTGCAGGCTTGTAAAGGACGCAACAGCTGCTTCATTGAAGTGTCAAACACTGCTTTTCGCAGTGACCCATGTAGCGGAATTTTGAAGACATTAACGGTTATGGCACGATGTTCCTCGACTCAAAACACGAGTGGCCTTGGATTTTAGATACCGGGAGATCGGCTCAGAAAGAAGAACAGCTATTTATCGAAGAAACAAGAGACCACAGTTGACTAAGTAGTAAGAAGAACATGTCCCTTCACAAGTTTTCTTTGATCTTTTATCCTTTGGAGTCTGAACAATTGTATTAGCTCTTGTTTGTCGTTGTATTCAGTCTCTACTTGGAACCAATAAACTCGAAACCATCTCTAAGGTTTCTGCTTGTATAGTTTGTTGTCTGAGAATGTACGAAAACAGTCGAAGTTGATGTAATGATTTGGATCTCTGTCTTTGGGTTACATATAAATATAGTATAGACGTTATATATAAACAGAAGATTTACACGAATCATCAAATTTAGGCCTGGGCAAAATACCCAGATCTGAAGATCCGATCCGAAAAATCCGATCAGAACCCGTATCTGAAATTGCAAATTATCCGAACGGGTTCTAAATCCGAAAACCTGAACCCAAACCCGATCCGAACGGGTATCCGAATATACCCACATTATTAATATATAGTAGTAATATATTAGTAATATTTATAATTTTAATAATATAAGTGTTCAAATCTTCATATTTTTAGATATTTTTGATAATTTGAAGTATTTAAACTGTATATTAGTAAATTTAGGTAAAAAATACTCTAAATTTTTAGATATATTGCGTATTATTGAATAATTTAGACTAAATTAGATACTAAAATTTAGAGTTTTGTGAACTTCGGGTAATCCGAATCCGAACCCGAAATACCCGAACCGAACCCGATACGAACCCGAAATACCCGAACCGAACCCGATACGAACCCGAAATCTAGAAATACCCGAACGGATCCTATACCTCTAAACCCGAAAACCCGAAAATCCAAAATACTCGATCTGAACCCGAACGGGTACCCGAATGCCCAGGCCTAATCAATTTGGCACCATAAGAGAGTGATGATGATTCCTCTTCATTAATTAGTTTCCTCAACAGTCGTATCTGAGCTTGATTGGACTACCTCACAGGTCGGATGCTCACTTATTGCGTGAGTTGAAATGTTCAAATTTAACATAAAAACAATATCATGTTAAACAAACATTCAAAAATATTATTTCACTATTTAAATAAATTAACATAATAAACTGTAAATATAAAAAAAATAGAAGCAGAGAAATTTGCTATCTTGTTCAAAAACCTTAACTAAGTCAAATATTACAGATAATAAAATAAACTGCAAACCAAAAATGAGATGGTAAATAATAAACAAAACCCTATTAAAATACATTATGATCTGGCTTTATGTTTCAACATATCTTTATTTAGCAGCACTCTCTCACTATAAATTTGAAAACATCACAATTTATAATCTTCATAGCAAAATAAATTCATAAATAGTATAGAGAAAAAACAAAACAATGGCTTCATGCAAGAGCCTTGCTATTTTTTCATTTGCTACACTGATGATTATATTATTAATGTTTTGTGGAATCGGAGAAACTAGGCGTGTAGAAGGGTCACATGATATCAAAGGCGGTGCTAAAATGGTATACTTTATGACTTCGGGCGGAAAGGGCGGGTCAAGTGGTGCGTATAAAGCGAGCCATGCAGATTAAGTGGATTATAGTGGATCAAGCGTATCAAGTTGGAAAGGTGCTTTTAACAAAAAAAAAAAAAAAAAAGTTGGAAAGGTGCTGGCTCAACTGATTAAACGGTTTAACGTATGTTTCAATTATAAAACGGTTTTGAATAGCAAATTTCCTAAATAATGTATACAATTTTTTTTTATATTATGAAGTTTAAAAATAAATAAAAGTATGTAATTTGTAGTTATAATTATGCTTATTACAAAAACTAATGGATCATGCATTTTTTATTCATCTGTAAATCCATATAGAGTGTTTGTGTAATAAATGCATCTACTACAATTACTATCCGAACTTTCGCAAATTCTGAGCTTCATATAATTTGGTTAGTTTCTGAAAATTTTCAAATGTAATCTCACTATTTAAGTTAACTCATACAAATTTGAAACAAAAACACTAAACATGACATAATAATATACAAGGAAAATATATGATCCGCACTTTGGCAATTGCTGTTTAAGGGTAATTGAACGTTGCACATGCGTTCTTTTGTTTCATGACCAAAAAAAAAAAAAATCTGCAGTTCCATAATTCCATATATGTGAATGGAGAATATTAAGTGGGTAATCCTCTCCATTCATGCACCACGTCTACGTGTGAAACTAACTGGTAACTATATGAAATTGTTAGTAACTTAGTAATCTTTATGATGATGACACCCATTGACCCATTTAATTTATTTTTTGTACCATTAACTTGTGTTCATGTGCATGGTTGCATACTTCTATATATAAAACTGTTAATTTCATAACATTAAATATTAGATTAAATGGATTAAGACTAAGAAACTGAATCACGTTTCTGTAGAAAAGGGTTTAGGTAGGATAGTGCGATGTAATTTTAGATATTTAGTATAAACTATTTAATTATAGTTTTATGTACGTACCATATATTTTCTTAAATTTTACATTGATAGTTTTAGTCTTACAACTTTCGATCTCAATCCAAGTTGGTCGGAGACTGGGTGGGAGTTAAGAACTTTCGTATTAGATAGAAGTCTTAATGTCTCACCTTAGAAAAAAAGATCATGGTATTAGAGCTTTAATTCGATCCTAAACCCACTAGAAAGGTGTTGTTGTTCTTAAAATGGAGGCCATCTTGTTTTTCCTCCTCCTCTTTCTTAGTTTTCTCTTTGTCGTTTGGTTTTGTCAATTTCGATGATTTTCGTCCAATAGTATTTAACTGAATTGAAAAAAGAGGCATCAACGGCACTTGTATTGAAAATCTGATTACATAAACATCCCTGACACTTGTCCTATCCTATACATTACTCAATGAATCCCAAGGGCCTGCATTTGTCTAATCATCAACATAGACGACTCATACATTTGCTTGCGGCTCACATCACCTTCCTTTCCTCCTTCCTCTTTGAAGAACTTCTCACTTCCATCCAATATACTCACCACTTGGCTAATGTTAGGTCTTAGCTTTGGATCCGTTCTTGTGCAAACCAACCCTAACCGCAATACCCTCGCCACTTCTTGCCTCTCATCATCATAGACGTCATTTAAATGAATATCTGCAATCTCTTCCAATAGCTTTTTCCTGTTACTGACCACTTCGCGGATTCTTAACACCAAAAGTGCATCTTCTTTTTTCCTTTTGTAATCTACTGCCGGCTGACCCGTAACCATCTCTAGCACCACCATGCCGAAGCTGTATACATCTGCTGCGGTTGTTGCCTCTCCAGATTCCATGTATTCTGGTGCCATATAACCAAAAATCCCTTGCGCAGATCTTTTCTTCTTCGCAGCTTGATGAGCCTGGTCGTTCCTCGATAAAAACTCGGCCAACGCAAATCCGCAAAGCCGTGGATTCATATCTCTATCAAGAAAGATTGTTGAAGAAGTTATGTTTCGGTGAACGACTTGCTCGTCCCATTCCTCATGGAGGTACCGTACAGCGCAAGCGAGCGATTTGATCACGTTGTACCGTATTTTCCATCGCAAACCAGAGTTCCCTGGTTTGTGGTTATGGAAAAGAAGATGGCTTAGCTTACGATTCGCGGAATAATCATATACGACAAGCATTTCTCCGTGTTCTGTGCACCACCCACGGAGCATAACAAGGTTACGGTGTCGAAGCCGTCCTAGGTTAAGTAGCTCGGTGGAGAACCGAGTCACAAGCGCGGGACATTTAGTCATACCGAGACGTTTCACCACAATATGCTGGTCCTGGTTCAGTAAACCGTAATAAGCCGTACCAAAATCAACCTCAGCAACGCGACGAGCGTCGGAGAAATTATCAGTGGCTAAAACGATGTCGTTGTACGATATCTCCCTTGGCGTGTCCAATACGAAAGCTTTAGACGACATCACTCGCCGGCTGTTGTAATTAAAATACCTGTTCTCTCCTGTCTCCGCCGTCTGATAAATGGAATCCTCGAGGGCAGTAACGTAATTTGATGACGGTGTTGACTCCGAAGACCCGTTGAAGCTAGTTGTGGAGTTGGTGGTCGTCGTTGTTCTGGTCGTCGTCGTGGTCTCCGAAGTTGAGGTTGATTTTAGAGATGTTAAAGGAATATAAAGAGGATGACTCTTAAACGAAGGTAACGCCGGTAAGTTACCGGAAAACTCGCCGGAAAGTACACCGATTACCCATTTCATATTGGGACGATGCGTTGGGTTGTTTAACGAACAGAGCAGAGCAAGATGAACCATTCTCTTCATATCGGACTGATCATAAGATCCTTTTGGTAACCTAGAATCTCCGACGTCGAGTATTTTCCGGTTATCTGATAACCTCCGAACCCAATCAAGCAAAATGATTTTGTCCTCCGAGAAGGAAAGATCAACGGCACGTCTACCGGAAACAATCTCTAAAACCACAACACCGAAGCTGAAAACGTCTGTTTTAGCGGTGGCGACTGTTTTCTTCCTGAAACTCTCCGGCGGTAAGTACCCGATAGTACCACCGATCCGAGTCGAGTCGGCGACTCGGAACTGGTGGTTACGGAAGGAAGAAACAGAGTCGTAACTCGAATCAGGCTCTGTTTCATCAACCTTGTGTTCTAACCACCTAGCTAACCCGAAATCTCCGAGCTTAGCGTTGAACTCAGAGTCCAACATGACGTTGCTCGTCTTCACGTCTCTGTGAATAATCTGAGTCTCTAACTGCTCGTGAAGGTAGAACAACGCGGCGGCGAGTCCTCTTACGATTTTACCCCTCCGTTCCCAATCCAACGGTTTAAAATCAGAGTTCCTCATCTCCGGTCGTCGGAAAAGCACACGGTCTAAGCTCCGGTTTGGCATGTAATCGTAAACAAGAAGAAGCTCGTCTTCGTGTAGACACCAACCTCTTAACTTCACAAGATTCCGATGCCGGAGCTGAGCCACCGCAACAAGCTCCGCCGCGAACGTTTTCTCGAACTGCTCTCCTTTCTTCTCCGCCAAGCATTTAACTGCCACCGTGGTACCGTCGCTCGGTAACACCGCTTTGTAAACACGTCCGAAACCGCCGCTTCCGAGGATCAGCTCGTCGCTGAATGCATTAGTTCCGATGTAAAGCTCGGAGTATCCAAAGATTCTTGGATTCTCGCAACCGACTTTGCTGGAGAGCTGAACACCTTCCATGTCAGTGAAAGATCTATTAAACTCCATCGAAACAGAATCTTTACTCTCGCTGATGCTACAAAGATTCAAACGTTTCACTAATTTTGAGCTGTGTAATCGCCGGAATAAGTCTCCGATTAAACTCACGACTTGACGTCCACAGTCACGGCTCTTCTTTTTCTCCTCTTCTTCTTTGGTCTCTTCTTGAACCACCGCCGGAGACTTTACCGACGGTGGCTTTAACTCGCCTGATTCTGTCGGTAATACGAAACAGAGACGATCCATTACCATAGGCGCCATGTGAATATGTGTAGATATCGAAATGTGAACTCGAGTTTAAAGATATGATAATAATGCTTTTATAACATTTTTTTTTTGGGGGATTTTCTATTTGACCGACCAAAATTGAATGATGGATTTTTGCCAGCAAGGATGTTTTATTTATAGTGTTTGTGTGTGTTCTTTCTAGAAATATTTATCTTTTGAAAGTGTTACTATGTATTATTTGAAATATAGTTTTGAAGATTGGGAGGCATTAATTTCAACAAGATTAGGTTCGCGTGGTTTGAATACAGCAAATCGTTTCATCGGGTTTGGTCATTTACGGGTGATGTGTCATGGCCCAGGATTTTTCCATTTTTTGGTATAAAGNAACATCCCATTGTAAAGTAAAAAAGAAGAATTATTGAAGCCACGTAACAAAAGTTTTTTTTTTTTTTTTTTTTTTTTTTGAAAAAAAGACTTCCATTGATTTCGCAAAAATGATTTAACTACGAAATTTTGTAGTTAAATGTATAATATGGTACGAAAAGTTAAAAAATATATTCATATTATATGTACCGATGTACCCATGGAGAAAATGAGACCCGAAGAAGACTTTCAAAGCGTGTCGTCGAGAAGAACATTGACGCGTTCGAAGACGAAGCTTTGTCTTCTTCTATTTTCTTTCCTTTTTTCTTTTTCCTTCTCGTAACATAAATTCTATTAAGCCTTTATGATGATATTACGAGAATTTAACAATGGAGAAATATAATAACATGATAAACCTCTTTTTCTTTAATGGCAACAAGTGTTAACGTCTTTCTTAGTTCTGTTTTTATTGTATGAGTCAAGTAGCCAACAAAGATAACGAGCTTTTTTAGTGGGGTACTAAATTTAAACACTTTTTAGTTCCGCGAATCAAAACATGTCACAACACCAACAATTACCTGGTATATAGTTTATCTCAAATATAATGCAACACTGGAATCAACACATTTGATAATATTTGTGTCAGGTTTAACTATTTACACAATTAGATGTAATAAGATTGATTATCTAGTTCTTGAGATCGATGTTTGGGAAATTTTCCGGTGGCTAATTAATTTGCCAATGGGTCTTTAAGACAGACTTTAGATAAAAGTATATTCCCTCACATAAATAAGCAGATGACATGGTCAAGAGACTTCTTGTTTTTGTTAATTTAATTTATAGAAGTCCAGACTATTTTGGAGTCTGTTTTATATGCTAATTTGAATTTGATGATATTAATTTCCGAGTAGTCGATCACGAATAATGTTTTTGCAGCGTTTTGAGCCTGACTTCTATTAATAATAAAAAAAAATAGGTATCATCACTGTGTGTTTTTTTTTCTTGGACAAACCTTGACTATTCTTTTGGTGAACATATCCTTCCGCAAATAGATTTCGTAAATCTACCATATTGTAATATACTACTACTAGTTTCTTCCCAGCAATCAAGTAGTTCAGAAGAATTATGTAAATCTGGTGAGATTTTTATGTAGTAGAATCATATGACCAAATAACTTTACCGCAAGTTATAATATATAATTAATATTAAATAATTTCGATTCATTTTTTTTCTTAAATGTTCGAATTTTGATGACATAAGAAACTATTAAAAATTGATTAATGGTCAAATGATGGTTAAGTTAGAGGTAATATGAGATGGCATGTATGTAAGAATTGCGGAAGTAGAATAGTACAGAAAGTAAAAGAGAACGAACATAAAGAATAGAATGCTTAATTAGATTGTTTACAATGTATGTTATATGTCATATATAGACCAACTACATCATATAGCCGTTGCAGAGACATTAAAAAGGACAGGACATAAAGTGGCTTTGCTCTGCAGAACGTCTATGATAAGAGTGACCTCTGATCCTTGTTTGACTCGTCGGTCTCGTTAACCAAGATAACATGTGACTTCTTTCTAAAACACCATGTAACTCCCTCTCTTCTCGATCCTTCTCTTTCTCCAATCTATCTTGATATCATAAAGGCCTCTGTTCTTATTCACTTACATGGACTGTAGTCCATTAGTAGTGACTCGTACGCACAGTCGTACGGACACTCGACTTTACTGCATTGGTCTTGTATCCTCCTTGATCAATATTCCCCCTCAAGTTTAGCCGATGAACATGGCTGAACTTGGAGCTCCGTAAAACATCACCTCATTAAAAACCTTGAGATAAAAAACCTTGTAGGACAAAACTATATCAAGGAAAAAAGAGTGTGATCTTTACAGAGAGAGGATTTGAGATCAAGGACGAGTAAGGTCCACAAGTCCAAGTTTGCCATAGATGTGTGAGCAAACCTTGTAACTCGTGGCCTTAGTGAAAATATCAGCTAGCTGATCTCTGCTTGGAGTGTGGCAGGGGAGAGTTATTCCTTCTTCAATCTTCTCTCTGACCTTGTAACAGTCTAGTTCGATGTGTTTGGTTCTTTCATGGAACACTGAATTGGTTGCGATGTGGATTGCAGCTTCATTGTCGCAGTGCATTGGGATAGGTGTAGATGACTCAATGCCTAGTTCTTTGAGAAGCGCCTTAAGCCAGGTGAGCTATGTAGTTAGATTCCTCATAGCTCTGTATTCGGACTCATCACTTGACATTGATACAACCTTCTGTTTCTTTGTTTTCCAAGTAACCAGATTACCTCCAATAAACGTGCAGTAACCCGTTGTTGATCTTCGATCAGTTCGATCACCGCCCCAATCAGCATCACAATACCCCACGAGGTCAGTATTTGAGTTCTTCCCCATCCAGATACCTTGGCCAGGACTTCCTTTGAGATAGTGAAGAATCCTTTCTACTAGGCTCCAATGATAGGTGGTTGGTGCTTTCATGTATTGACTGACCTGATTCACTGCTTAACAAATGTCAGGTCGAGTAAGCGTTAAATATATGAGCTTGCCTACCAGTCTTCTATAGCGAGAGGGTTTCTCATATAGAGGCTATGTTCTCTCCCCTTTCTTTCAACCTGATATCCATCCGGAAGTGGTGTGTCCACTGGTTTTGCTCCTAATTTTCCTGTCTCACATAACAAGTCAAGTGTGTATTTCCTCTGAGATAGAAACAGTCCCTCCGGAGAGCGACACAATTCCAAGGAAATACTTAAGTTCCCCTAGATCTTTTATATCAAAAACTGAATTGAGGAAAGTTTTAACTTCTTGAATACCTTCAGTGTTGTCTCCAAATATGATTAAGTCATCAACATAAATAAGAATAACCACTATACCTTTCTCACTTCGAAGAGTAAACAGAGTATTATCAGCATGTGATCTCTTGAAACCATGACTTGTGAGTGTAGAGCTCAATTTGTGATACCAAGCTCTTTGTGATTGTTTAAGGCCATATATGGCTTTTCTCAATCGCAGCACTTTCCCAGGTGTGATTGAATCTTCGAGACCAGGTGCTGGATTCATATAAACTTCCTCTTTGAGTTCCCCTTGTAAGAATGCGTTTTTCACATCCATCTGCCATAACTCCCAAGATAAGTTAGTAGCTAATGAAAGCACAACTCTTACCGTGTGGAGTTTAGAAACCGGAGCAAATGTGTCTCTGTAATCTTCTCCATAGGTTTGTGTAAAGCCGCTGGCCACCAATCGAGCTTTGTATTGTTCTATGTCCCCGTTACTTAGATATTTGATGGTGAATACCCATTTCGAACTTACAGTTTTCTTTCCTGGTGGGAGGTATGCTTCATCCCACGTGTGGTTCCTCTTCATAGCTCCTACTTCATCATCTACTGCATCAAGCCACTCTTTATTTTCCTTGGCTTCTTCATAGCTTATTGGAATGTCATGTTCATCAATTTTCCCTAAGAAAACTTGATGTTCTGCAGGTAGATGAGCAAGAGAGCAAACAACTTGAATCGAATGAGCTACCGCTTGACTGTTATAATAAAATTGTTGATCCCTCCATGTAGATGGATGCGATCTCGTACGAACACTACGTCACAATGGTTGGTGAGTTGGTTCAAGTACCTCTGTTTCTGCAGGTAGAGTCGTTGTCTCCCCCTCGGACTCACGAACCGTTGTTGCAGGTGGAGTTGGTGGATCCGCCTGGAGTTCTTGATTGTCACTTGTGTGATTAGAGGAGGGGTCTTCCAGATTATCAGAAGCTGGCTCTTGTTGTATCAATGGCGATGATGCAGAGCCTGGTGAAGAACCAATGTGATCAAGATGAAACTTGAGACTAGCGGATTGATCAGTTGGTGTTGCCAAATTTTTCAAGTCATTCCAATCTCCCTTATCAAAGTAGCCTTGGTTTTCAATAAACTTGACATCCCTGGACACCAACATACGGTTGTTGGTAGGATCAAAGCATTTGTATCTTTTCTGTGTTGTTGAGTAACCAAGAAACATGCACTTGGTGCTCTTAGCGTCCAGCTTGTTTCGAAATTCTCCTGGTACTAATACAAAACAAACACAACCAAAAACTTTTAAATGATCGATGGATGGTTTCACTTTGTTCAATACCTCCAATGGTGATACATCATCTAGTATTTTTGTTGGAATCCTATTGATCAGGTAGCATGCGGTCATCACTGCATCTCCCCAGTAACGCTTAGGAACCTTGGTATGGAACATCATTGAGCGTGCAACCTCCATTAGATGTCTATTCTTCCTTTCTGCAACTCCATTTTGTTGAGGAGTGTATGGACAGCTTGTTTGGTGCATGATGCCGTGTTTAGATAAGTGTTCTTTGAATCAAGTGCTTGTATATTCACCTCTATTATCTGTTCTAAACACTTTGATCTTCGTATTAAATTGGTTAGACACATAAGTTTGAAAGTTTATAAATGCATCAATCACACGATCTTTTGCAGGAAGTAATGTTATCCAAGTATATTTGGATTTTTCATCAATAAAAGTCACAAAATACTTGTTGTTGTCCCTAGATACGCATGGTGATGTCCAAACATCCGAGTGAACTAGATCAAAGCATTTGTCATAGATGGTAGTGGATTTAGGGAAAACAGTCTTACAATGCTTACCCAGAATACAAGCTTTCCAACTAGAGTGAACAAAAGATACATTAGGCATCATCAATTCAAGTGCACGAGAATGAGGATGTCATAATCTAGCATGCCACATAGAACTAAAAGAAACACCTAAAGAACTAGTGAAAGATTTAGAGAGACTTGGTGAGATATCATCAAGGATGTAAAGATCATCTTTGCTACCACCTCCTCCAAGTAGATTTCTAGTCTCAATATCCTGAAAGTGAACATCATTAGGCCCAAATATAGCATAACAATTTAGATCATTTGTTGCCCTTTTAACAGAGAGGAGGTTAGATGTAAACTCAAACATATAAAATGCCTTTGAATTTTTATCAAAGAGCTTTAAGTTACAAATTTCTTGAACTGGGATTCTATCTCCATTTGCTATTATAAAATTTCCTCTAGCCGGTTTAATATCATCAAGTAAGCTCGAGTTACTAATCATATGGTGTGATGCACCTGAATCAACAACTAGAGACCTACTTGAGCTATGAGTGAAAAAGGTTTTACCAGAGTCCTTCTTAGCGGCTATGGATTTGAAGAGAGCTTCCAGATCTGATTTCTTCACATAGTCTCCAGAAGCTATCTCCTCTCCATTCTTTGATGTGCCTGCTACACTCTGCTCGGCCTTGACTTGTGTTATATTAGCTCTTGGCTCCTTGTTCGTGATGTTTGGTTTGAGATGAGGATGCAGGAACCAGCACTTGTCCTTGGTGTGATTCTTTCACTTGCAGTGTTCACACCCCCCTTTTGATATTTTCTCCTCAGGTCGATAAGCCCCTTTGTTTGCCATCGAGAGTTCTCCTTTCTCGCTAAAGAGACCCAATGAACCATGTTCCTTCTGAATCTGGGAGCAGACATCATCGAGACTTGGCAGTTTATCCGACCTCAGGATATGCTTTATGAGATCGTTAAACGTTGGATTCAGAGTAAGAAGAAGAGCAAAGACCTTGTCCTGTTCCCTTCTCTCGTTAAGAACCACAGAATCCATGGTGTTTGGTCTGAGCATTTCAAATTCTTCCCACAAAGACCTAAACTTCCCGAAATGTTTGTTGAACTCCATATCCTCTTGAGTTAAATCATTGATAGCCTTCTTGACTTCAAAGACTCGAGTGAGATTGGAGATGTTGCCAAAAACATTTTTGAGAGTTTCCCATAACTCACTAGCAGTCTCACAATATGAGTAAGCTTCGAGAATAGGAGCCTCAAGCGAGTTTTGGAGTATGGAGAGAACAATCTGATCTTCTTGAAACCATTTAACTTCTTCTTCGAGTTTAGCTGCCTCCTCTTCTTCTTTGATGGTTTCTTTACCATCTTCTTTGGTGGCCTTCGTTGGTCCTCTGGTTCCTTCGATGTGACTCCAGAGTCCACGTCCACAAAGTGCAGTTTTGGTGGTTCTTGACCACAGGAGGTAGTTTCCTCCCTTAAGAACAGTAGGTAGCACAAGAGGTTTTGAGTTTTCCATGTTCAAATGGTATGGATCGTTGAGCAAATTTTCAGAATGAGTGAAAAACAGAGAGATTTAAGTATGAAACGAGAAGAGAATAAGAGTAGTCACGAACGAGAGAGAGAGAATAGATAGAAGAGTTGGGTTGTTAAGAATCAACAACCTAGCTCTGATACCATGTAAGAATTGTGAAAGTAGAATAGTACAGAAAGTAAAAGAGAATGAACACAAAGAATAGAATGCTTAATTAGATTGTTTACCATGTATGTTATATGTCATATATTGACCAACTACAGCATATAGCGGTTACAAAGACATTAAAAAGGACAGGGACATAAAGTGGCTTTGCTCTGCATAACGTCTATGATAAGAGTGACCTGTGATCCTTGTTTGACTCGTCGGTCTCGTCAACCTAGATAACATGTGACTTCTTTCTAAGACACCCTGTAACTCCCTCTCTTCTCGATCCTTTTCTTTCTCCAATCTGTCTTGATATTATAAAGACCTCTGTTCTTATTCACTTACATGGACCATAGTCCATTAGTAGTGACTCGTACGGACATTGGTACGGACAGTCGTACGGATACTCGACCTTACTGCAGTGGTCTCGTATCCTCCTTGATCAATAATGTCGACCTAGCTATTTTGTATAGTGTGGTTGGTAAAAGAAGGTATGTTAAGTGATTTAAATACAATATTGGTTAAAACAACAAAAAATGATACTATAGATTACAATTTACTTTCATAACATGTTACTTTCATAACAATTTACTTAAAATCTGTTAGATATAGATTAATAAATTTAATATAGTAGAACGTATTCTCAAAATGATGCCCATGATGGTAATAGTATAAAGTAACGGCAACCGCTTTGATTCTACGTATTGTAACATTAATGAACCAAAGAGATATATACGCAAGTCGTAACACACAGGCATCTTTAGTTGAGTGGAGGAAAGTGGAAGACAAACATGAGTAAGATGTTGATATAACATAGCAAATGGGAAGCTATATAGATGAAGAAGTAAACATGATTATGATTTTTGATTAAACCCCAATATATATTATGGAATGGATTATCAATCAAATCCGCCCAACTTCGACGTTTCATCTTTTCTCTCTGGATTTATGACATCAAAACACATGTGATTATCTCCCAATCACTCCTGTCGAGTTCGTGTCTCTTAAATCATCAACATTTTAAGAAAAAAGAGAGAAGACCCCAAAGTCAACAATTTTGTACTATTTCTTTGGAAACAAAGACTGCGTCAAGTTCCAAATTCATTTACTTCTTTCCTCTATTTCACTCCAATGATGGTAAGCTTTGCATATATAACATACTCTTTCTAGCATTCTATCTCAGTGAAGAATATTCAATCCTACAGTGGCGTGTGAACAGTGCCGGCCCGACAATCATGAGTGCACTACGCAAAAATTCAAAAATGTGTCTTTTTAGGTTTTATATAGAAGATCACAACTTTATTTTAAAGCTTTTTACATCTGAGCCCTTATACATATTCAACCAAAAAAAAACTTTTATTTATAAATAGAAAAACCTTTTACATCTTTGGCTTCAGTAGCTTCCCCTGTAGGTCGGATCTGCCGGTCCGGCAATTACGAGTATACATTTAACTACAAAATCTTTTTATATTTGAGCCCTTATACATATCCAACAAAAAAAGTCTTTTATTTCTAAATAAAAAAACTTTTTATATCTTTGATTTTAGTGGTTTCTCCTATAGCTCAGGTCTGTCTGTGAAGTTATTTGGATATAAATTAAACCAAAGATAACAAATTCAAGAAATTAAACATCATATTGAAATTGAAGTGCAGCACTTTGCTCTTTGAATATTTGACGCCAAATCAAAAGTTGATTTGTTGGTTGCATTCACACATATTCGTACTGTGTTTAATTTTTATTTTGTAACAATTCAAACTTATCATATTGATATTTGTTTTCTCATAAAGAAATTACAGCCACTTGCAACTAAAAGAAAATGAAAGCTTTGGTCGCCGCAACAAATGGCGTGATCAATGTCTATTTAAAAGAATTTCATTGAAATAAATTTGTTGTTTAGTACTAATTTATCTATTTTAAATTATTAGTATTGGTTTATTCTTGCCAATTATCAATGTTTTGTAACGGGAGAAGTTGACATATATGTACAGTTGGAAATTAGGAAAAACTTTTAAAGGATTGAGCAACGGACATAATGCCACCAATCACCATAAATGCATAAAAGATAAGGGCGGCAACTTAAAAGAAAAAGGAACTAATGAAGATAAGATTGCTACTTTTAATTCAAAACATTAATACTCCATTGATATAACTTATAAGAAACTAAAACGAACTGGATTTAATTTTAATTTAGAAAATTACCGAGTTTAACGTTTCTTATTTCACTAAAAGAATCAGGAATTAAAAATTACCAGAGAAAAAATATACTATTCTTAGAATTGTTAAAACACGTTAGAATTGAAGGTGTTAAAACATTTTAATTAGTGTATAATCATTATTCACCGCAACATCTTCAGTTCTGCATGGGTCTGAATTTGATAGACTATTTATGGGAGCCCTGTAATTGTTTCTAAAATAGAATACAATCCATCCTATACCTTTATCTACGAAATCGTGTATGACAAACAAACAATATAAACATTTCGTAAACTACAGTATATGGAATATGAAAAGACTCAAAATTTCATATTAATTACCTTCAAGTTATTATTGTATTATATATAGTTGGTTTGTAATTAAATTTTGTATCTATTTATATTGCAATAAATTTACTGGCTGGAGAGGTTGGGTGATGTCGTTGGCCTACCTTATTTTGTAGTATTTATTTTTGTTAGCTTTCATTTTCACAGCCCATGAGAAGATTACGGTTTTGGAATCTCAGTGTAATTGTTCCAACTGCTTGCTACTCACTCATGCTTTGATCCGAATAAGTATGACCTTTTTGGCCAATTATTTCAACTACATATTTTATATGGATTAACGATGCTAATTTCTCAATAATTTATTATAGCCACTCATATTACATACTTAACAACTGTTAACTCACCCATCATATTCTCTCATCTTGACAAATATGGATGGTTTCCCTTCATTTCTTTTTAGTATTTTAAGACATGATTATTCACTTGTACTCGTAAAAGTGAATTATATATTTCAATCTTACGAGGTTTATATTGAATCTAGATAAGCTGAACTAATAAATATGTCTTTTAAAACAAACGAACAAAAAGCTGAACTATTCTAATCCAAACAAATCTATCAGAAAACTTAAATGAGTTGGTAGACTAGACCTATACCGTACTGGATTCTTTTCTAATTAACTCTGAAGATATTTAATTCGGTTTACATGTGTAAGTGTAACTAGTTTTCCAGAAGAAAAAAAAAATTATATATACAAATTATTCAGTTTTTTTTTTTAAGTTTTAATGATGACATCAAGTAAAAAAACGATGTGTAGGATTTAATTTTGAAACTAAGTAATACACACTCTTTTTTTTCTTTATGTTAAAGACGTGGTTTACATACGTACATGTTTCGTGGTTTGGTCATACCAAATATCCAAATTGGTAATACTTTTTGGGTTAAGAAAATCACTTTATAAAAGCATTAGAGTAATGTATATGTGATCGATAATTTTCAAACAAACATACCTGTGCAAAAACATTAGAATCTTAGTCTTCGTGGGCGAAAAACCAAGATTGTTGGCTTAAGCGTGAAGTCAACTTGAAGAAAAAGATAATCCTTATCTTTCCGAATTATGGTTAAGGGATAAGGATCAAGGATGTTAGGAGTTATCTAATATTAATAGTTTCTTAGTGGGATTATGAGAAAGGTTTTAGTATAAAAAGAGATGTCAGGATGTGACATAACTTTGAGGTTTTAAGAGAGAGAGATTGAGAGAGCTTAAGTTTTGAGATAATTTTCTTAAGCGATAAAGAAAGGTGTTCTTTGATTCAATCTTTGAGTTCTTAAAACAAGCTTTAAAACAATATTTGGTATCAGAGCAGAGGTTTAAACGATGGCAAAGAATGAAGACGTCGAAGCTACTTCAAGCAAACAGAAAGATGGAGGTGGACCATCTTCGATCAAGTGTCCAATGTTAACTGCAAGCAACTACACTGTTTGGGCTATGCGGATGAAAATTCTCCTTAAAGTAAACAAGGTTTGGGATGTTATAGAAGCGGAAGACGATGATGCTGATCTCAACGATATGGCTATGGCTTTACTATTTCAATCCATTCCCGAAGCCCTTATTCTTCAAGTCGGTGAACTCGATAATGCAAAGAAGGTTTGGGAAGCTATCAAGATGAGGCATGTCGGAGCAGATCGAGTCAAAGAAGCTAGGTTACAAACCTTAATGGCAGAGTTTGACCGACTTAAAATGAAGGATGCAGAATCCATTGATGACTTCGTTGGGAAGTTATCTGAAATCTCATCGAAGTCAGCTGCTCTAGGAGAAGACATCGAGGAACCCAAACTTGTTAAGAAATTTCTTAAAACTCTTCCTCGTAAGAAGTATATCCACATTGTTGCATCGCTTGAGCAAGTATTGGATCTCAACAAGACAAGTTTCGAGGACATTGTGGGTCGGCTAAAAACATATGAAGAGCGTATCACCGAGGAAGAAGAGGCACAAGAGGATCAAAGCAAATTAATGTATGCAAACTCGGAGACTCAAGTGGCACCACCTGCAAATCGTGAATTCAATGGAGGATACTATGGAGGGTATCAAGGTAGAGGTCGCAGAGGTCGGTTCAGGGGAAGAGGTCGTGGAAGATTTAATGGACCAAGAGACCTTTCCGAGATTGAGTGCTTTCAATGCGATAAGTTTGGACACTATGCCTCAAAGTGTCCAGAGCATGATGCTATCGAAAAACAAGAAGTTGCAGAGTCTGAATCGGATGATAGTGACAACGGAGGCAAAGTGGAAGATGAGGAAGAGGAAACTGGTGAAGGACAACCTATACTAAGGAGGTCTGGTCGAATGATCACAAAGCCGAAATATCTAAACGATTACGTGTTACTCGCTGAAGAAGAAGCAGAGAAATTGCTAATGTGTTTGGACAACGAGCCGATGAACTTCAATGAAGCAAAGGAATCGAAAAACTGGTTACAAGCCTGCAAAGAAGAGATACACTCAATCACCAAGAATCAAACTTGGGATCTGGTTGAACTTCCACATGGAACTAAGCCTATAGGTCTAAAATGGGTTTTTAAGCTCAAAAGAAATTCGGATGGCACCATAAACAAATACAAGGCTAGACTTGTGGCCAAGGGATATGTGCAGAAGTATGGAATAGATTTTGAGGATGTATTTGCTCCAGTTGCACGAATCAAAACTATCTGTCTCCTTATTAGTCTTGCTGCGTCTAGGGGATGGGAAATACACCATCTTGATGTCAAAACAGCGTTTCTCAATGGTGTGTTAAAAGAAACAGTCTACGTATCACAACCAGAGGGTTTTGTGTTAGAAGGGAGTGAGGACAAGGTCTACAAGCTCCACAAGGCTTTGTACGGTCTGCGACAGGCACCGAGAGCGTGGAACGAGAAACTCAACCAAGTTCTTAAAGAATTGCAGTTCAAAAGGTGTTCAAAGGAGCCATCGGTTTACCGAAAGAAGGTTAATGATGAAGTTATTCTCGTTGCAGTTTATGTTGATGATATATTTGTCTCAGGAACAAGTTTAAAGATCATAGAGAGCTTCAAGAGGGAGATGGCATCAAAATTCGAGATGAATGATTTGGGAAAGTTAACATACTATCTTGGAATAGAAGTGTGTCAAACTCAGGAAGGAATAACTTTGAGTCAAGAGAGGTATGCGTTGAAGATCCTGGAGGAAGCTGGAATGAAAGACTGTAACCCGACGCACACACCAATGGAGGAAGGCCTAAAGCTATCAAAGGCGTTAAAAGAAAAAGATATTGATGGAACGAGTTACAGAAGGATCATAGGGTCTCTTCGATACCTGTTACATACACGGCCTGACCTATCATATTGTGTAGGGGTTCTAAGTCATTATATGCAACATCCTAAGGAGTCACACAGAGTGTCCATGAAACATTGCCTAAGGTATCTTAGAGGTACTACTACACTTGGCTTGTTTTTCAAGAGGTCCTCCTCACTAGGTATGAAGCTTGTTGGGTACAGTGACAGCAGCCACAATGTAGACCCGGATGATGGCAGAAGCATAACAGGACATGTGTTCTATCTCGATGGTAGTTTGATCACATGGTGTTCTCAAAAACAAGACACAGTGGCGTTGTCGTCATGTGAAACAGAGTTCATGGCTGCTACCGAGGCAGCGAGACATGCCATTTGGCTCCAAGAACTCCTCAGTGAGATCAACGAGTTACCGTGTGAAAGGGTTGTGATTCGAATAGACAACCAGTCCGCAATCGCTCTTACTAGGAACCCGGTATTCCATGGTCGGAGCAAGCATATTCACACAAGGTTTCATTTCATTCGAGAGTGTGTTGAGAACGGCCAAGTCGAAGTTGAACATGTACATGGGGAAGAGCAAAAAGCTGACATTTTAACAAAGGCTTTGGGAAGAACTAAGTACAAGGAAATGAGGAACCTCATCGGAGTGGAAGACATGAACCAACAAGACTTCAAGCTTAGAAGGGAGAATGTTGGTTTAAGCGTGAAATCAACTTGAAGAAAAGGATAATCCTTATCTCTCCGAACTATGGTTAAGAGATAAGAATCAAGGATGTTAGGAGTTATCTAACATTAGTAGTTTCCTAGTAGGATTAGGAGAAAGGTTTTAGTATAAAAGGAGATGTCAGGATGTGACATAACTTTGAGGTTTTAAGAGAGAGAGATTGAAAGAGCTAAAGTTTTGAGATAATTTTCTTAAGCCATAAAGAAAAGTGTTCTTTCATTCAACCTTTGAGTTCTTAAAACAAGCTTTAAAACAATAAAGACTTCGAAAGAAAATTAGGTGAAAGCTTAAGAGAAAGACAATTATGATATAGTACACGAAGTTTGACAATATGGTACACGAAGATGTCTTAGGGCAATCCCATGGTTATACATCCATTTGGATGTCAAAAGAATTAATTAATAATATTTTAATTTAATTTAATTATTTAACTATTTTTTAATTTATCTAACCAATAAAATAAAGACAGTTGTAGATTTGGTGTCTTAATAGTTATGGGCAAAGACACTTCTTTTTCATCTCTCTACATTTTCTCATTTTTTTATTATTTTTATTCTTCTGATCCTCTATATATAGAGTATATCCGATGGATTTATTCTTAGTGTTTCACTTATATTATTTATTAAAAGATATAGTATTTGGGTAACTATAAATATATATTTTGGTAAAGAAAATAATGAATTATAATTCTTCATAAATTAGATATCTACTAGCTGTACTACCACAACACAAATTATACGCTTGTGCCAGATATCAAATATGGGTGTATTATTCACATATATAACATATTATCTAATTTGATTCAAAAACTTCAAAGTTAAAACTTTTAAAAATTGTTCCGCGATGATATATATATTACACAAACTAAAGAAAAAAACGTACACCTACTTTCAACTAAAATCGGCTTTACCGTGACTGAAGCTCACAGTTTTTCAATATAAAAAGGCGAAACCCTATATAAATATTTGACTTTAAGGATGCTATTTTTTAATTTCAAAAAACATTATAGTGAAAACACTCAAATTGAAAAAGTGGTTTATGAACGTGTGTGTAGAAAGAAAAAGTGGGTTTATCGCTTGCTTATAAATTTAATTGAAATGAAAATATGTATTTTTTGACTTATGAATTTCAATTTTCACCCAAAAAAAACGAGGTATGAGATTCAGTGTCATATTAATGGGCTTTGACTGTTAACTATAGAAGTACGGCCCAGTTTAATAAACCAGAGTCTGTAGATTATTAATTAATTACGCATTATCTTCATTGCTCTTCCATTAAAGCTTCGATTTTTTTCAAACACTCGCTCGAGCGAGAGAGTCGAAGACTAAAGTCGCCAACTGTGTTAGTAAGGGAAGGTGACGCCACTCTCTGTTTCGGTTCTGGGCTTCTCTTATTGTTTCCGAAAAATGGGATCTTTCATCTTCTCGTTCTCGGTTCTTGGTTTGTGTTCAAGAGAGAGACAGAGAGAGAGAGATGTATCTTGCTATGAATCTTGTAAAGAGTACTTTTGTTACATCGATTGAATCTGTTGTTTTTGATCAGTTCTTGTTCTTAAAGAAGAATCCAAACGTCGGTTACTGTCTCTCTTCTTAGATTTTAAAACTCTGTTTTTTGATATTGTTAAAATTGTCAAAATTGTGTTCTTGGGAATGGTTATTTTATGAACATGACATGTTCGACGTTTTGCCTCTAAACGCAGAAGTAAGATTTTGTGGTTTTTGAACAGCTACAATTAAGTGCTTAATTACCCTCTTCTCTTAATCTCTTGATTTCTCTTGGCGTGTGTAGGAAGTAAAAGACGGTTCTGGGAGTTGTATCAAGCTCCAATCTTGATCCATGCTCAGTATCAATGAGGGGTAATATGCTCCGGGTTTACCCATCTCCTCTTGCAACTTACGAGCAAGTCGTGGCTGACAAGGATCTCTTCATGTCTACATTGTCAAACTTACACTCTCAAATGGGTACAAAATTTTGGTAAGATTCTTTTTGATATAAAGATATATATAGTTACAACACTTTTATTGCCATCATCAGTCCCCAATGTCCATTGCTGAATTTTTATTTATACATGATTTTAGGATTCCGAAGGTAAGATTTGAGGATATGGACTTGCATAAGGTTTTTTGCGAGGTTACTTCACGTGGTGGAATCGAACAGGTAACAAACATGTAAACAATCTTCATGGTCATGTGATTTAGAAGTCTAGAAATCTTCATGTAATCTACAGAAAGATTAAACTTTGTTTGTGTGTTTTGCAGATAGTTAGAGAACAGAGATGGAAGGATGTATTTGATACGTTTAACTTCCCCAAATCACAACGAAACCCCATCTTTATCCTACATATGCGCAGACTCTACTACTCGCTACTTCACAACTACGAGATCATCTACTTCTTCAAAGCTCGTGGCCTGTTTCCTCTATGTATGCACATTTGACTTACTTGCTACTTCATAATTACGAGATCATCCATTTCTTCAAAGATTTGACTTACGAAAAATGAGCCTTTCTTCTCTTTTTTTTTCAGTGACCGGATTTGTGTATGGAAAAAATGAGAGTGGTTATCTTGTTACTTTCACAATGGGATCATGGAACCTGGAAGGAGTTTTGTATGAGTCTACAGAGAACAGAGTTACTCAAGACCTACAGAGACAGAGCTATGATATTTTCCCCAACACTTTGACTGATAAAGCCAACCCTCAAGAGCTTTTTAAAACAAAACGCATTCAGTGGGACAAGGCCATTAAACAGAAGAAAATAGAGGTATACAATATCAACACTATGTTAAGATCTGGCTTTCATTGTCTAAATTCTAGACCTTCATTGACCATTCTTCCTGATAAGTGTATCTTTATGATCAACATAAATTAGATTATTATTGATGCTTTGCCGCTGCAACAATGGCTTCCCAAGGAGAACACTGAAGCTGATGTTCTAATGCAAGAATCGGAGGAAAATGAAGATGAGGAATACTATTCTGATTCCGAAGTGGAAGATCTGTCTCTTTGGGCTGAGCAAACGACTCATATGGAGAAAGCCAGTGACTTGATGGTGGCCGGTGAGCAGAGCTCTTATTCTCTATTTTTTGTTATTACACAGGGTTGAACACATGAGTTTCAGACATGTTACTTTATAGAGTCAAACCCCTAGATGTACTCCTTGCTCAGGGAAACCAACCGATATAGGTCTTAGGCTATTAGCTGAATCATTGCTGCAACTTTATCGTCATTGGTGTAGTTTGAACATCACCTTGAAAGCAGCCAATTCTCATTATATAGTTTCTCTCTTTATCTGTTTTTTTTTTCTTTTGCAAAACACGTTACCTTCTCTGCCATATATTGTTATGTTCTCATGCTGCTTAGAAAGTTGAATATTTATGTGTCTCATCTTCTTGTGCAGTTCCTGTGACTGGAGTGTTGGATGGAATATTTGATAGTGGTTATTTTGTTACTGTTACAATCGGATCAGAGAAGCTGCAAGGAGTTCTGTATCCCCAGTCTCCTCTACTCAACACAGTTACCCAAGAGAAGCTCAATGCAGAGGAAAAAGCGGTATATAACATTGACATCACATTTTAACGTTTGTAATTTGCATATAGCTTTAGGCAATATCGTCTACAGTATAATCTTGATTTCTAAGCTCAGGCTTTGATTTTGAATAGATTAACAAAGGGATGGAAGTAGTGGAGGATAAACCGCCCTGTAGCAGAGAAAATGGAAGATCACAACCATGAGAAGCTCATCACTGATCACAACCAAGCCCTCTTTGAAGATGACTTGATGGGCACGTCTCAGATGGATCATCACTGATCACAACCATGAGAAGCTCAGTTGGAACAGTTTTGCTTGTACTCTTTTCCTTATAGTACATATTGGTTTTGAAACATGATATAGCTTTAGATAGGTTACTTCTAGCACAATATATACTTAGGCTTTAGGGTTTGTTGTAGCGTTTCAATTTTGTTCCTTTTAACCGAGCTATAAAAACCAAATTACTGTAACTAAAAACTGAATTACGTCTAAATTAGTTACTACAACATAACGCGTAAATGCTTCTAACTTTCTAAATGTTAATCATTTTAAATAGAGAACTAGCTACCAACCTGCGGAAAACCGCAGGCTGAACTTTTTTTTTGGTGAAATTTTTTAATAATTTATTTTGTTATTATGTTATTTATTAATTTTTAAAATTTAAGCTGTTAAACAGAACTGATATAGATTTTATTCGATTAGATTTTTAAAATCTTAGCTGTTAATTTTTTAAATAATATTTTTTCTTTTCAATTACAAATTAGTTTAAATTTGAATAGATTTTATTTATTTTGTAGATTTAAGTTAATTTGATCAGTTAACAATTTTTTGCTGCTTATTAATAATTAATTAATTAAAATTTTCTAATGGCAAGCGAACGTAATTTTTTACACATTTGAAGGTTAGTTTCATATTTGTACTCCCCAATTAATATAGTAGGATTAGGATTTTTTTTTAATAGGAAAATTCACGTATTAAACTAGAGCAACATTTCTAATTTGATTTATTTTTAAATTTGTTTCTGACTCTTTTCTGCTTTCCTGTATGTTGAAAATTAAAATAGATAATAATTTCTTGTCGTTTATAAATAAAACACACAAGTTGTATAACTTGGTGAAACTGCATACTTTTTATCTAAAGCATATAATGTAATGTAACAAATAATGTAATTAGACACATGTACATACAAATTAATGATATTACCTATCCTTTAAATAATAAAAGAGATGGGAAACAATATTGTTATGTTTCTTTCTTTTTTTAGCATACAGATTTGGTGTATGTGTATCCTTCTAAAATATTGATATTGTTATTTTACTACGTACGTAATTAAAAATTAGTTTCACGTCTTAAGAGATATCAAAACTTTTAGTTAAAGATCTTGCTATCATCGCAAGTTTGCAACAAACTATTCGATGAAAAGTTGAACAAAACTGAAACACTTTAACGAAAAAAAAAGGCAGAGTTATACTTCTGTTTTTCTGAATGTTACTTTGCCATTTTCCAATTACAGCCAAAATATGTTTAATTGGTTTTCTTACCTTATAAAATTAGTTGGTTTCCTCGATCTCCTCTGCGTATTATGTTATGTATACCGAGAAAACCAGTAAAATAACAATATATGATTGTTTCAGAAGGATACACCAAATCTGTATATGCTAAAAAAACAAAGAAACTAACAATATTGTCTTTTTCAAAAAAAAAAAAAAACTAACAATATTGTCTCCCATCTCCTTGATTATTTAAAGCTTCAATAATCCTTTCATGTTCCTCACACTAAAAACAAGAAGACAAAAAGAATCCAATCATTCTATCAACAAAAAAAAAGAAAAAAAAGATATGGGTATGTCTAAGAAATTAATGAAGGCTATAATTATATATGTGGCTCTTATTATGGTGTTCTTCACATTTGCAACACTCAAGACCAATGCACAAGAAGTGATAATAAGCTATGACGCTCTCGCTCAAGATCATGCATGGGGATGTAGTCCAAAGTATCCTAATTTACCAGCTTGTCAGAAAGAAAAGGTCAATCCTTAGTTTCAAATATGCGGAGTTATACTTTTTCAAGTTCTGTTTATTATAAAACAGTATCGTTTACTGTTTATACCCAAATGTTTACTTTAAATTTATGGTGTTTATATGTGAAGGAAAAGTGATATCATTAATTTCTATATATATGTACATGTGTCATATATTACATTATTTGTTTTAAATAAAAATTAGAAAGTTTCACCAATACAGCTTGTTACCTGCTCCAAGTAATTATCTTCGATTGCAAATTAATTTTGTTACATTTAATTAGTGGAATTTTGGTAAAATAATAGACCACCGTCAACTGAATCACGTCATAATTATTTAAAGTTAACGCGTACATCTTTGATTATTTGCTCCAACCTAAGTATGAATGTATGAATTCAATTATTGATATCTTTATAAAATACGAAACCTAGAAAAAATAGCCGGCTCTCGTCGACTATTAGTGCGATAAAACTATCTATCTCTATGATTTTGATCTTTTGGCTGTAGCTAAATTTGTCTAAATGATAGCAATAAGTGGTCTCGGAATACTACAAATAGCATTTCATTTTTAGACCCCTATAACCAAATTACTTCCAAAGGATGAAAGCTAGGCCATAAAATTATACATATACACACAGCTTTATTTATACTTGTTTCCCTCTCTCTCTCTCTCTCTCTCTCTCTCTCTCTCTCTCTCTCTCTTTAAGATCACTATATACGTAGATTGTAATCATATTGGTTAATCAGATTTTAATAGTAAAGTGTCAGTTCAAGGTTTCTGTTTTTGTGTTTACTTAAAGATAAAAACGTGTTGATGTCTTGATAATTCGCACATGCTTTTTTTGAACTTAATAATTCCGCAATGCATTATCAAAACGTCACCAACTAAAAGAAAAGAAAACAAAATATATTAAGCAGAAAGTCTTGATTCCTTTATTCATAACCAATCAAAATGAATGTTTATTGGTTTTTGTGAAATTTTGACGTCAAAAACAAAAACTTCCTGAATTTTCTTCTAGCTAGCTAGATTTCACCATGCATATGTAAAATAATAATAACATTCAACGTATACATCATTGTTTTCTTAAACTCTTTAAAGTTGTTGTAAATACATGATTCGACTTAGCACTATATTATTCATTTGTAAATTTCTGTCGTATAAGTAAATAAAAGAAATACTCAAGAAAAATATAAATATCAGCTCAAGTAACGAAGAGATGAATATTACTATAATCTAGCAAAACATATATAGTCTCTCTCTGATCCATTTCTCTCTAAGTTTAATCTCTCAAACACAGAAGATAAGAAAATGATTTGTTTCCGAGGCTTAAAGTTTGGTAGATTCTTCACCACCAGGAACTCCGGTAAAATATCTCCGGCCACCGTCTCAAAATTATCGGAGAAAAGATTGTGGAACGAATTTCAAGAAGAAGATCACATCCTAAAGGTCCACGTAAGCTCTTGGTTACCTTCGCCAGAAAATGTTTTCCGGTGGGAAGCTACCATCAACGGCCCGACGGGGTGCCCTTATGAAAAAGGAGTGTTCGCCCTCTCCGTTCACATCCCAACAAAATATCCTTTTGAACCACCCAAAATCACATTCAAGACCAAGGTAGCCAAAAATGAGATAACCGGTTTAAGTAATAGTGGCTATAGTTAGGTAATGTTTGGTTTCCGGTTTAAAATTTCGTGTGTTTTTTTTTTTACTGCGTCCAGATGTTTCATCCTAATATAAGCCAAAGAGGAGAAATCTTTGTTGATATATTGAGATCAGGGTGGTCATCAGCGTTGACCATCAAAGTGGTACTGCTTTCTATATGTTCGATTTTATCGAACCCGGTTGAACCGTTTTTGGTTCGCAATCATGCCGCGAGACTGTACGGGAAAGACCGGAATGCTTACGTGAAAGTTGCACGAGAATGGACTGTGAAGTACGCAAAGGGAGGATTAGTTTGATCTTAAGTTAATTTATATACTTTATTAGTTTATGGATCCATATAAATGACTAGTGTTTTTGGTTTCTCGTCAGTTCAGTGTCGTGTAAGCCTGTAAGGTCGTGTGATACCAAGAAACTAGAGCTGCTAAACCTTGTTGAAAATTGCTTTTTATATAGAGTAAGCGATTCAATTGATGCGACTAACTGAAGAAAAATTAGAAATATGAGAGTTTCTTTTTCGTCCAGCATAAACGTGTTTGTACTTGGTGATACTTTTTATTTTATATTAATGTATATATGACACATACATATAAATATTAATGATCACTCATCACATTAACACCATAAAAATATAAACACAGTTCGGATCAAACTCCATTGTTTGAAACTAGGGATTGACCCTTTGTTTCTGACAAGCTGGTAAATTAGGATACTTTGGACTACATCCCCATGCATGATCTTGACCGAGAGCGTCATAACTTATTATTATTTCTTGTGCATTGGTCTTGAGTATTGCAAACGTGAAGAACACCATAATAAGAGTCACATACATAATTATAGCCTTCATTAATTTCTTAGACACTAGATGAATACCCGCGCTATGCACGGGCTTATAGCTTACTGTTTTTTAAACAATTTTGCTACTAATTTGGTTTTTTGTGTAGAGTTTATCTATTTTTTAATTGTATAAATCTTGAAAAATATGATTTTGACTGTGATTTTTATTAATACTTTAAATAGGTTTTTTCATTTTGCAATTGAATTATTAGATACATGCATGGACAACTTTGTTTTGAGAGCTTAAACATTCTACAATTCTTGTCTAAAATTTCTTAAAAAATATTCCAAATGAAAGCTTGATCTAAGGATGAATATTTTGTAACAAAGAGTTTTTTAGCTTCTCAGTTATATACTATGAAATACTAACATTTTAATTTATCAAAATTGCAGCTTGGTTAACTCTTTAATAGATATAATTATGATAAACATCTTCCTTTCATGTTAGCTCTTTAATTTCTTGAATATAACTTTAGAATTTTTTTTAATATAAGAATTTTGTTTAATTTTCTATTTGACAACTTCTAAATATTAGAATATGAAAACCCTTTCCTCTTTGTCTCTGTATTTTGCTAAACCAATATTTTACAATTTTATTCAATTATCTTCCATTTGATATTTTTTTCAATCTTCTTCAAAAAAAATATTTTTTTCAGGGACAAACTTTCATGAATTTCTCTACAATATTAACAAATATCTCTATCACTGCTGCAACTATTCAAACTATTGACAAAATTGTAACTCCTAAACCATATATCCATAGATTCATGGTTTACGCCGAGAAGAAGAAGTGGCTCTTTGATTCAATCCCGATGTCTTTTTTGTCTTTTGGTGATGCATCTACTTTCTTGGAACATGTTATAAACCTCTCTAAATTTTTTATGTAAATATTGAAACTGTTTTTGTGATATAAAAAAAAATACATAAATAGGTTTCTTTGATTTTAATGAGCATACATAGATGTCACTCTCTCCACTGCTGATGTGTCACTCAGATGGAGAGAGTTGGCCATCTTTCATAATATATATATATATATATATATATATATATATATATTAACAATCTTATAATCTATATTTTTAAATTATTTAATCATCAAAGGATTAGTTATCTTTTTAAAAATATTATGTGAAGCAAAATAGATAATGTAAAGAGAAATGTATATTATGAAATCACATTCTTTATTGTCTTTGCATCAAAATAAAAATTAATATCAAATAAATTTGTAATTAAGTAATTTAAAAATATTTTATATTCTCATAGCTTATTTCTAACATGTGATTTTCGTAAATTATTTTCTATTATCCTACATTATAAAATTATTATGCTGTACAACTTGCCTGTAACCATTTTATCTTGGAATTGAGGTAGCCGATTAAGAAGGAAAGAACTTATGAAAGTAAGTGTTTTAGTTTTCACTATAGTCTGAAAGAGAAGGTGTTTGTGTGGTAATAGGTTGATTTGAAAACTAAACTTTATAAAAAACCAAACCAAGTTTTTTTTGGTTTTATGGCCTGTAATTAATTAGGTTCAAACTACTAATGAGTTTTGTTAATAGATCCATACAACAAATGAGTACATGTGTCGGATATATAACACGTCGAGTATTATCTTCTGAACAAAAGTTGAGAAAAACCTTCTCATATTATATAAGACACCCATATATATATATATTTAAAGGACTCGAATTTATATATTAAAAGATTGGATTTTTGTTGTTGTGTGAGGAACACATGAAGGATTATGAAGCTTTAAATAATAAAGGAGATGGGAGACAATATTGTTATGTTTCTTTCCTTTTTTTAGCATACAGAGTTGGTGTATCTTACTATTTTCTTCCTTAAGTGATTAAAAAATTAGTTTCACGTCTTAAAAGTTTTATTAAAGGTTTTGTTATCATCGCAAGTTTGCAACAAACTAGCTACTCGATCGATAAACTGATGAAGAATTAACGAATAAAAGACAGAATTATACTTTTCTTATCCGATACAAAAACAGTATGCTAGCTGTGCCAACTACAAGCTAAATTATGTTTTGATTGGTTTTCTTAACTCGTAAAATTAGTTGGTTTGTTCTTCGTAATATAATATGAATATAATTGACGTGGAATCAACAACATTCTTTTATTAATATAATGATTTTATACATTTAACAAAACTCACTCGTTAATTAATTGTACCGTACGTAAATGGCAGACGACAGTAGAAGAATATGGTATTACGAAGTGCGTTTGAAGTTTTGAACTTTGAAGTTTGTATTATGTAATTTGTAGAATATTTTCCAAAAAAATGAAATTATTTGTTTGTCACCAACTAATATGGTTTCTATTTTTTTAAATTGTGATAGAAACTATTTGTTATTCATATACGGTACTTTTAGTTTTAGAGGAGTTTGATTTCTTTCGTAAATTTGCATTTGAAGTTTGTATTTATAGTTTATACTGTGTAATATTTTATGATTTTATCAGATAAAATGAAAATATTCGTTTCTCACCAACTAATAAGTTTTCAATTTCAGAAATGTGATTAATATCTTTCTCCTAAATGTATTTAATTATATATCTTTGAATACATTTCCATAAATGTTATTCGATGTTTCAACTAATAATTAACTTGTCTCACTTACGTATTATGCCAAGTATATTAGAGATAATTCAATAAATAAATCTGGAAGTCACACAACTATAAAAGCCCCTCAAAAGCCCTCAGCCTCTCACAGCTATTTAGCAAAAACAAGCTCTAACAGTTTCTTAATTACACAACAATATGAACAAGATAATCTTCCTTCTTATCCTCTCTCTCGTCCTCCTCCCTCTTCACGTAATTGTGGTGGTGGCGCTCGTCAGCTGGACTCCCATTAAACACGTTAAGGATCCTCACATCTTACATATTGGCGAAGTCGCAGTCTCTATGTACGACAAACAAACCAAATCGGGACTGAAGTTCATGAAAGTTGTTCGCGGTGAGTCACAGGTAGTCTCTCGTGTAAATTACCGGCTACTAGTGGCGGCTAATATTGAGGACGACGGCCAGTGCAAAAACTACGTGGCGGTAGTATTGGAGAAGCCGTGGCTGAAATCAATGAATCTCACTTCCTTCAAGCCAGTCATTATGAATTAGTGGTTGTTTCCTTTGACAAGTTTACATGCATGTAACCTACATATTTTTTAAATATATCGAAGAAGTTAAACATAAACAGAGGAAAAGTTCATTTCTGTATATTATGTTCAAATTTCATGAAATGGAAGATCTGAAGAAATGATATTTGAACAAGTCTTGACATCTACTGGTTTTATCTATGGGCGGTGATACTATATTATAACCATACATAATATATGCGATTAATTAATTTGATATGCCTTTTGTTAACTTCTAACAAACATTCTAAACCGAAATTCCTAGTCTACAAATATTTTTTATATAAATGCCATATAGTATGGAACTTTTATTTCTTAAACGCTATTACCATTCCGATCTTTATTGTTTTTACATTATTTGTATTGTCTTTTGCAAATCTCACATCCACATTTTGCCTTCTAAAAGTTTTGATTGGAATTTTCTTTTTCTCCTCAAATTTTGACAAGGTAGAAAAAAATAAAAAATAACTCATATGATTGACGAGATAAACCTGTAATTTTTGCTTAAGAGTCTTTAGTCGCCAAAGCTCTTTGTAAAGACTTTACTTGCAATAAAACCCAGAAATGAAAAGACTTAGGATTCTAATATTTCAAAAAAAAAACATGTTCTCAATATTTATCAATGATTCAATATGTATTTTACAGTTCTGTAAGACTGTGTTTCTTTCTTTGTGTTATTGTCAAGTTTATTGGCCACAGGAAAAATAAGGAGAAAAGAATTCGGACATGAGTTACGTGTTTGTTGCGGCAATGTAAAGTTAAACAGAAATCTTGACATTTCTATGCATTGTTTACATTAATATTATCCTTTGTTGTAAACCATCGTCATTTCAACTATTATAATCCGTTGGTTTACTTCTTTCTAAGTTACGTGGAGTACACAAGTAATATTCGAGAATTCAATGTTATTTATAATAATATTTGTGAGTTTATCCATGAATCTAATCCATTGTAGGNTACATCTTTTTTTTTTTTTTTTTTTTTTTCATTTTGTTAATATACACTATGTGGTGCTAAAGATCCACTTTTAAGTGGTAAAGAACAGAATTAGTTGGTTTATATTTGATCAAAGTTTTGTCTTCTACACAGTACGGGCTTAATGCTAGTAGTTTATTAAATCAAACCACTTAAAAGCCAAACAAAACAAATTATAACAAGAAGCAAAGAAATAGCTAGTAAGAAGAAATTCTTGACTCCTTTATTTCTTAACCAGTAAAAAATGAATGTTTATTTATTTTTATGAAATTTTGACGTCAAAAATAAAATCTTCCCGAATTTTCTTCTAGCTAGATTCCACCATGCATATATGTAAATAATAACATTCAACGTATACATCATTGTGTTCTCAAAACTCTTTAAAGTTCTTGTAAATGATTCGACAAAGCACTATATTTACATAAGTTTCTGTCGTAAAAGTAAATAAAAGAAAGAAAATATGAGAAGTTACTAACAGAGGAAAAGTACAATAATCTAGCGCAACATAGTCTCTCTCCATTTCTCCCTATCTCTCAAACACAGATTACATATAGAGGAAAAAAAAATATAAAAAATGATTTGTTCCCGAGACTAATTAAAAGCTCGTAAATTCTTTAATTACCTCCAGGAACTCCGGTAAAATATCTCCGGCCACCGTCTCAAAACGGAGAAAAGATTGTGGAATGAATTGCAAGAAGAAGATCAAATCCTGAAGGCCCACGTAAGATCTTGGTTAACTTCGCCAGAAAATATATTCCGGTGGGAGGCTAGCCCGGCGGGTTGCCCTCCTTGTTCTCATCCCAACCCAATATATCCTTTTGAACCACCTAAAATCACATTCAAGACCAAGATAACAAAAGATTAGAATACCGGTTTAAGTAATCGTTCGGTAATGTTTGGTTTTTCGGTTTAATTTTTTTTTTTCAAACTAATTGTGTCCAGAATTTTCATCCTAATATAAACGAAAAATGAGAAAATTTTGTTGACATATTGAGATCACGATGGTCATCGGCGTTGAACCATCAATGTGGTACTGCTTTCTATATGTTGGATTTTGTCAAACCCGGTTGAACCGTTTTTGGTTAGCAATCATGCTGCGGGACTGTACCGGGAAGACCGGAATGCTTACGTGAAAGTTGCGCGAGAATGGACTGTGCAAGTATGCAAAGGGATGATTAGTCCGATCTTAAGTTGTAAGTTTAAATTTTATGACCATGCAAGCGGATCAGTAAGCTTTGGCATCGGCTCAACCAAACAGAAAAGGCCCTTCAAGCTCTATAATTTCCTGCTATCAAATCCGAACTTTATCGCCATGATTTGCAGTTGCTGGTTCTCTTTTAATGTCCTTGGCTCAGTTATGTTTAGAGTATCCCGTAAGCTTAAGCTCCTCGAAAAGCTGATCAAAGACTTCAGTAGATCAAACTACTCAGACCTGGAAAAGAGAGTTCAGGAAGCACATGTCAAGCTTTTAGCTGCCCAGCAAAATATGTTAACTACTCCGACCTCTGCAAATGCTTTTTTTGAGGACGAAGCTCAAAGACTCTGGTTTATCTTGTCAAGAGCTGAGGAGAGTTTCTTCCGACAGCGATCACATATCACTTGGCGGCGAGATGGAGATTGTAATTCTAGATACTTCCACAAAATGGCAAACCTGAGGTTAGCATTCAATCATATCCATTACCTGGAAGATGACAATGGAGTCATGGTCGAGTCTCCACAGGGCATTCAAGCTTTATGTGTCGATTATTTCTATGATCTTCTGGGTAAGGATGTTCCACCGCCTTTGTTTATCCAAGAAGATATTACCAACCTTCTAGACTTCACCTGTTCTGACTCCCAAAGCCAGTTCCTTACTGCCCCATTCACTATCGAAGAGATCAAGGAGGCTTTCTGTTCCCTCCCTCAAAATAAGTCTAGTGGTCCCAACCGCTACCCTACGAAATTCTATGTCAGCTGCTGGCGCATTGTGGGTGGGGAAGTCACTGCAGCTATAAAGGAATTCTTCTCCTCTGGAAAACTCCTAAAGCAATGGAACGCGACAACACCGGTCTTGATTCCTAAGATCTGTTACACTTCAAAGCCATCTGAGTTTAGACCAATCTCTTGCCTCAATACACTGTACAAGGTTATATCAAAACTCCTTTCCAATAGGCTAAAAACCCTGCTTCCAGATGTAATATCTCCTTCACAGTCAGCTTTCATTCCAGGAAGGCTCCTCTCTGAAAATGTTTTGCTGGCCACAGAGATTGTTCATGATTATAATAGAAAAAACATCGACCCCAGAGGCATGCTCACGGTGGATCTCCGTAACTCTCTTAGATGGGATTTTGTGATTTCAAAAACTTAGGGGTCTCAAAGTCCCATAACTTTTTATATCATGGATTACAAAGTGCATCACCACCCCTACTTTCTCCATATCTGTAAATGGGCCCACAGGTGTTTTTTTCAAAAGTCAGAGGGGATTAAGGCAAGGAGACCCCTTGTCCCCCTATCTTTTTGTGCTAGCAATGGAGGTATTCTCAAAGCTCCTACTCTCAAGATACAACTCAGGTTACATCTTTTATCATCCTAAAACATCAGAGCTGGAAATCACTCATTTGATGTTTGCGGATGACGTCAAGATATTCTTCGACGGTGGAAGCTCTTCTCTTCATGGAATTACAGAAACACTGGAGGATTTTGCGGGTTGGTCAGGCCTAACCATGAACAGAGAGAAAACGAAGTTATTTCTAGCTGGGATAAATGATATGGAGTCTCTTGCTATTGCAAGCTATGGTTTCCCGAGAGCAGCTCTTCCAATAAGATACTTGGGCCTTCCCTTAATGTGCAGAAAGCTAAAAGTCACTGAATATGCCCCTCTAGTGGAGAAGATCAGGGGAAAATTCTTGAGCTGGGCTGTGAAATCTCTATCTTTTGCAGGAAGACTACAGTTGATTGCATCGATTATCTCTAGTATTGTTGTGTTTTGGATTTCCACCTTCAAGATACCAATACGCTGTGTACGGGAGATTGAGTCTCTCTGTTCAAGATTCCTCTGGACCGGGGGTATTGAAAATCACCATAAAGCAAAAGTGGCATGGTCCAAAGTCTGTTTACCCAAAGCAGAGGGAGGATTGGGACTTCGACGTTTTTCTGAATGGAATACTACTCTCAGCCTTAAATTCATCTGGCTATTATTCTCCAATAATGGGTCTCTGTGGGTGGCTTGGCACAAACATCACCACCTTCAGCACTCGAACTTTTGGCTTCAAACGGAAAGCAGTAATGACTCATGGAACTGGAGGAGTTTACAACGCTTAAGGCCTCTAGCGGAAAAGTTCCTCCGGTGTACTGTGGGAAATGGAACCTCATCAAGCTTCTGGGGGGACGTCTGGACCCCGTTTGGCCCTCTCATCAAGTTTCTGGGATGTGAAGGTCCAAGGACACTTAGAATCCCAATCTCATCATCTGTGGCTGATGCCACAAGAGGGCCAATTTGGAATCTTCCATCGCCAAGATCAAACGAAGCTCTTCAATTACAAACGTATCTTACAACATTCTCTTTGCCGCTAAACGAGGAGAATGAAAATGCATATGATTGGGTCATTTATAACGTACCCTATAATGGGTTTTTCCTCTTTGCTCACTTGGCACTCGGTCATGCAAAGAGAAGCTATCAAGAGTTTGGCACAATTGATCTGGTTTAAAGGCTCTACTCCGAAAAATGCTTTCATTATGTGGGTTTGTCACCTCAATCGACTGCCCACAAAGTCTAGGCTTGTATCTTGGGGGTTGCAGATTTTCCCTGTTTGTGATCTATGCTCCAGAGAGGATGAAACCCGCTACCACTTGTTTCCATCCTGCCCATTTAGTCGAGCTATTTGGGACTTGGTGTTTTTGAGGCTAAAACTATTCCCTCGTCTTTTTCAGACCTGGGACAATCTTATTAGTTGGATGTCAGCCACAAACAGGACCTCGCCTTCAGTACTGCGGAAACTCGCGGCGCAGGCTACGATATATGCAATTTGGAAACAGTGAAACAATCTCCTGCACAACGCCCAGGTAAGTGCCCCGCAGGTGCTCTTCAAACAGATAGAACTGGAGATTATAAACACTATCACTGCCCGGAAACACAAGAAAAATTTCAGAACCCTTTTGTCCCTATGGATAATGTAAAGGCTTTTGTTGTTATGTAGTCCTTTTGCTTCCTTGTTTTTTTATTTCTTTTTTGCCAAGGAACCAAGTATTTCGGTAACTCACTTGTAATCCCGACACATTTTCATTTAATATGATATTAATTGTTTTAGCAAAAAAAAAAAAGTTTAAATTTTATAAGTTGATGGATCTATATATTGCAATTATTGATCAACTATCACTTCAGTTTTTGGTTTTTCGTCAATTTACTTTTACAGTGAGCAATTCAGATATGTGAATGGGATTTACCGAAGAACATTAAGAAATATAAGTATTTGTTAAGACAAGAGGTTTAGGGAATTGTTCTCTTGTATTATTCATCTGCTGCATAGAATACAACATATATATAGGATACAATATTAGGGATTAGGGTTTATACTAATAGGCCGATAATGGGCATCCATACAACAATATAATTATTCATAACACTCCCCCTTGGATGACCATTATAAAAATGTAGTCCCAAATGCGCATATGAGATGCTGCCTTGTTAAAAACCTTACCAGGAAAACCCAGTGGGAAAAAGCATGGTTAAGGAAAAAAGAGTGCAGCGCGCTTTTACTCCCCTTCTTGAGTACATCACTTGAAATCTTCAGAATGACACAATTCAATATGATGAACTAACTCCTTGAAAGTAGTGGCTTGAAGCATCTTGGTAAATATGTCCTCCAAATCTTCACTTGAACTATAGCACACGTGCATCGCTCTATTCTTCAATTGGTAATGGACCTCGCAAATGACTCATCTTTATCATTATCTTCGTCTCTCACAATCTCATCAATGTATGTCAAAGACTTTGAAGATGATAGTCTTTCACCATTGGAATCATAATATTCCTTGTTAGGTGTTTATCTTTCAAATGTACTTTTGTTGTCTCGTTAAAAACCTTTCATGGAAAAATCCAATGGGATAAAAACCATGATAAGGGAAAAAGAGTACAACCACGCTTATGATCATATTTCTCCCCATAAAAGCATCATCTTCAGGTTATGCATTATGATCATATATATCAACTTTCAGAACTGTTATAAACATCGCTTTCAGGTACAAACTCATATGATCATCATATATTCTCCTGGGTCATTGAACTTCAAGTCATATGAACCCCTTTCATATAGAAAATCTATTTGAACTCCCAAATCTTCTTTTACATACAATCTTTCAAACAATCATCTTATACATAGAAGTTATTCATAATCTCCTTGTAAAACTTTCTCTTTCAACTCTTCTTCTTAATATGGTGCTTCAAGACCATTATTCTATGTAAGATGATGTAAGCATCTTGAGATAACATCTCATTCATCATATGTCAAATCTATAACCTCAAAAAATTTCATGAAAGATCTGATCTTATACAATCCGGTTTCTCCTTCTTTCAGGAGTAATATTTCATCATTGATTGTTGCTACCGGAGATCAGATAATATTTTCATCATCAACATATTTTGCACTTGTTCTTGTGCCTTCCTTTTAACAAGAACCACTTGTAAGTGCTGAAGAGATAAGATGCACATATAATTTTTCTTTAAACAAGGTTCAGCAAATGCATACATCCTCAAACTTTGTTGAAAATATCTCTTGAACACATTTACAACTAGTGTTCAATCTCGGATTTACACAACCATAAGATCTTCTCTTAACTTGTTCCCGATTTATTTTCAACCCATTATGAGATCTCTAAGATCAATAATGATCTACACACATGATTCTCTCATAGAGATAAACTCTCACCCTTTTCTCTCCAAAGGTGTCAAAAAAAGGCATCAAGAATTTTTCTTGCTTTTACAATATTCTCGAGAACTATAAAGTATTGCTTCTAGCAATATAATTATGTTAAGGGAAACTCTTATAGTTTGAAAACCTTCTAAATAGACTAAATCAAGTCTTGCCTTATTTTCAAACTCATAAGGGATCTACATAGTTGCTTCCACTATATGAGAATGCATTTCTCATAATAATCCCCTTATGTCCCACTCATTTTACACTTTCAAGTGTAAGGACTACAAATCCAAATATTTAAGAGACTAAACTATCTCAAATAGTTACTTCTTTTAATGATTAACCAATCATTCTTTGTGTACACTTTCCAATAAAACTTTCTATTAACCGCGGTTTATGATCCTCGATTTTCATCAATACAATTATCAACTGCAACACTGCATGCAAACATATTACGACGTCGATTTGCTTATTGGTTCCTTTTCATTCTAGACATGACTCAACTTATTGAGATTTCCTTTCATTATGATTCTCAGGTACCTGAATCTCTGTCTTACTCATGTCTTTCTTTGTCTCTAGATCTCCTCTAGAGATTTACACAACTCTCTGCTTCCTCGGTGCCATATTAATTTATGCTCCTTTTCTTTTCTGAGGATGCTTATATTTGGAACCATAAGTCTATCACACTTCATGCGATTTTTAGACTTACGAGCAGTTGATCTTATCCTTTTAGGACATTAATTGGAGCACAGCTGGTATATGAGAATTTTCACTCAAGGTTAGAAAATGGCTCTTGCATGCCTTTAGCATCTTTGCAAACTTTACCAATAAATTATCTTTTCAACTTCTAGCGCACAGTTCTTAGTACGAGGATCAAGATAATTTCTCTCAATATATTTCTTTAGCTGTTTATTTTCTCCCCCTCATGTTGGAAAGACTGACTCACTGAACCAACAGTCTCTGCATCTCAAGATATTCAATCATCAAGAGAGATCTATATCCAACATAGTTCCAACATAGTTCCAACATTATTTCAAATCCCATCTTAATCACTTTGGTGGAGCAACTTAACATGTATAACACATTTAGATGGAATATATCTGGTTTCTGACCGAAACCAATTATAATGGGGAATATTCATGATAATTTGTTGGCCTGATGCGAATTAATTGACATGTAGAGTCATTTATGTCAATTACTTAGCATGGTTTCACCACCATTATCAATTTACCAAATACTCTTGCAAACTCAAGGTTGCAAAATGATAACAAGAATATAGCGGTTGAGCAGTCCACAATATCTCTTTGTATACATACCAAAAAATTGACATTATCCAAATTCATGGGGTCGGTGAAAGCCATATAATCGGCTTGCTTTGTAAAGCAGCACACATAAGAAATCACTACGAAAACTCTTTAGGTTCTCTAATGAATCTTTTCAGAAATTTCTGATTATTCTTTCGCATCATTACTGAAACCGGAATGGCTTAACTGGTCATGCCAAACAGTGAGATTTTCACAAAGCATTTTATCTTCTAGATAATGCATGTAATCTCTAAAATACTTTTATTGCCTTGGGTAATAATATTTATGATTTCAAAGTATTTTTCCTCGCTTATTGTCTCAACATGATTACTTTTCAAATCCTCAAGATTTGCTCTTTCATATGAGTGATTAAACTCATTTTAGGTGTGAACATAATCTTATATATGTTCCATCACCTCTGTATGTGGGATTCATGAATTCTCCCCCTCGAGATGATGACACTTCATGTATATCAATCTCGATTTGAATCCCACTCCGTAATCAATAACATCCTCAAATTGGATCATGTTTATATCTTAGACCTTTTTAACTTTGAGACTAATTGGGAGATTATAAAACATTAATATCAAATCGTGTTCCCATAGACAATAATATATATATATATATATATATATATATATATATATATATAT
>NC_025691.1:3693238-3693984 GCF_000633955.1 Camelina sativa
AGAGCTTTTAATACTTTTTCTACTACTTCTTAATATTGTAGTAGAATAGTGGAAACCACTTATAGCATAAAGTCATATTCATTTCAAATAATAGACCAGCCCAATAGGATGTGATTCACATCAACATCTCATAATTTTACTCATTCACAAATAACAAGATTATAAAATTTTAAAATATATTTTTTCACTATATTGTGTCTACATGACAACAATATTTTGTGACATGTAAATTATGTATTTTCTAATATCTTTCCATCAAAGATATCATTTTCAATTATATAATCTTGGTAATAATTGGAATCAAGTTGATTTGTATTATTTTATAGAATTTTAATCATTTACTTTCTTTAGATTATTCTAAAGAACTATTGAATTTTTATGGTCATATATTTGGACTTAAACCTCCCTATAGAAGTGATGCCAAGAAAACATGATCAATAATTATTATTTAGCAACAAGGTTGGGAACAAGATTTAAAATCTTTTATCATGATATTATATAATTTTGATTAGATTAAAATTTGTGATTAATCAAATAAATTAATTCACAAGCATTATAAACAACTATATAAATAAATGCTAAATAAATATTAAGCACAAATATATATTACTAATTTGAAGTAGTGTATACTGTACACTATAAACCCACGTGAAACTATGGAACCATTAACTTATAATGGAACAAACAGTATTATGACATGTGTGTATGATTTCATAACACAAAACACACAATTTTTTTTTTTTTTT
>NC_025691.1:3694156-3700473 GCF_000633955.1 Camelina sativa
TTTTTTTTTTTTTTTTTTAGGGTAAAAAGATTTTTCATGTTTAAATTCAAATTTAGACTAATGTTTAAAAGAAACATTAAATCTACATGTTCATAAAAGTAAGAAAGAATACTTATCTTTTAACCGGAGAGATCATTGTAAGAGATCCACAACAAGAAGTAGGTGGTGACAATCGCTTATTCGACTGACCATATCAAATCTTATCTCGATGAGGATGGTGTGAAGGGTCAGAAACATATAACATCTTCGACCAGTGATGGGTTACTCAGTCTTCTATATATAAGATCCTCCGCTTCAAAAGATTAAAATATTTATATTTAGTCAATTACCGATTATGTTTGAACACTACACTTCATGTTTTAGTTAAATCAATTGTAACGAACCAACAATTAATCAAAATACTTCTATACATTCACAACACACATACACGTATATATATTCGTTATAATACGGACACATGTATCTGTATACATAATATTGTACATACATAGAAATTCTCAATTAAACCATGTTACCAAACTGATAATAAGGTATGCCTATACATGTGTAATATCATAAGTGAATAAGCATCATGAATCGATCATATAAAACATAGAAATCGATCCTAAGTCAAGCAACACTAGTTTGATCAGAGGATTAACTTAGATCTTAGAAGCCAACGATTTACTAAATAACAACATAATGATACGTCCAAAATCGTGAAAATATTAAGCAAAGCAACATAATGACATTGACCAGCAATAATATAATAATATTATAGCGAGAACATCGATCCCAGCAATATAACAAAGTACACAAATCAAATTATATAAACATGACGGACTGATGAATATAAAGCATAGAGTTTCTTATCTCTATAATAAATTTGTTGCTTTGACGTGTTTGGAGAATAAGAACAACGGAAGAACGAAGACACCGTCGACCTTTTTTTTCTTTTGTATGCGGCTAGGGTTAGAGACTCGTGCTGATAACATGTTAATACAAGAGGTTTAGGAAATTATTCTTTTATATTATTCATCTGTTGCATAGAATACAACATATATATAGGATACAATATTAGGGTTTAGGATTTATACTAATGGGCCGATAATGAGTATCCATACAACAATATAATTATTCGTTATTTTCTTTTTCATCCAACATAAACGTGTTTGAACTGATTAAAGCGAATTCGATCAAAAGAACATTAGAAATAATTTTCTTGGTCGTTTATCAAATACAGCATTACACGTTGTACTTGGTGATATATACTTCTAAATTACTTTATATTAATAAAAAGTCATAAATATACATACACAAACCACTTATCCGGTAACATTGACTTTACATTAACACCACCATAAATTTTAAAGAAAAGACTCAGGGCGTAAAACAACGAAACAGATCAGAGATATTAAAGTATAAACACTTCGGATAACCTAGGGATTGACCCTTTGTCTCTGACAAGCTGGTAAATTAGGATACTTTGGACTACATCCCCATGCATGATCTTGACCGAGAGCGTCATAGCTTATTATTATTTCTTGAGCATTGGTCTTGAGTGATGCAAACGTGAAGAACACCATAATAAGAGCCACATACACAATTATAGCCTTCATTAATTTTTTAGACATACCCATATCTTCTTTTTTGTTTTGCATTAAGAAAAAAAGGCTCGAATTTATATATTAAAAGATTGGTTTTTGTTGTTGTGTGAGGAACACATGAAGGATTATGAAGCTTTAAATAATTAAGGAGATGGGAGACAATATTGTTATGTTTCTTTACTTTTTTTAACATACAGATTTGGTGTATCCTTCTAAAACATTGATATTGTTATTTTACTATTTTCTTCCTATAGTATTATAGTTTCACGTCTTAAGAGAGATATCGAAACTTTTATTAAAGATTTGGTTATCATTGCAAGTTTGCAACAAATTACTACTCGATAAACAGCTGAAGAAAAACTGAAACACTTTAACGGAAAAAGACATAATTGTATTTTGTTTATCTGATTGTTTACAAAAACAGTATGCTAGTTGTGCCAATTACAGCCAAATTATGTTTTTATTAGTTTCTTAACTCATACAATTAGTTGGTTTGTTCTGCGTAATACGATA
Source organism: Camelina sativa (assembly GCF_000633955.1). Taxonomy (NCBI): domain Eukaryota; kingdom Viridiplantae; phylum Streptophyta; class Magnoliopsida; order Brassicales; family Brassicaceae; genus Camelina; species Camelina sativa. The sequence goes on from NC_025691.1 coordinate 3,696,256, forward strand.
TAATTAATATAATTGACGTGGAATCAACAAAAAAGTTTACTTGACCAACAACAAGTTTCGTTTGTTTTAGGGTCAATTTGCCAACTAGCCATATTTACAAATATAATTAAGAATATAGCATATTGTTTTGAAAAATTAAGTGAATAACATGAAGGGTAGGAAAAATTACCTTTAATGGTTTGGTGGCAATGGTGGCTAGAGGGTGGGGGCCGGAATTACAACCGGAGGTGGCGGCGGCCGGTGGCCGGAGGTCAGTGACCGGTAACCGAAGATCGGTGGCTAGAAGTCGGTGGCCGGAGGTCGGTGGTTGTTGGCCGGAGGTTGGTGGTGGCGGCGGCCGTGGCTGGTAGCCGGAAGTCGGTGACCGGATGTCGTTGGCTGGTCGCCGGTGGCCGGATGTCGTTGGCCGGTTGATGGAACCCAGGTCCTGGCCGTACCGCGGTGAGAACCGGTACATTGGTACCATCGTCTAGCAGCTCGCATAGGAGCATAAAAGTCGGTCCGGAACATCAATGTGGTACCAACAAGGCCCAAGGACCATCAAGGGGAGCAAGGCAAGATCATATAGTACGCGTCCTAAGGACATCTATTCGAAAAGTCAAGCTCCAACCTTACACCAATGGCTCATGGCTAGCATCACCAACGAAGAGCCTTGAGTGCGACCAGCTTTGGGAAGCTTGATTTGTATGTCATCACCATCACGCTAGCGTGAAAACACCATTAAGTCATTAGAAGGAGCTGTACTCTTTTTCCTACTTCGGGTTTGTCCCAATGGGTTTACCGAAGGGGTTTTAACGAGGCAGCGAGCTCTAGTGCATCTCCACTTCGTTCCCGCTTGGCTCATGACTTGGAAACTTTCATTAACAAGATTATGGGCCAAGGAAGTGAAGATCCTATCAGCCACGTCCCACCAATGACGTGGCAACCCTATCTTCTTCCTTCCTTTCTTTTATTTTCTTTGAACTCTCTTATGACCGTTGGATGGTCTTTGTTCCCTTTTTGCTTTTGCTTTTACTTTATGGCCAAGTGTATGGTTCAGATCATGGCCGCGCGTCTAGGGTTTTAGTGTCCCCCTTATGTAAGCTTGCCTATATAAAGGCCTAAACCCTCATTGTAAAAGGAATACTGGAATATAGAAATTATTGGCCCAAAGATTGGATCTTTGTTCACTCCTCTCTCCTGCTCAAGTCCGGGACTTGGCTCTAGAGAAACCCTAGAAGGTTCAAGAACCGGGTTCATGACCTTCTAGTCTGACCGTATCACGGGCCGAGCCATCTCCCGTGTGTCGAATATCTCCTCGTGACTCCCTAGTCCATCCGCGTTCAATCCGCTCCCTCGTCCATCCGACGCGTCCGTACGCCGTACGCAGCGTCCGTTTTNTTTCCATCCGCTTCCTAACTAGAGCCGAACGAGTCGAGTATCTCCTCGTGACTCCCTAGTCCATCCGCGTTCAACCCGCTCACTCGTCCATCTGTCGCGTCCGTACGTCCGTTTATCGGCAGCGTCCGCCGCGTCCGACCATCTGTCCGTACGTCCGCTGTTCTGCGTCCATTCGCGTCCATTCTTGTCCCTAACCGAACCGCTTCTCCGATCCGCTCTGCTGTATCTTCTGTCCGTACGTCCATGGTTCACGTCCGTAGTCCGGGGTCTCATCACCGGTGGTCGGAGGTCGGTGGTGGCAGCGACCGGAGATCGGAGGTGGTGACGCCCGGTGGTCAACGGTGGTGGTGGCTGGAGGAAATCTAAACCCTAGAGGTTGAGAACTTTAGGGGTGATGGTGGTTAAGAGGTGGAGTGGTGATGGAGGCGGTAGGGATAAGATTGAAGGCATGCGAGATGTTAATTAGTCTTTGTCTCTTGATGATGTTTACACAGCATATTAAAGCAAATCTCATAATATTAGTGTAATGATCAGAGTCAGACTATTGTTTGGTATTAGTTTTGTTTCTAATTATTGATTAACTTGCATAATATTGCGTTAGACCACTGTTGTGGATTTAGTTGGTTATTCAAAGAATTGGAATTGTTTTTTTTATTATTTGTTCTTAATTTCTGCAGCTAAAGTTTTAGTCTTTTTAATTTAATTTTCTTGAAAATGATTTTAGCTTTGTCATGTTAACATGACTTTTGAGAATGCACAAAGCACAATATTCTTTTCTCATAATAAAGTTTTTATATGGGCATTTATATCACTTTCCGGCCTAGAAGATTTTGCAATGCTTTGCTTTAGAAGCTGCATATGATTTTTAACCAAATGCAACGAACCATTTAAGTGGTATGACGACGTTAAGAGTATGAAAACATTACATGAAATATTGTCTATACGAGTGCATACAAAATATATGCAGGGAATTTACGTAACTATTATTCATAAATGTAAACATGTAGGGATTTTACTATATATTTACTGTGTAAAACTAATATATGTAACGTGTATTTATTAATGCATGCATTTGTAATATAATAGTAAAATAAAATTACTAAAATGGGAGCAAATAAAAAATTATAGATCTTAAATCATCTTAAATTTGTATATTCCAAGTACATATAAAAGGTTTTCTTAAGTGTGATAGTTGATGAAAATATACACATATATATTATAATATAAAGACAAATTAATTATCTGTAAACAAAAAAAATTAATTGTCTGTAAAAAGTTATACACATACACTTAAAACATAAGAAAAAGCAAATACGATCATTGTACAATACAGTCATCATTTTATAAAGTAATATATATCATTTTTTTTACAACATTACAAATATACGTTTGTCTTTGAGAAAGACTGAGTTCGAACCCAGATTTAGTGAGAAGGCAATAGAGGTGAGTACGAGTGTCTTCTCATTTACATATGTCTTGTTTCAGTTTCTTCATGAAATATTCACAAAATATATTACTTAAAACAGTTTCGTATAAACTCTTCAATAGAGCTACTAATCCTCTTGATTCTCTCAAAAAAAGAATATGTAAGAGACCATGATCCTAGAGTAAATAACATTAGTTTGTTAAGTGTTAGAGACTGAAACACCAAAATATTGTTTACTTGATTAGTTTTAAAACACATCTTACAAAAAATACTGCACATACCCATTTTGTATGATGTTTATAAAACTAATCAAGTTGTTTGTTTAATTTTGTTACATTTGCATATAGGGTATAATCCAAGTATAGTTACTTTTTAACAGTGATTTGTGCTCATTACCTATATAAGGAAAGACTGTTTAAATTTCTTCCTATACATGTTGCTATATTTGGAAATTTAGGATTGATTATAATAGTTTATAGGTTTTGGGAGCTAGAAAGCTAACACTAATAATAGTGCTCCAATGCTTCATAATACAAGAAAAAATAAAATTGATTTTAGTCTATAATTTTATTATAATAATAAAATAAAGTATAACAAAAAACAAATAATAACAAAAACCTAAAAATAAAAAATTACCAATAAAAATTGTCAAAAACTATATTAATAATGATTTTTAATTACAAACGCCAAACAAAAATTATCTTAAAAATAAATAAAATAAAAAAATACAAAAAATAACCCCGCGGCGTAGCGCGGACACTATCCTAGTATTAATAAAAGAAGAGAGGGGGTGAAAAAATGAATAGATGGACAATTATTAATGAAAAAAATTATTTTTTAATTAATTTTTAAATAAATAACAATATTATATTAAAATAGTTAAAATAATATATATCGAACAACTCTAGTTAATTCTACCATTGGTCATGCTAATTTTCTATTTTAACTGTAATGATAATTTATTCAAAACATAAAAATTCATTTAAAATAAAAATTACACATACAAACGGTATTTTCTATATCAGTACCATCTAATATATTAGGATTATGACTTCATAAACAGATAACTTATGTAGTAGTTTGTGTTAATTTCGATGATATGTTAACATTTAAACTATAAACCCGCGCATATAACATATGTTCTTAATTAACAAAAAACATAACTATAAAAACACACAATATAATTTGTGCGTATGTATATAACCATATAAATATAGATTCTTGATCGTGCGACTCGTGTCCATGATGGCGCGCGGACTGTATTGTTTTACAGAAATGTAAAATTAGAAATTTAGAATAATCAAATCACACTTTTCTTTATTTTTTGGTGGAAAGATTAGACATCTCTTACCATATAATTAAAAGAATTAAATAAAAGTAAAATATGTATATATAGAATACAATAAAAGTAA
>NC_025691.1:3700533-3704834 GCF_000633955.1 Camelina sativa
TTCAACCCTGTGAAGCTTCAATGTTCTTTGAGATTGGTATCGTATATGGATTTACCTTAGTTTTCTGGCAAAACTGAGGATATTTTGGAGAACATCCCCATGCATGATTTACACGCATAGCATCATTTGATATAATTATCTCCATTTTGATTGTAACCGCCTCAAAAGAAAAAATAATTAGTAGAACAAGGTACAAAACCGATATTTTCTTCAACATAACTAATGTATCTTATAAAAAAGAACAAAGTAAACTAAATGGATTTCACTTAATTTTTATTATTTATCAATTCTCTTTAGAATTCGAATTTGGTGCTTTATATAAATAGTTGATGGGGTTTGCTAAATATGGTTATTTGTTCTGGCGGGTTCCTTAGTTATGCAGTTCCAACGAGAAATTTTGAATTTGCAATTGTAGTTATTGTTGTTAGTTTAAAGAGTAACATATATTAGATACTATTTGTTAAAAAAACTAACAACAAAATGATGACACAAATTAACAAAAAAAAATGTCAAAGTTAGTTTTTTAATCTTTCCAAGTTCCAATAATTCATCATTTAAATGTAGAGTATATGAAATGAGCGATGGAAGTTTATTTGAAAAACGACGCAATAAATTCTATTTTATATAGTATTATTGCTTATTGACCGAAAAAAAAATATACTTACTTTTCTAAAATGACATTCCACTTGTTTATGATTTTACTCTTGCATCATTTATGTCATCTTGTGATTTGTGAATATATAATGAGAAATTTACTCAAACCCCATGTCAGAAATCTTTTTTTATTATTAGGATATATCGGGTATTTTTAAAATACCCAGCGTGCCTTTGTTTTATGTTACAGGAAAAAAACGTAATTATAAAAATGTCATTACCATGTCAGACGCCATGTCAGAAATCGTTGATGTGTATTAAATAATTCAGCCATAAACGTTACAAAGGTAATAACGGCTGAGTTATGGTATGTTGGGGCTGATTTATGGAAAAAACATTTGAGTAAGAGTGGACGGCTGACTTAGAGCATAACTCAGCCAAGCGTTACGGCTGATTTAATAAAATCTGGTTGAGTTATGCTATAACTCAGTCGGTCTTACGGCTGAGTTTTCACCCGATGGTTGAGTTGTCAAAATTTTGGCTGAGTTATCACTACGACACGGCTGAATTAACTTTTTCCGGCTGGCTGAGTTATGAACAACGGTTGACTTATGAGATGTCGTTACGGCTGACTTATCAGACAACTTGACCATTTTACGATTGACTTAGTAGCAAAAGATTAATTACTAGAATATCATTAAGTTACGACTAACTTACTAAACGATATGGCTGAGTTACAAATTTTCAGTTGATTAAGCTGCTGAATTTGGCAGCCATTTTTTTGTTTTTTAATTACTGTAATAGTATTCATGGTACGGCTGAGTTATAATCTTGTTTGATGGTTGATTTAATTAGGCTGATTTACATGTTCATTTGGTGGCTGACTTGTCATTTTGGACGCATAATCCATATCAGCATTCCATGTCATCATCTTCTCCGGAAATATCAAACGTCGTTCCTTCGACTCTTGTTCTTTAACTGGTTAAAAAGTGTTCTTCACCTTGTTCTTCCTCTTGTTTTTCTCCTCGTTCTTAACTTCTTAATTACACTCATTCTTATTAATTTTCTCATTCTTCTTCATTTTATTTCATGGATCCAGTTCCGCTAATTGTTGTTTTAGGTAATTGGGTAAAGAAACACAGATATGTATTTAAGCAACACTCATGTTCGCGATGTAAACAAGTTGGACACAATGTGAAAACTTGTCAGATGTAGTATTGTTGTAATACATTTGTTTTATTTTGTGTAATAACTCAGCTGTTAAGCATTATAACTCAGTTGTCATATTAATCGACGAGACCTTTCGTTTTCCGCTTTTAGATTATTTCTTGTTATAACTCAGCCACAAAGCATTATAACTCAGCCGTCATATGAATCGACAAGAGCTTTCGTTTTTCCGTAAATACTATAACTCAGCTGTCAAGTCGTATAAATGAGCCATTTGCTTTCAGATTATTTCTTGTGATAACTCAGCCACAAAGCATTATAACTCAGCCGTCATATGAATCAACGAGACTTTTCATTTTCCCGTTAATACTATAACTCAGTCGTCACATACCGAAACTCGAAAACGAGGGCGGCTTAGACGGAAACGAACAAGACATCGATGACGAAGAGAAAGTGAGAGCGAGAGAGGATATCGAGCGAGGACGACGAGAGATGACGGCGAGAGATGACGTCGAGAGATGACGTCGAGAGATTAGAGAAAGACAGAGTATCGCCGGCGGAATTAGGGTTCGGTGACAAGCGAGAGAGAGATAGAGTTTTTTTTCCGGTTGTGAACAGTAAAAACTTTTCAGTTTTCCTATCTTTTGATATAAAGAAGAAACTGTCGATGGGATTCTGTAAAAAAAAACTGTCTAGTGACATGGATTATGGAAGATGATGTGTATTTTTTTTTCTAATCAAAATTGAAAAAATAAATCTAATGGATAAATTGTAATTACACCCAGAGCACTAAATATCTGAGCAATTTTTAGAAAATTTATACATATCAAAACTAAACCAACTTTTGGAGTACATCTGAGTAATTCTTTCATATATAATCCTCCCATATAGTAATCTGATAACTTCACCCTTAAATGTTCATCATTCTTAGTGTTAAAGTTTTGAAAATTTATTTTATATCTATATAATATATGTAAACATTCTCATCTTCTTACAACTGTATATGTATATATAGATTCTTTTCCTTTTAGTTTTTATGAAGTAAATTTGATTTCCTTTTTTATAAGTAAATATTAGTATTTTTTTTAACACTATAAACTAATAATTACATCTCATAAATACTAACAATTTTTTTTTTTTTTAACTTTGGTAATTTTCTACTCTAAATTTTTTAATTACTGATGATAATTATTATTTTTTGGTTAGTTCATGTCCCTATCCCCTTGTGAATATTGGGTCTCGCTTCGTCTCCCTTTGTCTTTGTCCGAGTAAGATTCGGAATATAAATATACTCCCTCGACTCTGTCCCCTTCGCAACGTTGGCCAAAAAAAACGAACTTGTTACAAACCCTTTTGAGCTTTCTCTTTTGCTCTAATCTCTCTTGTGCATCGTTGTTTCTGTCTTACGTCCTTATTCTCCCCTGGAACCTCTTTCAATCTTCTACTTTGTGGGTTTAAGGGTATCTGGATTCTGCTTTGGAATAGCGTTAGCCTTGTTTCAAGAAGAAGCATCTGTTTTTTGCGTGTAATGTCTACTTGACTACAAGTCTTTAGTGTTTCGATTTCTCTTAGATTAATAAAAATCTCAACTTTTTTAGTTTGTTTAGACCCATGGAAGAAGATTTTTAAAAACTCTGGATTTTGGGGTCTTTGTGAGATAGTTTTGAGATATGAAGCAAATATTGTGTATATTTCGTAAAAAGTTCGAACCTTTTTTTTGTAATGTGTAAGAATCCTGTGATTTACTTGTGTTTGTTTGATTTTCGTAAGTGTAGAGACTTTGGTTATTGGTTGTGTTTGATCCTGTTAGTTTTCTCGTTTTCTACTACTATATATATATGCTTTTGGTGTAAATTTAATTGAGGGATGAGTTTCTTTTTTTTTTTTTGATTTGTCTATATCTGTGTTCTGGTTAAAGTTTCGAACTTTATCTGTTTATCTCTCTGTTTGGCTTCATTTAATGCTTCTTCATTGTTTTATTTGCTAAGCTGTGATTTTGATTTATATGGTTAAAGCTAACATAGTTTTGTATATAGTGGTGTTTACGCAGTTTTTGACATATGGGAATGAAGTCAAAGAAGGGTCAAAAGCCTCCAAATTGGAGACGGCCTTCAACCTTCGCCCAGAAGGTAACTAAGCAAAGCGTGGAGATAACTGAGGAGGTTGTTGGGACAATGACGGAAAAAAGATCTTGTCTCCATTGTGATAGATATGTTGATTTGGATAAGCTGTTGAAAACGATTGAATCTTCTCAACAAATTAAGTGTGGAGAATGTAACCAAGGATTGCACGTGAAGGGAGGAGGAAGTAAGTGGAGCATGAGTGGAAACTACGGGTTTTGTTTTTCTGCTAGAAAGGCTATTTGGGTTTGCTTGGAATGTGGCTATTACGTCTGTGGAGATGTTGGTTTGCCGACTGGATCTCAGAGTCATGTTGTGCGGCACTTCGAGTTGACGCGTCACCGTTTGGTGATTCAGTGTGAAAATCCTCAGTTAAGATGGTGTTTCCCATGCCAATCACTTGTCTCTTTTGAGAAAGAA
>NC_025691.1:3704982-3724111 GCF_000633955.1 Camelina sativa
CGTGAAGAGAGGAGGAAGTAAGTGGAGCATGAGTGGAAACTACGGGTTTTGTTTTTCTGCTAGAAAGGCTATTTGGGTTTGCTTGGAATGTGGCTATTACGTCTGTGGAGATGTTGGTTTGCCGACTGGATCTCAGAGTCATGTTGTGCGGCACTTCGAGTTGACGCGTCACCGTTTGGTGATTCAGTGTGAAAATCCTCAGTTAAGATGGTGTTTCCCATGCCAATCACTTGTCTCTTTTGAGAAAGAAGAGAATGGTGAGAAGAAAGATTTGTTGCTGGAAGTTGTGGAATTGATTAGAGAACGATCTTCAAACACGTCCTCAGCTAGAGTTGAAACTGAAAATTTATGGTCAGGAAGTGGTGGTTTCACTGGTGGTACACGAGAAGCAAGAGATGGATATGCTGTAAGAGGTTTAGTTAACCTTGGGAACACATGTTTCTTTAACTCTGTAATGCAGAACCTTCTCTCTTTGGATCAATTACGTGAGCACTTCTTGAAAGAAGATATGTTTGGTGGCGGGCCTCTCGTTTCTTCCTTGAAGGAATTATTTGAAGACACAAAATCAAAGGTAAGCTTTTTCAGGAATGCAATAAATCCAAAAGGCTTATTCTTTTCTGTCTGTTATCAGGCTCCCCGATTTAGGGGATATCAGCAGCATGACAGTCACGAGTTGCTAAGGTATTTGTTGGACGGTTTGAGCTTTGAAGAATCAAGCATGAGGCAAAAGCTTGGTGATTCTAATAGTGATGATGACAGTTTTACACATCAGAAACCTACTCTCATAGATTCTATATTTGGAGGTGAAATTTCAAGCACTGTTTCTTGTATGGAATGTGGGCATTCCTCAAAAGTGTTTGAACCCTTTCTGGATCTCTCTTTACCTATTCCGTCCAAGAGATCTCCTCCTGAAAAGCAACAAACCCTTTCTCCGGAACAAAAGGTTGGTAATAACGGGGGAGTCAGCAAAGATTCAGACGTTGTGTCAGCTAAACCGGCATCGGATCACAATTCCACTGTTCCCATCTTAGAGAACCCTTCTACTATGACCCTTGATGATAACCAGGTCTCTGGTATTGCAACAGTATCTGATACCGAACAAGGCGAACATGATAGCTTTTTGGAGGATATTCTTGGACTAGATACCGAACAAGGTGATATTAGTGATACCGAACAAGGTGATATTAGTGATACCGAACAAGGTGATATTAGTGATACCGCCCCATCAACTGAGGCTAAAGGAGTTAATCAGACTTTGGTAGGTAGTACAGAAACGCTGATGCATGATAATGATGGAATTGCAAAACCAGAAACTGTACCAGATGAAGAAGATACACAGTCTGATGAAGACACAGATGCAAGTGGGATTTCCTCAGAGAGTGATGATGAGCCTCGAATTTGCGGTTATCCTGATTTAGGGAAAAGTTCTTCATCTGGAAATCTATTGGCTGATGAAGAGCTTCCATTGATGGTTGCAGATTCTTAGATTCTGTACATGCCTTATAAAGATGACATATCCTATGATGATAACACAGTTGGAGAAGTTAAAGGTGGGGCTTCATCATATGTGAGGGGCCACCATGTACAAATCGATGAGACTAACATCTCCTGTAATAATGGAACAGTTCAAGCAAGCGAGGGTGAAGGTTCCTCGTCAAACGTGAGCAGTGATCATGAACCAAAAATAGATTATGTTGACTTTAGCAGTTTTTTTGACGAGCCTGCGATATCTGAAGGACCTGTTTTCAGACTGCCATCTAAAGCTAAAGTTTCTGAAGCTGGTTTTGTGGCTGTCAGCAGTAATGATAAAACAGTTCAAGCAAGTGAGGGTGAAGGTTCCTCGTCATACGTGAATGGTTACCATGAACGAGACATTTTTCACTTTCGCAGATTTCTTGACGAGCTTGAGATATCTGAAAGACCTTTTTACCGACCGAAATCAGTCTGAAGCGGGTTTTATGGCTATGAGCAGTAATGAGAAAACAGTTAGGCCAGGTATGGGTGAAGCTTATTCATCATTCATGAGCTGTGACAATAAACAAGACAGAGATTATGCTGACTTTATTAGCAGAATGTATAACGTCCCTGAAAGACCTGTTTTTGGACCGCCATCTAATGCTAAAGTTTCTGAAGTTGGTTTTATGGCTGTTAGCAGAGACTCCGATCCTGAAGTTGTTGCTGATTCGGATTCACCAGTGTCTGTAGATGGGTGTTTGGCTCAGTTCACCAAGCCTGAGATTTTGTCAGAAGACAATGCTTGGCATTGTGAGAATTGTTCGAAGAACCTAAAACTCCAGCGGTTGAGAGAAAAGAGAGAAGCTAAAGTAGGATTGAGCAATGGATGGGTGGATGAAAATGAAGCTAGTTCGGCATCGGCTATTGATGAATGTATAGATGTCGACTGTAAAGCCGGAGTCATAGAATTGCTAAACTGCAAGAAAGAGAAAAACGCTATAGATGATGGAGTTCTGGGAGACTCAGATGCAAAGCAAGATCCAATTACTTCTTATGTTACTGAAACTCCTATCCTCGGTAGAGAAACCATCAGTTCTCAACCAGCCAGTGGCTATGAATGTGAAAACTGGGAAGACAAGGCAGTAGATTCTGAGGAAGTGATTGTAAAAAGAGCTGCTACTAAAAGGGTACTTGTAAACAAGGCACCACCTGTCTTGACTATACATCTCAAAAGGTTTAGCCAAGATGCTCGAGGCAGGCTAAGCAAGTTACGTGGCCATGTTGACTTCAAAGAGTACCTCGATCTTAGCCATTATATGGATAAAACTAGGTAAATGCCTATTTTCTCTATAGACTTAGTTAGCAGAATCTCTTCCTTTAATGTTTTGCCACATTTGGTCTGAACAATCATAAATTCTGCCTCTTTAGGTTGACCGAAAAAGACCAGCCGGTTTATAGGTTGGCTGGGTTAGTGGAGCATCGAGGGACAATGAGAGGAGGTCATTATATTGCTTACATTAGAGGTGGTGACAAGGCTAGGAGGGAGTCTGATATTAAAGAACCTAACGCATCAATATGGTATCACGCAAGCGATGCTTGGGTTCGACGTGTTTCTTTTGAAGAAGTTCTCCGTTCTGAAGCTTATATCTTATTTTACGAACGTATCTGAGAATCCCAGAGGTGGAAAGTTTCTTTCTATAATATAGGTGAAAAGGACAAGATAAGGGTTTTGACGTTCTTCACAGTTTGTACTGGTGAATTTGACTCTTTTGACAATTAAGTTTAAAATATGACTATAACAGTTTGCCTTGTTTGGAAAGTTATTAAAGTATTTTTGTTTTCAGATATTGTTTTTAAAAGCCATACACAAGTTGCGTTATAAAATGATAAAGAATCGTACTCGAATTGTGTTAATAGCGAATTGCTACTGAAATGATTCTGAGTTCAGAGCGAACAGATCCGTGCTAGTTATAACTTCTAACCAAAGTTGCGTTACAGATGAGGATTGCATAGTTAACAGTAAGAATGTTACAAAAATCATCTAACTAGTTGGTTTAGTTGTAAACCGGGCACATGTCAGGCTGACGTACTATATATATAATGTCTGCGGCAAGATAGTACACGTTTTGATTCCGGTTCCAGCTCCACAATGCATGCGTCTCATTCTTCACCTACAAAATGCCAAAAGTAAGTATCAGCGGTTGGCACTCTGGAACTGGTTCAATCGGAGAAAATAACAGAACCGGTTGAGTTCATGTGTAAAAAGGCAAAAACTTTGATTTGGAGTCAATAGATTCAAGTACGATTATGCCCCCAAGGAACTAATCTCAGTAGGTTACTTGAACATCAAGCGATACAGAATAGAGAGAGATCTAAGTAACTTCTAGCATACCGAAACCGAAGCTGCTCTCTCTGTATGCGCTATAGTCTGGCTGCTTAACCGGACAAATCTCATCGTTTACAGGCTCTAACGTGAAGTTAAAGCCACTGGCTCTGCACGAGTAGTTCTGAGAAGCATCTGGACAATTTCCTGGGTCATCTACATGATCAGTGTCCAGCTTCCCAGCTCCTCCTGCACCGGTTGATATATAAACCGGACCACATTGGTCTAACGCGTAGTTATAGACTCTGTTTGATCTCTCATAGGCATCAACCTAATTCAGGTTTTGTGGGATAGTTAGTGTGAAGAAGAACATGTTCCGCAAAAGCAAATGAACGCTCCCGCAGAACAACACCATACCTGACTATTGAAGATGATATCAACTCGGTAGCTATAGAGCAAGTCTTCAAGAATTAACCTCATGGATTCAGCTTCTCTGTAATGCCCTTTGAATGTGCTGTACCAAGGAAGACTCCAAGTTGCCACAACCCATGGAGTTTCTGATCTATCTATGTTTCTCAGGTCACTTTCAAGCCAAGTATACTGATCAGCTGTCGCAGAACAGGCACTAGGAAAAATTAGAAACACATTTCAACCGCAATTTAAACATAAAGAAAGTAAAATCAAAACCTGGAGAAACTTTACATGAATTGTCAGATGGAGTGTATGAATTGAGCACTATGAAATGAGCTCCTCCCGCGTTGAAAGAATAGTATAATGGTGAGAAAGAACCGCTTTCATTTGAACAGAATGTGAATCTTGAACTGTATGCACTGAACGTCAAATTATTATCGATCTGCAGCTCAATCTCGTGATCTCCAGCTACCATCATGGTTGGAACATTAGCCGTGAGTGGCTCCATGAACCTGTCATCAAAACCCCACCAATAATTTAGTGTTCAAAACCACCAAAGGATTCACAATCATAAATCAAGAATCTTCATTTACCTTCCCCAATAATCCCAGCGAGGCTGATAAGTTTTTCCACTAGAATAACAATAATCACAATCAGAACTGGTCCCATTATGGCCACATTGACAAGAACTACAATGTAGTTTAGTGTTATTCGTGAGATAAGTATCAGCGTAGCTGAATCCTCCAATTAAAACCACAAGATCAGGATGGTTAGATAGAATACTTCTCAAAGTTGTTGATGTGTTGTAAGTAAGACCTAAGTCTCCAGCCACAACGATTCTGTGAGGGTAATTCTCTGATGTAGACTTAGGCATTGTCCTGAAGTAATACTCTTTGCTCATCGCTGATACAGACGGGTCTCCGCATTGGTATCGATACAATGTGCTTGGTTTAAGACTTGTGAGTTGAACATGGTGAATGATGCCTGAAGTATAGTACTTGAGACCATTCTCAGGAGGATACTGTTGGTTATAAACAATAGAATGACCTGTTGCGTATCTGCTTCTAGTAACGACATTAAATTCACGGTACTGAACTATGCTTTGCACAGAGTTAGGATCCAGAGGCAGAGAATCTTCTTCGCCGATTCGGAATTCCCCTGTAGTAATAATTCACAACAACCTTGCTTCAGAGTTCTGACAAATGCAGAAATAGAAAGAACAAAAAAAAAAAAGAAAATAGTTTCTTGAAGCTAAAGATGAAACTTTAAGACAAAAATCTTGATGTTGGAACAAACACAGTTAGATCCAAATCTTGGCTCAGAAAGATTACAACTTTATGGAACAATGAACCTCAAAACTTAATTTAATGAAATGTTTAAAGTATAAAGATTCGACCTTTTTAGTAGATAGATACCCAAATCTACGGGGAAACAAAAATAAAGAAAGAAGAAAGGTTGAAGAGTCAAAAAAGAAAGACCTGTGACCCAAGAAATCCAGACGGAGTCAAAGCTGTAAGAGAGAGAGACAGAGACTTGTTCAGGCTGAAACTCCGAATTGGGTTGTACGAAACTCGGGTCTGGTTCTGGCAGGTCGAATGCAACCGGGTTAAGATTCGGGTCGAGCGGAGCTGTCTCGGGCTTAAACGGACCTTCAAGCGTCGTAGAGAAACCATGAACACTGATAGTAGTAACAGTGGAAACCAAAATGACGAAAAGGGACACCTTCATTGTACATTTTACCACCATTTTTCACACATAGATGTTTTTGTTTGTTGCAGCGAAGATGATAATATAACTCTTTAGTCTTTTTTAGTCTTTACTCTTTACCATACTGATTTGGTGAAGTCACGGGAACGTGAAATCAATCCCAATTATTTCCCGGTTTACGTTGTTAACCGGTTGAAGTATTGTCAATATACCGGTTCTTAGATTAGAGTTTAAGACCAAATTATTTTACCGAGAGAAAAAAAGTAATAATTAATTTTCCTTCAAAATCTAAAAATATTACGAATCAAAATGAACAACTGGACAACAATGTTTCAGACAAAGACTTTAGAGATTCAACATAACAAAAACCAAAGTGGTCGTAATTAAAATTCTAATTAAAGAAACCCTAAAAGCGCCTCTTCTCTTTTCTTTTTCTTTCCAGGGGGATGAATTCCGGCGAGATCTCAACAAGGAGTGTAAGGACCGCCACCGCCTAGTTCCATGACCAACAAGATCTCATCTTCTTCTTCCATCCTCAGCTGTGGAAATTATTTATATTTTAATTAACTAAAACAACTGTTTAATTTCTAGAAGCTTTAAAATATGAGACCAGACCTGAGCAGGAGTCTGTCGTGGTTTGATGGGTTTATTGTTGTAGAGGAATCGGACAGTATTGTACTCTAAGTTTCTCTTTCGACAGTAAGCAGTCATTAGTTTCTTTAGATGTGCATGAGCTCCAATTTTGTATATATCCTCTGCTCCCTGTTCCCTCCCCCAAATTTTTTTTTAAAAAAAAATGCGTTTATATAAAGGGATTTGTCAATATATAGAGGTTTTTTAAGGAAGAAAATATTAAAAACACAAAAAAAAATTGTACAAAAAAAAAAAGCAAAGGTGGGGGTTTTGTAAATTTTGGTCAGATGAAGAGGAAAAATAAAAATAAAAATAAATAATGTAGAAAAGATAAAGAATGGACCTGTTGGTTCTTGACCTTGAGAGTGAGCTTCTGATGGGGTGGTTCAGGAGATCGAGACCTCTTTGATAGAAAAGAAACAGAGATCGTATTCGTCGTGTCTGAGGAGCTCACCATCGTTGTTCTTGAGAGAACACAAACCTAAACCTTTAACTCTTTTACACAACTCTCTTTCTGCTGGGTTCCAGAGAGAGAGAGAGAGAGAGAAAGGGAGTTGAGAAGAGGAGAGTTGAGAAAGTGATGGAAAGTAAAGAAGAGTAATTGAGCGAACATTAAAGTACAATCCTCGTCTAACACTCTTATTGGTCCATTTTCTTTCTTTTTTACTTGTCATTTGTTAAGTTTCCCATCTTACCCTTGGTCTATTGTGTTTTGTTGCCTTTGAATCATCCATCACACCTCACACGTTACACATTCCAACAGTACGTTGAAATTTGTACTGACTCATGCAACAGGCTCATTATTAACTTACAAATTCAAACATATTTGAAATGATACAAAGAAAAAAACCAAAAAAAAAAAAAGGAAAAACAAAAACAAAACTAATACATTTGTTAGAACNGAAAAACAAAACTAATACATCTGTTAGAACTTTCAAAAGAACTGTATAAAATAGACTACGCTTGCTTTTTGTTTATTGCCCGTCTCTCCTCCAAACCAAAAAACATCAAACTTAGAGAGATGAGTCTCATCCTAAGGAGAAGAGTTCCATGTCTAAAAAGTTATCTAACGAAATAAATAATCTGACCTTTTTACCTCCACAAAGTGTCTGACTTGAGGAGAAAACAGTGTGTGAGACGGAATGGATCGATCTACATGAGGAGAAAACAGTGTTGGATATCTTCTTCATCATCATCATCATTATCATCATAAATAATTGATATAATCTGGAGATTGGATGATTCGGATCAGCTCCTTCAGGTTTGCTAGAACCTGACGTGGTCCTAGACTATCTTCCCCCACAAAGTTTAAGAGTTGCTCAATGTTCTGTGATATGATAACTATGATTAGATGAGGGGAGGGGCAAACTATGCACTGTTCTGTTTCAAGCATCAGGAAGAGGAACAAAACCGAAAACTTTCTTTAACCAACCTTGTTTAATAAAAAGACAGCATAGGCAGCTCGAGTTGTATCTTGACCATCCAGAAACAGAGGGAACTCTACGAATTTAGAATTTTGGGAAAGAGTGGAAATTAGAGACATGTCTGATGATGAAGGCTCAATGTAAGGTGCATAGTCTCGAATGTATGTTTTCGAACCACCAAGGCGCAAAGGATAACGAATAGGCACTCTCAAGTAAGGAACTATTAGGGACACGGCCTGCAAAACCCAAACAGGAAGCCATTAGTATGGAAGCCATTAGTATGGAAGCCATTAGTATTTTTTCTACCAAGAATTTTAAACCAATATAACATAATTTAGTTCGAATTCATGAGCAGTGATTCCTGAAAACCAAGCAGAGAGATTTAAGGCTGCACAAAAAAATCAAAGTATAAAGCAAGTTTTAATGCGTAAATCGGGTAAAGAAAGAGAACGGAACATACATGGGCTACATATCCTAGGGCAGTTGCCAACTTCTGAACTTCTTTCTTGTCGGTGAAGAAGCTCATCTTTGTAAACGGGGCCATACTAAAAGGCAACCCCAGAATTCTCACGGATCCTTGACTCAGAGGCTTAGTTACTACAAAAGCCGTAGATAATAAATAAGCATGACAAGAAGGTAAGATGCTGCAATTTATAACTTTGGTCAAACACTCGACCACAAAGGCAAAGTTAGTCCTGATATCAATATCAGACTGAATGAAGTCAAGATAAAGGCATGCATTAAAAGTTATAAATTCTTAAAAGCTCTTATACTCGAATTATACAACTGACCTAATCTACTGCCACCTGGAAATGATTCCAGTTCTTGGTCTTGTGAAGGTCCAGCCTCAATCTTCAAGGGATATATAAATGAAACTTGAGATATCATGTACTGCTGCCTCTTTCTCAGCTTATTCGTTACAATCTTTAGATGTGCATAACCACTTTCACCTTCTAGTTGGCAGTTTGACTCCTATGACGGAAACACGAAAAGCTAAACTGAGTATCTATGATTCAATGATTAACCAATTGGTCAGAGCATGGAGAAAATACTGCAGAAAATCAGTTTGCCTTCTCGAAGCAATTATCAACAAATCATTTACTCATAATAGAATTACGAGACAGTTGAACGAAGAAAACTTAAGTCAGGAAACGCAGATAGAAATGAAAAATGTACTACAAAGATGGGGCCAATGGAACATGAGGAACAAAGAAGCATGTGAAACAACTAATTTTAAATATCGAAACACCAAGATCCCAATAGAAAATGTACAGAGTGATGCATTTGTCTTCCTAAGAAGATTATTTAGCATTGAATGAGGTAATACCTGCAATTTGCTTTTAGCGATGGAAAGAGTTGTGCCGCCTACTAGCAAAGATCTCACTTCTGTACTAAGAAGCTCCTCTTTCTTTTTAACATCCTGCTCAGTAACTTTGCAAGCAACTGATGTATTGTCCACCAGCAATTTTCTTGCTTCCAGCCTCTGACGCATTTCTTCAAGCTCATTAGTGCGTCTCAATGATTCAGTACTAACCTGCCCGAAATTTAGCCGCCCGCTAATCCGCGGGCTAATCAATTAAAGCTCATTGAGTGGATAAAGTCAAGAGATAAGAAACTTCTAACAATAAACTTCTAATGGTCAAAAGTCTCAAATGCTAAGTAGTGCATCAATTACACAATTAAGTGCCACAAATAAAAATCTATGCTTTCCAACAAGGTACTCAAAATTGAGACAATGCCACTAGTAAAAATATATGCTTTCCAACTAAGAAATGAATCAAAAACCAGACAATGGCCCAAAAGAAAACACAAGGGGTAAAGAGAAAAACCTGAATAAGAGACTCAAGTTTGGGCTGAAGGATTTGCTTCTTCTCTGTGGCTAACTTCAGAGCAGAAGAAAGACTCCATAACCTCGTGAGCTCATGGTCGAATTCTTCCCACTCTATAATCTTCACATCTTCTCGATCGCTTCTTCTCGAATTTTCCGACAAACTTGGCTCTGTTTCTCTTTCCATCAACAATTGTCTCGGAACCCACGCAACGCAAGTCCTGGCATCAAGTCTTCAGATCTTTTTAAATCACACGCCTTCTAATTGCATCACCGATCTTAATTGAAATCGGATTAGAACAAAATCAAAAACCCTAATTTTGTATAAAAAAAAAGGAAAGCAAAACCGATCACGTGGAGATGATTTGGTTCAAAGGAAAAGGGCAAGAAACAAATCGGTGAAATGAGAGAACGATGCGTAGGATTGAAGAAGGCTTCTCACAGGGGATGATTCGTCCACACAGATTTTGATTTCAGAAAAAATTTAAAGTTTGTTACTTTAGGAAAGAGAGACAGAGAAAGAGAAATTTCCGGGTCAGATGTTACCCGAATTACTAAACGGGTGGGTATTTTCTAAAGAGCGGGTTACACCGTTCGATCCGCCCCAACTAAAGTGCGATTTTCCTCGTGATGATTTCTTTACCGAAGTTGTTTTAAATATAATTAATTAATTTTCGTTTAAGTATTCGTATATCTTCTCAAATATGTAGTTTTTTTTATATATTCTTATGTGAATGAGATTATATTGAATGTGAAAAAATTGTAACATCGGATAGCTCAATAATTTAATAATAGATTGTTCCTAGACTAATCTTTGTGATATAGTACATGTTAATCTATATATGTCTTTTTGTTTACAAATTTAGCAGCTTTTATTACAAATTGTATGTAAATAATACTTTAAAATTTAATAACACCAAACATAAATTTAAGCATAGAAAGTTAGAGTTTGAAGTCTTAAATATATGTTATGGGAGTATATTGAAACCATGATTTTGGAGAATTTAATGCGATTTAGGAAATTTGGAATTTTGATAAATTTTAGGGAAGTTGATATGATTTTCAGTAAAATTCTTTCAAATCCCACCTAAAAATATGAGATTGACATTTCTGTATTTTTAACTAAACAAATCCTCTCAAATCCATAAGATTTAGCTATAGTTTTACAATTTTTTTGTTAAAAGGAGGAATTTCAAATATAGCTCTTTTCCAATGCCACTTTTTAAAAAGAGCTTAAACTATGGAATATGTGTTAAAACCTTATCAATTAGTTGAACATGTGGCTATCATGTTAATTACAGTTTTGACATATCTCGAGATTTGATGAGAAGGTTCAAACTTTATAAATAAAATTAACAGTTTTTCAATAGGATAGAAATTTTTTTGTCATTTTCTGAATTAATGTATATTAACAAAAAAGAGTTTCCCTCACAGAATTATTTTTATAATTTAATAAATTTAAAATTATTTTTAATGTTTTTTATGAATATATAAACAATATTTTTTTACTTATATTTATTTCTTTTCAGGATAGGTTTAGAACTTTTACATTATTTTATTTAAAAATATTTTTTGTAAACTTAGAACTGATATGTGTCAACATCTTATCGATATAATTGACACGTGTCACAATCCTGTTAATAGCTAATTTTGAAAACCAAACTTTATATAATAAGATAAACTTTTATATGTACTTTAAAATAGAAAATAGAATAATTGGTCAAAATTGGGATAACCAGTACGAAATAATTGATTTGTTGATAGAGACTAAAATTCCAATTCCTATCAAAGGTTAATAAAATATTTTTAGAGGCAAATATATTAGAGGAAAATATTTCCGATGATAAACTGAGACACATGTGTAGATTTAATATATTCTTGAATTGTTTTCCACTGTTTTGCCATATTGTTAGATTATGAAATTACTATGATTGTTGTTTATTAAGACTTTGAGAATTGCAAATTTCCTAAAAACAATGAAAGACCGAAAATCTTTGAATATTTTTTTCCATGATATATGTAAGCAGGTCTCGGTACCAGAAAAATATATATATTTTTTTTTAATCGGGATCATTGATTTCTGAATTTGGAGCTTAATCATTATTTATAAATTTGGAGTTTAATCATGAATTGCTAATTGGTTAAGGGTTTAAATCTTAACAGCACCAATTATCTGAATGTCATTGCATTCAATAACATAAACTATGTTTGAAAGAAATAAGAACTACTAAATCAACCATATGTCCGAAGTAGATTTCATAGCGTTGATATATACACATCACTTCAAAAAATGAGTATTAATCATAAATAATTATATCAAAAAATCAATTTATTGATTATATCAAAAAATCAAATATTTAATTTATAATAATTGAATTTAGCTTTTTTAGCAAAAATAAAGAAGATGGTAGAGATTATTTTGACGTCAAAATAACCAAATAAGTTTATATGAATGTAGTCTTACTTATTTGCAGGTTTATGTGAATGTGATTTATTTATTTACTCTTAGTTCATATTATTCTCATTACATGTATTTTAGAATTTTTTTGATACATTACCTATATAATAAATAGATTATGAGAAAGTGTATATGTGATTGGTTGATATTCCATTGAAAAGCCAATCATGTATGAATTGACATTTTATTTTAATATTTTGTTATAACTAGATGGATATTCGTGATACACATTTCAACTTGATGTATGTTGTACCAAATATGCTCTCAAGCCTTCGAAAACTTCACGTCAATCATTTGAATTTTTAAATTTGAGTTGTAATAGGGTAAGGTCAGCATTTTGTAAGACCAATCATATTTTAGCTTTAAGTATTAATAATGATTTTTGCATGAAACAAAAAAACAAAATAATCATGTGAAAGTTTAGTTCCACATACTTTACAAACCACAAAACTCATCATGTCAATATTATTATATTAACAAAAGAAAATAAAAAATGATGTCACCAAGTAACACAAAAGACACAATTCAATAACCGGGAAATTAGATGTCAAAATCAAATGGTTGAACCTTCATTCATGAATTGATGTAGATTATAGTGAATTAGAGTTCCAAGGATAATATTTCTTGTTGACTTGTTTCCTAATGTGGAGAATATTATTTGTTGAATACTTGAATTGATTCCTAGCTAATGTCTTTTGACACAATGTGTGTGATATGCTTATTCATTTCACTTTTCATGTATATATGACCTTGAATGTATGGTTTTAGTTACATATCTTCTATTTATATATATGATTAAGCTATCAAAATTCTTTAGAACGAAAAGTCAAATTGTCTTGTCGTAAGTTCAAAACATTCTAATTTATACAACAAAATCCAACTATTATAGTCTCTAAATTATATATATATTTCCGAGAGACTATTCATATCGTTTTTTTTGGTTGCTCCATAGGAACGAGAAAGTTAGAAGGTTGTAAACTTGTAATGTATGCATCCTTTCAAAAAAAAAATTGATGAAATGTACTTACAATCACAAAAAGCATCTGAAATGTGATTCAACATGCTATAATCTTGACGGTGCATTCATAAACTATAATGTCTTAAGCAGTTTTTAATATCTTAACCAATTTTTTTTCATACAACCTCGAGCCTGTTCAAATCCTTTACTTGTGAATGTTCACTCTGAAGATCTTTCCCTTCTTCCATCATCATCTTAACCATTACTACCCTATCAAGAATCCTATTCACTGCAATGTCAAAAGCATCTTCGATCTTCTCCGGTCCAACCAATCCCGGTTTTGTATATATTATCTTCGGTATAATCTTTACAACCTCGTTCCTCATCCTCATAATGCGCTCCTTATCAATCATACCCAAGACGAACTTGAGACTAACCGTTCCATTTTTCATTTCGTTCTCCGGTATGTAAACCGAGTACTTGGTATAATCCTTAGGGAAATACCAAATATATTGGTTATAACCCGAACCAGGTGTAAAGAAAACCGGGATACAACCAGCCAAAATCGAATCAAATATCGATCTCCGAGTATACGAATCTCCCGAAGGTTGTAAACAGAAAACCGAATTTTCAAACACCTTCATAATCTTAACCGGATTATTGCAGTCATTAACATTACAGTTAAGAAAATTGCATTTACCGTGAGATGCAAGGCACTGCTCTATGATCTTCCCTCTTATAGATCCACCCAAATTAGGCCTTGGACCTCCAACAAACGAAAACAAATATTTCCTCTTCACCCTCTTCACTTTCCTCTGCCATCTCCAAATCTCGGTTAAGCTCTTTGGATGGAAATAAGTCGGATAAGGGATCGCAAACTCGTTAGCCCAAGCAGTTGTTTCTATACCTAACATTGTCATGTTTGCGAATTCTGGTAATGTCATCAGATTGCTTCCCCAATCTGAATCTTCGTCGCGAACCCTTCTGAAATCCCAAGCTATCCGTCCGGTTACAAAGAAGTGATCTCGACCGTGCATCTTTCCCCACTCGGGTTTCTCTATCAGCCATTGAGCCAGTTTTATCCCCAATTCGTCTCTCACCGTTATGTTGTACCCCCAGAGATGACGGCCCACGTCGAACCCCGCGTAGAAGGGCACGTAGACCGCTGAGGCTAGAGACGAGTCGTTGGTCAAACACTCGTAGTGTTTCATCCTCTCTCGGAAGATAACCGCGAGCAAGAATTGGTTCGTTGAGTACCAAGAACCGGTTTTCACGGTTAAGACTTTTGCTGTGGTGTTATCGGACTCCGAAACCTGTGGACCGAGCCCGGAATTGACCATGAATGGACACATATCGAACCATTTGATGAGTGGACGACAGTCTTTGATAATGTCGTCGTTGAATTTGCTTGGAAGATTGTGCATGTAGATGTACCTTCCGGCGCAAGTATCTGTTTCTTCTTCTTCCTTAGGCTGCTTCCCTCTGATTCCATCACGCTCATCCGTATTTCTGGTGAGAGTTTGATTATGTGAAGCACCGATGGAGATGAAGAAGTTGTTTACTTGATGAGTGATTCGGAGATTTGTTTCGATCAAATCTATTTTCTTGATTTGAAACAGAACGAAAAGACAGAACACAAACGCAACTAAGATGACAACCCAAAGCCTTGGAACTTGTTTCTTCATCTTCTTCTTTTTTTTACTTGTGACAATACATTTGGTATTACTTTATGAGATCTAACATTAAAAATATGAGATCTTTAAAAAGAAGAAAATTTTCAATTTTTTTAATTACATTTCCAAACAAAGTAATAGATATTTGCCATTTATGGTGAATTGAATTCAAAGGATTATACTCAAATACATTATTACTCTTTCTAAAAACAAAGTTTCCATCTTGGACACGCAAAGATTCACATATGTCAAAGGAGAGATCTCAACTCTTTTTACCCAACTGAACTCCACAAATAATATTTAGAAAATAATATGACTACTAGGAAAATTTTCATTTTTGTCTATAATATTGACCGTAAGAAGATTCTTTTCCTTTTGTTGGAAGATTACATAAATAGCAAAAAGAAATTGTAATTTAACAATAACCTTTTTTGGGTACAAAGTAAAAGATGCAAGCTTTTTTAATCTGTACCCCAAAAAAGATTAATTTTGAGCACAAATGTTAATTTCTTGTTTTGGTACGAAATATAAATCTCCTCTTAATTTTCTGATTAATTAGGTAAGTTAAGCTTTTCTATCTTTTAATAAGAAATTTTTGTTTGTGAAAAAGATTTTCATTGACTGTTAATTTTCTACCATAATGGCACAATTAGTTAAATTTTTGGATCTCAGTGGATTGTGAAAAAGATGCAAATTTTTTAGCTTAATAAGTGTATTTAATTAATGTGGTTCGATTCGTCTCTGTACTATTTGGTAATCTGTAGTGTACCCTTCGAGCATGATCGGCTCTAAAATAAAATAAAACCTATAGTCCTTGTTCAATTTTTCAAATACGCACCCTAATTACATATAAAAATAATAATAATTTGAACATTTAAATTAATACATTACATTTTGTGTTGCTGAATTTAACAAAGTTTCAATGCAAATGTACTCTTCATACATGTCGACACTACCCTTAAAATGATAGCTCTTCTAAATATTCATCTCGGTATGTTGGGGTAAATATAAACGAAATTGACATTTTGTCCCGCATGAGTGTGGATCGGGATATGATATCATATTAGACTATTCGCATCTAACTCAAAACAAATTAGCAATAAGCTCATATATCTTGTATACTAGTCATTATACTATAAATTTGCAATCTATAACATTTCTAATTTATATTATTCTCCTAAGAAATTTATGTAGTTGTCAGATCCATGGCATCTTGAACTCTCATAAGAACCCTAGCCACTGCAATTTCAAACGCATCTCCTTCAATCTTTTCCGGTCCAACAGCCCCCGGTTTTGTATAGATTATCTTTGGTATAATCTTCTCAACCTCACTCCTCATCTTCAAAATCCTCTCCTCACTAATACCAGCCAACAAATTCTCAATACTAACCTTCCCAATTTTCACATCTTTCTCCGAAATGTAAACCGAATACTTTGTATGGTCCTTTGGAAAATACCACTTGTACTGGTTATAAACCGAATCCGGGCTAAAGAGAACCGGTATACAACCGGCTAAAATCGAATCAAATGTCGATCTCCGAGTAGGCGTATCTCCTGGTGGTTGTAAACAGAACACCGAATCTTGAAACACCTCCATTACCTTGACCGGATCACTACAGTCTTTACTTGATGTATCACAATCAAGAAATTTGCATCTTCCTTGTGACGCAAGGCACTGTCTTATAATCTCTCCTCTAATAGATTCCTTCAATTCAGGCCGATTAGCTCCGGCAAAGGAGAAAAGGTGTCGTCTACGTGTCACCCTCACTTGCCTCTGCCATCTCTTAACCTCGGTTCGGCTCTCTGGATGAAAATAAGTTGGATAAGGAACCGCAAACTCGTTTCTCCAAGAATTTATCTCAATGGATAACATCGTTATGTTCTCGAATTCAGGAAATCGCATCAGTTTGTTTCCCCAATCTGAATCTTGATCAGTAACCCTTCTAAAATCCCGACCAACACGTCCCGTGACAAAGAAGTGATCTCTCCCGTACATTTTTTTCCACTCTGGTCTCTCCCTAAGCCATCGAGCCAGATCTTCAGAAAGTTCGTCTCTGAGCTTCACGTTATATCCCCAAAAGCGTCTCACATCGAAGCCAGCATAGAACGGGACGAAAACCGCAGAAGAGATGGAAGAATCGTTGGTCAAACACTCGTAGTGTTTCATTCTCTCTCGGAATATAACCTCGAGCATGAATTGGTTCGTAGAGTACCAAGAACCAGTTTCGATGGTTAAAACTCGAGTGGTATGGTTATGATCGTCCTCCAAGATCCGTGGACCAAAGCCAGAGTTAACAAGGTACTTACACTTATTGCGTAACTCGATGTATGCTTCACAGTTCTTGATCAGATCGTCGTTGAATCTGCTTGGAAGACTGTGGATATACACATACCTTCCGGCGCAAGTATCTGTTCCTCCTTGTTTATCATTCACAGTGATATTTGGGTTATCTTTGTCGGAAAGAAAGAGATAGGTTGCGATTTGATTGATGTGAAGCAAAAGGAGCATAGAGAACATAGGTGTAGGTAAGATTTCTATCAAAAGCTTTGGAGCTCGTTTCTTCACAGTCTTTTTCATTTTTGGATTGAATTTTTCCATTGTCTCACTTTGATTATGGAGAAAAATGGAGAAAAGAAAGGTGTATGACTTTATGGAGAATATAAGATTAAAAACAAGTCAAATTGATTATTACAGAAAAAATATAAGATTATTCATCTACTTGGTGGATATAGGAATTTTAAATTTGTTATCTCTGTGTATCAGTTTGTTTTAAATAGAAGTGCTATGATCTTAGCAAAGTCAATTTAATGGATAAAGGGAGAATACAAATAAGTTAATGTACTTTCCTATTATTTTTTAACTTAAAAATATGCATTCCAATATTAAACCATCAGCATGTGTCTGTCATATAAATGACACATTCCACTTCTCCTAATATTTTAAAGGATTATAAATTATTGAGATGATTAGTGCTATATTACGTAGTGAAACACGTTTGATACAAAACTCACATGCTTTTAAGGACCCTACAAAGATTTTTAAAGAAAGACCATAGAGACTTGGCAATTACTCCATTTAGTTTACATACATACTTGGAAATGTATAGAATTAATATGAAATTTAATTTTGCGCGTTTGTCATAGCCTCAAAGATCTTATTTATATGAAAACATCACTCGTAATTGAACTCAACCAAATGAAATTAAAATGACACTAAAATTTAGATTGTAATAAAAAAAGAAAAGTACCTAACACAAGATCGTAGTTGAACTCGAAACCAATTGCAAATGACAAGAAGCAGTATCTCAAAGTTCAAAGATATGTTTTTTCTTTGCTTTTTGTCTTTCAACAAAAACCAATAAAACCAACAACAAATTCCAACTAATTTTAAAAGAGAATACAATTATGAAGCATAATCAAAGGCTTGTGGAGGTTGTGGCTCGTCATCTACGGCCATAGCCGAGGCAGTGGTTCCTTGTGCAGCTGCTGCTGCACCGGTTGCAGGAGAAGCTGTTGAAGTTGGTGCATCGGTCAGGGAGAGAACCTCTGGCTCGTGTTGACGCAAGTCTTTGAGAAGAACGAAACCTGATGGAGCTAGCTTCACTGGTACGTATCTGCTGTCTTCAAGTAACTTTATGTATTTCTCTTGAGCTGGGACTACTCGAGCTGGGTTCACTAAAATCTCAAACGCTGGCTCTGGCTCAGCAGCTTTCTTCTCGACTGTTGCTGTGCTATCGACCTGACAGTTCATGGAGACAAGACTTTCAAAACACAGCTGGTCCAAACACAAAATAAAGACTCGAAAGAGACAGAAATGTAGGGATGTACAGTCCGAATAAACTGAACTGCCAAAAAACTACATCTCAAAACCCAAACCTGAAACTAATACCATAACTATCCAAATTGATCTTAAAACTGAAACTCAGATTAAACAACTCTATAGAATTCATCTGATGCCTAACGTGTGTAACAAAAAAGGACAACATCTGATGTCTAGTGATTATGAGACTAATCTGGCAATCAATTACAGAAGCTATTAGAAGAGACTAGAAACTGATAACATTACCTGCATAGAGTCTCCTTCCTTCTCAGTTGATGCTTTTCCTTTTCCAGATCCACTTTCACTGACGGACTTTTCCGCACCGGATGTTTTTTCAGCAATAGCTTTCTGCTCTGCGTCTTTCTTAGCCCTAGCTTTGGCTTTAACTGAGGTTGAGAGAACAGCAGTCGGGAGTTTGACGGCGGTATTGGCTGTAGGA
>NC_025691.1:3725733-3727599 GCF_000633955.1 Camelina sativa
TAATCAAAGGCTTGTGGAGGTTGTGGCTCGTCATCTACGGCCATAGCCGAGGCAGTGGTTCCTTGTGCAGCTGCTGCTGCACCGGTTGCAGGAGAAGCTGTTGAAGTTGGTGCATCGGTCAGGGAGAGAACCTCTGGCTCGTGTTGACGCAAGTCTTTGAGAAGAACGAAACCTGATGGAGCTAGCTTCACTGGTACGTATCTGCTGTCTTCAAGTAACTTTATGTATTTCTCTTGAGCTGGGACTACTCGAGCTGGGTTCACTAAAATCTCAAACGCTGGCTCTGGCTCAGCAGCTTTCTTCTCGACTGTTGCTGTGCTGTCGACCTGACAGTTCATGGAGACAAGACTTTCAAAACACAGCTGGTCCAAACACAAAATAAAGACTCGAAAGAGACAGAAATGTAGGGATGTACAGTCCGAATAAACTGAACTGCCAAAAAACTACATCTCAAAACCCAAACCTGAAACTAATACCATAACTATCCAAATTGATCTTAAAACTGAAACTCAGATTAAACAACTCTATAGAATTCATCTGATGCCTAACGTGTGTAACAAAAAAGGACAACATCTGATGTCTAGTGATTATGAGACTAATCTGGCAATCAATTACAGAAGCTATTAGAAGAGACTAGAAACTGATAACATTACCTGCATAGAGTCTCCTTCCTTCTCAGTTGATGCTTTTCCTTTTCCAGATCCACTTTCACTGACGGACTTTTCCGCACCGGATGTTTTTTCAGCAATAGCTTTCTGCTCTGCGTCTTTCTTAGCCCTAGCTTTGGCTTTAACTGAGGTTGAGAGAACAGCAGTCGGGAGTTTGACGGCGGTATTGGCTGTAGGAACCGTGGTAGGTTTTGGATACTCAAACAAAGATGGTTTTGCATGTGACATGAACTCAAACTTTGGGACTTTAAGGTCGTAGTTCAAACCGATGAAAGCGGTTGGTGAGAAGGCCAAACTAATGAAATAGATCAGTGGGTACCAGTACCAAAATTGGCTGAAGACCGCAAGGCCAATAACAGCAGTGACTTTGTCATGTTTGGTCTTAGAGAGAAGTCTAATAGTAACGTTCCTACCACCAGCATCGAGGATACCAGAGGCCAAAATTGCTCCCATCTTGCTCATTGTATCTTCGTGCTTGTCGAGTATGATCTTCTCAAGTTGGCGCCTACAAAAATAAAAAAAATCTCAGTCTCCCAAGATATTCTCTGCCTTTTAATGCTGAAGAACACAGATTTATACTAACCTAAATGCTCCAACACGAGAATCACTTGCTTCACTAATTTGAACCATCACCATGGCCATTGCAATCAAAGCACCTTGACGAACAAAGTCAACAACATCTGATGTAAGTGGCTCCAACAAGGATATCGCTTCGCTGAGGCCAGTGCCTGCGCAAGAAATACCCACTGCAAGAGCCGCACCATAGCGAACATGTGGATTGTACGACTCGGAGAGTAGAGATACAATACGGGGAGTCTACAATTAAAAAAAATAAAATCATCAGAATCCATTAGTAAGCGAACACAAAAGTACTGGAAGTAATAAAGAAATGGAAGTTAGTGGTCGCAAGTGAAGGAGCATCAGAAACTAACCTGCTCTGGATCAGAGTACAAGACAAATCCAAGTGCCAGAACAGCGGTTCTCCTAACATCATCACTGACATCAGATACAGCAAAGTGCAGCAATTGTCGAATTGCCTTGTTGTTTGCAGTTCCACTGTAAGCCAATGCCAATGCATACATCCCACCGTAACGAATGATAGGATCCTGATCTCTAGTCATCTGCTCAATCAAGGTATCTGCTCCTTCTTCTCTACCGTATACCGTAAGAGCTATTCCTAGAGCCAATCCCCTAAAAA
>NC_025691.1:3727649-3741119 GCF_000633955.1 Camelina sativa
AAAAAAAAAATCATCAGAATCCATTAGGGAAGGTACGCGAACACAAAAGTACTGGAAGCACTAAAGAAATGGAAGTTAGTGGTCGCAAGTAAAGGAGCATCAGAAACTGACCTGCTCTGGATCAGAGTACAAGACAAATCCAAGTGCCAGAACAGCGGTTCTCCTAACATCATCACTGACATCAGATACAGCAAAGTGCAGCAATTGTCGAATTGCCTTGTTGTTTGCAGTTCCACTGTAAGCCAATGCCAATGCATACATCCCACCGTAACGAATGATAGGATCCTGATCTCTAGTCATCTGCTCAATCAAGGTATCTGCTCCTTCTTCTCTACCGTATACCGTAAGAGCTATTCCTAGAGCCAATCCCCTAAAAATGCATTCCAGATGCTGATCAGTTAAAATACTAAGGCAAGATACCATGCACCCTCTTCACAAAAATTTCCTCAGACTTTACATTACCTTATTATCTTCTCATGCTGTGTCTCATGGGCATAAGCGAGCATCTCACTTGCCTTTTCAGTAGCAGTTCCAACCAATAATAAACCCATACTGATGCCAGCAGCTTCACCAGCAACTGCACTGTCAGTATAAAGCACGCTTTTGACATCATCATATATCTCTTCATCAGCTGTCCCGAGAGCTGACAAACCAAGACCTAAGCAAGCTCCATGTTGAATGACCTGTATCCATATTTTCCCAATACATATTAATTCCCTTAACAGAGAGGCTGCCAGGGAAAATGACAGGCTATATTGAAGTAAGATATTAATTAATCACCTCAACATTAGTGCTGCGTAGGCTATCACGTAAAAATTGTTTGATATCTTCACCATGGTTAGCATGAATAAGGCCAAGAGCATATAAAGCACCTCCTTCGGAATAAGGACTCCCACCACCACCTGCTCCTCCCTGAGGCAAGTATGGAGCCATCAATGACCTACCCTGTTGCAGGTGACCTCTGTGAATAACACCTAATCCCGCTGTAGCACTAAATTTAGCCCAATTGGTTGCCCTGCTTAGCCAATCCTGTCAATCCCATAAGAATAAAATGAAAAGAAAGTTAAATACTATCCACACAGACAGTCAAACTCAAACATTCAGAAATAGTAGAGTGAAAGTATATAATTTACCAAATTCTCTCTAAGGAAAGTGTCCACTGTAGTTCCAGCATGCATAATGGCATTAGCATATATTGTAGCACTGTGGCATACACTGTTTCGCATCTCTACAGACTGTTTAATTGTCTTCAGTATCAGCAGGTCCGATCTACAGAAAGACAAAATTATTAATGGACCATATCATGACTTCCTGGAATAACAATTTTAGAAGTAAAACTTCAACAGTAGCTTACTTGTTGTGGCTGTAAAGAAACTGAAGTGTCAGCTGAATAGATGTCTCTCCAGATAAAATTCCTTTGATCTTTGTTAACCTCTCAGCATATGTAGCATCAACTGGATCTGTCTCGTGCACAATTGCCTGAGCTGGAGTTTCATCCGCCATCTGAACATCCCCTGAAGGGTTCTCATTCGGAGCAGTAGTGGTTTCAACAGTCTGAGTTGCTTCTACAGGACGTGTTTTGGGAGCTGGAAGGCGATCTCTAACACTCAAGAGAAAAGCCTGGTGCTCGTTCTCTACAAGATCAAACGCAATTTGCAATGCCAATAAAGCATCATCCTTGCTCTCCGAGCGAAGAAGCTTCTCCAATATGCTTGCAACACCTTGCGGTTCATCCAGAAACATGAGGCATTGACAAATGCTCAAATAATCAGGAGAAGCCAGCTTCTGGTAGACTTTAACAAGTAAACTAAGCACCTGAAAGAGTAGACAAGGATGTTATCACCTTTCCAAATGAAGATTTACTAAACAGCCTAGACTAAAGGCCAAGAAAAAGGAACTTTTGTTATTCAGGCATTGACTCATCTCAGATAGGTATCACGAAAAACTGAAACAAGAGTTTCAATTACAGTTTAGGACATAAAGGACGCTAGCATACATGAGACTGACAGCATGGTACTGGAAGATGCAACATAAAAACTAAATGATCACAATATCTTCCAGATGATGCCTAACTACTCTGTTCTAATCAATCAATAGAATCAGAACATCAAATTTCTATTTAACTCAGGTCTGAGAACATCAGTCTCACCTGATGTCTATATTCTCTGCGGTTAACAAAGGAATGAGAAACATTGATGCAATATGATAAAGTTCCCTGAACATTATCGCTCTTAGTGATAGCTTCTTCCAACTTATCCAATCTTCTGCATTCTATCGCAATGCCCATGGCTTGTTGATACTTCCCATCACTGATGCATCTGCAGATGGAAAACCATGTAAGAACTAAGAACAATTGAAGTACTAAGAAGACAGAGCATTAAATGCATATGCATTCCATACTTTCCAAGCATTCTTTCAACAATCGCCTCTAGCCTGGGATCAATGTCCACCATCTCATTTGACTCAACTGCCTTTGATCTGAGACTGGCATATTCATCTATTGCTTTGGCTGAAAACATAACAGAAGAATCTGATGAGTATACATTCATCCAGTATTTATTAAAACTCAAACAGTCATCAATCTTTTTATCCTGTCTTTTTTCCAGTATTGTCTTATACTACTTAACAAGGCAGAAAAAAATATATGGATGTGCAAGCTTCAAGTATACTTTTAAGATAATAAGTCGTGCAAGCTACATATGCTTTTCTTGCATTGAGTCCAGTTGATATGATAAGCAATTTGTAGTCAGCAGTTACCCTAGCTAGAGTCTACAGACAGAGAACAGCATAAAGAGAGTAAACACATCAACAAACTTCTTATAATCCTCACCTAGAAGCGTATGAACATAATCAGAATCCTCCGAAACATCAAATAAGGGACCAGCTCCAAGGGCATAGGACAACGAATCATTAAGCTCGCCCAAGTAATAGAAAACCTGTGATAAAACAACCAGGGTCATTAAGAAAAACATATCTTGTATTAGTAGAAACAAATTAGAAGCTTATCTCTGATTTTGAACCCTTTTTTTTTTTTTTTTGTAATGTGATCATACAATCACATAACATGATTACTGACAAGAAAAAGGTCACAGCACAAACTTCTACCACTATCCACCAGCTCTTAAGGAAAAAAATAATCATAATGTAATCAGAGCAACAGTTATACATTTCTCCCACTAACATATAGCAAACATTATCTGCAACCAGACACCACTTCAGTTTAACAATCGCTAAAACGCACCTTAGAGACCAGCAACGCAGCAAGCTGTCTTTGATGCAGATCAAATTCTTCATCTTCATATAAACTCTCACTGCAAACAAAAACAAAAATATCTCTTCAGTCAAGCTATCACGCAGTGCAAATCATTGAAGAGATATAGCAAGTAATAGTATCATAAAACCTACGAACTGCGCCAGGACAGCCTCTACAACTTTAATTACAACCCCTAGCAGGTAAGATGATGAAGCAAAAAGGAATCCAAGCCTTTACATTACATCAGTAAAAAGAACATTACCATGTCGAGGAAGAAGTTAAATATCTAAGACAAAAAAAAACAACTAATTGCTAAACTAAGATATCAATTGCACATTCATAATCTACAAAGATCACTACAGAACTTGCTAAAGCTAGTCATACCAAAGAAATCACTTTCCTTTCTTATCCTACCAATTAATTCACATCGCCACAATCCATGCCGACCAAAATATTTGAACTTTAATTCACAAATCGATAAATCCTAAGCACAAAGAGAGCTCAAGCAATCCAAATCCAATAATCTTCTCCCGAATTACCCAGAAATCAAAAACAGATCAAGTTGGAAAACAAAACCCTAAATCTCAAAGCGGAAACCACAAAAAAAATAGGGTTTAAAAGAGAATTTACATGATGGGAACACTAGTGGAGATCTCGGGCCAGAATTGGTCAACCAAATTGTTGAGATAAGAGAGGGCATGAAGCTTCAAAGCAGGATGAGGCTCGTTGAGCATTGCTAGTAACCCTCCAGCTGAACTAACCATGGGTGTCGCCATTGACGAAGAAAACTAAATCGAAATTGAAAACCCTAATAGAAAGCAAATCAGATGACGAAAGAATCGAACTTTCGATGAGACCCGTCTTGAATCGAACTACTGGATTTGAAAAAAGAGTGTTTTTTTGAGTTTATGGGACGAATGAAAAAAAATAAAAGCAAGGGATTTGTGAAAAGAAAATATTCAGGGACTTGGATGCAAACTACGAATATTTAGAGACTTACCCAACAAGTCAGGATATTAGAAACTACCCCGAATGTATAACTTCCTTACGATTTAGTCTCAAAGTTTTGTGTTATTTTGTTATGGATCCCAATATTTTTTCGATTCACGAAAAAGCCCAATTGCTTTTACAAAATTGATTGGTAGTTTCCTGACCTTGCTATTTGTTTCAGTTATATATTCAACATTTCAGTACAGTACAATGAGAATGGTGGTAAGAATCATTACTTTTTCTTTTATATGTTTTCAATTTAAATGTGTAAATTTTATTAATATTATTTTCTAACACTTTGAATGGTTGGTTGGTACGCTCCAAACCAGACTAAAATAGGATCAATTCATTATTTTTCTACCATTCAGACACTTATTTGATATACTTCATACTAAGTCCGGACCAAGCCCAAACCAATAAAACACATATTAGTATAGAGTGAACAGTAATTCTATACAAAAATATAATTATTTATCCGCATGTTTTTGGTTTGTTTTAAAAATTGTCCATACTCCATTATATAGTTTTTAGCATACCAAATTATTAATACATATTGTTTAGTATAGAGTGTATTGACCAATCATTCAAAACCTAAATAACAATTTCTTAGGTGTGGGAATAAGATATGATGATCTTAAAAAGTACAACTATTACATTTTCTGAAACATGTCATCCTCAAAAAAAAAAAAAAAAATAAATTAAATTGGTGACCATAGCCTTTTGCTTAGTCCGCTTGTTTTTTGAATCGGTCATGATGCATCGTGATCGTATGATTGTTATTTAGAGGTGTGAAATTTCTCACACAAAAACAATGTTCTATGTAGTGTTAGGCCTAGGTAAAACAATAGTTTCTACCAAACGAATCAGGTCATGCAATTTTATAATCATCGGTTAAAATTTTATATACACATTTTATATATAAGCTTTAGAGAAAGAAGTTAAAAAAAAAGTCCATAATAAATATGGTAAGTTGGTATGAAGCAGCACCATAATAATTTTGAGAAAAGAATTCTTAGACCATAATAATTAAATTTATTGCACACATCAGTCAGTCAGTCACCTACCAAACTTGAATGAAAAAAAAGGCAGAATTAGAGAGAGCCACAACCGCAACATTTGCACTGCCCACCTACTCCACCCACCCCAACCGACCAGAAATAGCAAACTATACCAGACCATTGAGCACATCGGTTCAATATTTGGTACAATGTTTCCAAAATCCGTCAGGTGAATACCATAAGGCCAAAATTGAGCAGGGATTAGTTTACAGATTATGTGTGGATAAATAAATTCACATTCCTAATTCACTAAACCGGTTTTCATACCAACCGAAGCTCATAATCCAATTCTTTTGTGAGCAAACCAAACTAAACCGGAATTCCAACTGTTTCATCAAATTGGTCCTTAACTCAACAACTCTCTCTCTCCCTCTCGCTCCTTGTATAAAGTTTTTAGCTTTGAATCTCTATTTTTTTGTATAAAGTTTTTAGCTTTAAATCTCAGTGTCAGGTTTCTTTTGGTGGGTCTATTCTCTAGTAGACAAAAGAATCAAAACAAACAATGGGAGACGAAGCAAAGATCTTCACACTTTCACAAGTTTCAGAGCATAATCAACCTCAGGACTGTTGGCTTGTCATGAATGGAAAGGTTCTTTCTTCTTTCTCCCTTATTCTCACCTCTCAATTAGAGATCTCGTGCTTTTTAAAAATCCCTCCTTTTTTGTGTTTGCATGAGATTAAGCTTTTGAAGTCTTTAGATTTCTAAGTCGGAATGATATGTTTTTACTTTTTAGATGGGTAGAGTGGGAAAAGTTGTAGTCATTTAACATATGCTAAAGATTTAGCTCTTTTGATCTATTTATCAATTGAAAAGTTTCAAATTTGGAATTGAAGATGGAGAAATGTAGACATATATAGCTCTTCTTGCCTTTTGGAGTTATAATTATACCAAACAAATATGTTTGATTTCTTCTACACTGACCTCTCTTGGGATGGATTACTGACACGTGTCGATCACTGGTTTCCACTGAAGATTGATCGTTTTGGTTTATGATATAATTAACTTGTGAAGGAATCTGTTAGATACAACCTTGAGCCTCCCTTCATAGTGAAAACTTGATTCTTGTTTTCTTTATTGGTTGGTTTGTGAAATCATTAGATTGTCACAAGAAAGTTTGAAACTTCAAACCTTTTGGTGTGTTTGTTCCATGAGTAGCTTCTGTTTCTTTTCATTCTACCACTCGGTTCGGTTCGGAGTTTTAACTCGAGCAACAAGTTTGTTATATATACATTGAACATATCCTTTATTATGTTCAGAAATCCCCAATCTACCTCTAGGCATGGTTGCTGGTAGAGTACATTGTTTCTAGTATCCTTCTTTCTGTTCTTATAGTTTGCTTATTCGAGTTATATGCACATGGACAGATCCCTTATGAACTCTTCTTTGTGTGGCTCCATTGTATCTTATATTAGAATCATTAGCCTTAGAGGTGGAACTTCCCATGTTTTAAACTTCTTGTTTTAACTAGAAATCTTCAAACATTTGCCAAAATGCAGGTGTACAATGTGACCAAGTTCCTTGAAGACCATCCCGGTGGGGATGACGTTCTCTTGTCTTCAACAGGTCTGTATAAACAGCTTGATGCTTATACGCTGAATTCACGTAGTGGAGTAGATTTTGATCCTTCTACTATTTTCAGGTAAGGATGCAACGGATGATTTTGAGGACGTGGGTCACAGCGAGAGCGCAAGAGAAATGATGGAACAGTACTACGTAGGCGAGATCGATAAGACAACAATCCCAAAGAAAGTCAAATACACACCTCCAAAACAGCCTCACTACAATCAAGACAAGACCTCTGAGTTCATTATCAAGATCCTCCAGTTCCTCGTACCCCTTGCCATTCTCGGTTTAGCAGTCGGGATTCGCATATACACCAAATCAGGGTAGGCTTCTTCATTTTTTCTGAGCATTACTACCATATATCTTATATATAGAGAGAGGACGATTTAAGTCTTTTGAAAAGACAAATCCCAAAGCCTCTCCCTTTGTTCTTGTCTCTGTTTCCCATATTTTGTTGTTTGAATGTGTTTTGGACAATTTCTTAAATATTACGGTGTAACTGCATATGAACAACAGTCTTGTTGGTGGTTTTGTTTTGCCTTATGCAGCTAATGACATCTCATCCATAATGAAACCGAAGTTGTTATGACTTTTGAGCTGTTTCGAAAGTTTGGTTTAGTAATGTTTAGGTTGTGGTCTAAACAAGGCTATGATCTTAGTAGTAACTTGAGAGCACGCTTAATCAACTTTGCAAAAAAGGAGAAACAACAAAAACAACAGATTACGAATTCCGAAGAGAAAGAGACGTTTTAAATTTGGCAGTTACTTGATAGAGTGTGTGGCAGTTAGTGACTTGAGAGCTCACCAAAACCATATCCCAACACGAAGAATCCAAAAACACCTTCTGCAACCGTGGGACCCTTCTTTTGTACCTCTTTACACCGCTTTGGCCGCAACTCGCAACCACAGACACTAAGTTCGATACTTGTAACTTCGAGAGCAATAAATTTCATATTTAAGCTGCATTGGATTGGACTGTATTCTGTGGCAAGTTGACAACTATAGACTGTTCCAAACGTTGTCGTGTGTAGACTCCAATCAATACAAATCACAAAACGAATCTTGTGACAAGCAAAAACGCGACGAAGTTTGCGATGATTGATCAAAAAAAGACGATCACCATACTAATGATGATCATCATGATATGTAGTGGGCACGAATTACAAATTTACGATAATATAGTGGGCACAAAATTCACAGAGTGGACAATGGACTCACACACAAGAGAAAGAGAAAAAGAGAAAGAGAAACTTTTTTCGACCACTTTTGATTCTAGTGAGAAGACAGAGACAAAACAAAGACCACTATGAGACACTATCCATATCCATAACGAACAGCTTCCCCTGTCTCTCTATTATCAGTATATATTTGTGTATATATAGACTATAGAGATACGTATTACCTACCTGTCACTGTGATGTTACATGTCTGAAGAACATAACACATGGACTATATATTATGATGATGATAAGAACAAGAACTTAAGATGAAGTAAGAGGACAAAAGACAGAGAAGGGATAAGTCTTTATTGAAAGAGTTTTGAGATCAGTACATGTATACACATAAAAGGATAGATATTTAAAATGGTTACAGGACAAAGAGTTATAAGAGAAAGCAGAGTCCCCCCCCCTGTACCCGATTTCTAAAAGAAAACACTGACCATTAAAACAGAAAGAACTCTAGTAAACCTAAACGCTAAACCCTAATAGACTTTGGGTTACTTCTAATACCTTACTCTTGTGGTTTTAGTACTAGTACTAAGGTGGTCTGTTAAAGCTTAAAAAGGATTGGTATCAGTTGTGTGCTACACATACCCTTTTCAGCCACTTATGTTACAGACACCACCAATTTTAAAAACACTACATGGGTTTTTCTCTCCTAAGCTCTTTACATGTTGAAAAAGTTAAGAAAACGGATGATGGTAATAAGATCAAACCGATAATTAGCAGGAAAATGTTAATATATTCTGTATTAACTATTAACCCCCCATTGTTTGCTGTTTCTAATCATCTACCTTCGTCCATTCAAACCGTCCTGGTAGTGGCTGTTCGTTCACAGGATCAAAGTTGTACCTGAAAAAGTGTTGACAGAAACCATTAGAGACACAAAACCAGAAAGAGTTTACTTACTGCAGAACAGAACAGAACAGAACAAACTGGATACTCATAACCAAAAGGGTTAGTTACTGCAGAACAGAACAGAACAAGGGAGGAGACTCATACTTCTCAATGAATTGCTTTTGTTGTTCTTCTTCAGCACCCGAGAAAAACTCGTCCATTTCAGGTGTAGTAGGTAGGTGACGGTGGCTGCTGCGTGACAAACTCTCTTCCCTCTGGTTGCTTTCACTTATACAAATGTTAAGCTTTGTTGACGATCCTGGGGTTGTGATGATTTCAGGCTTTCCTATCAAACTGCATGGTGTGGATTCCCTTGTGGTCCTGTTGAAGACGAGAGAGTAAGTAATATGTAACTTTCAATACAATGATCTCAAGGATAAAAAGCACATAAATGTGTTTCCTTAATTAGTAGCAAAAGCGAGGAAACTTTATTGCCCCTATGGTTAAGTAAAGCTGATCCAGTCATGTTTAACTGAAAAAGGACAAGAAGAAACTTCTTGTTGATGATTTGTGTAGTTCAAAGATCAACTAGCATAAACCAAAGAAGAAACTTCCAATGGATAAATCCTTCAGCAATCCTAGAAACGTTTGATGATTCATATTACTATTCAACAAGATCTCATCTTTAAGATCGAAAAACGATCTAACAGCAACCAAACCATAAATNACCAATTTTAAAAACACTACATGGGTTTTTCTCTCCTAAGCTCTTTACATGTTGAAAAAGTTAAGAAAACGGATGATGGTAATAAGATCAAACCGATAATTAGCAGGAAAATGTTAATATATTCTGTATTAACTATTAACCCCCCATTGTTTGCTGTTTCTAATCATCTACCTTCGTCCATTCAAACCGTCCTGGTAGTGGCTGTTCGTTCACAGGATCAAAGTTGTACCTGAAAAAGTGTTGACAGAAACCATTAGAGACACAAAACCAGAAAGAGTTTACTTACTGCAGAACAGAACAGAACAGAACAAACTGGATACTCATAACCAAAAGGGTTAGTTACTGCAGAACAGAACAGAACAAGGGAGGAGACTCATACTTCTCAATGAATTGCTTTTGTTGTTCTTCTTCAGCACCCGAGAAAAACTCGTCCATTTCAGGTGTAGTAGGTAGGTGACGGTGGCTGCTGCGTGACAAACTCTCTTCCCTCTGGTTGCTTTCACTTATACAAATGTTAAGCTTTGTTGACGATCCTGGGGTTGTGATGATTTCAGGCTTTCCTATCAAACTGCATGGTGTGGATTCCCTTGTGGTCCTGTTGAAGACGAGAGAGTAAGTAATATGTAACTTTCAATACAATGATCTCAAGGATAAAAAGCACATAAATGTGTTTCCTTAATTAGTAGCAAAAGCGAGGAAACTTTATTGCCCCTATGGTTAAGTAAAGCTGATCCAGTCATGTTTAACTGAAAAAGGACAAGAAGAAACTTCTTGTTGATGATTTGTGTAGTTCAAAGATCAACTAGCATAAACCAAAGAAGAAACTTCCAATGGATAAATCCTTCAGCAATCCTAGAAACGTTTGATGATTCATATTACTATTCAACAAGATCTCATCTTTAAGATCGAAAAACGATCTAACAGCAACCAAACCATAAATACAGAGAAACCAAGCATTCCTATAACCAAACACAAAGCACTTAAGATGCATTTTAACAAAAGGACTACATACATATATTTTGCACATCCCAAAAATCAAACCAAAGATACAAAAAAGCTTTACTTTACAGAGACATTTCATACACAACATAAGCAGATAAAAATGTCTTGAAGAAAAACCAATTGTCACTATCACATTCTCTTCTGAGTAATTGTGAAGTAGAGATAAAAATGAAAACTTTATCAAGAAAAGAAGAAACACATATAGATTAATAAATATATAGCTTTCCCGGAAACAGAGAGAAGAGACTGGTGTTGTCAGATAAAAAGAAAAGATGGCATCATATCATACAGATGGTAAAATTAAAAAAAAAAATATCATTAAATTTTCAAATCGGCAAAAATAATAATAATCGAAAACTCCAGTTTCAATTTTTTACAAAGATAAAAATTGTTCCTTTATACAAAAACACCAACGGATAAAACTCAAATCCAATACCAAAAATTTTCTTTAAGATTCATAAAAATTGGAATATAAAAATGATACCTTTGTTCAGTAGCTTCCCCAAAGGAAGGATCTTTGTTGATTTCACAAACCAATTCTTGATTTTTCCCAAAGACAACACTCTCAGAAACGGAATCTGACCTAGACCCATCACCACAAATCGAATCCAAAATTTGGGGATTATGACTAGGGTTAGGGTTTCTCCCGCATGTCTCTTTCCTCCGCTGATGTTTCCTCCGAATCAAAACAATTGGGGGTTTCTTTTGTAGCCGACGACTCCGTAGCTGAAGATACGAACCAGTACCAGTACAATCGTTCATCTGCTGGTTCTGCTTTTGTTTCCTCTGTTTCTTCGGTGGATTGGGAGAAGGAGAAGTCGGTGGTAAACACGGAGAAGAAGAAGAAGAGGGTTTTCGAAGAAGACGGCGTTGCTGTTGTTGTTGTTGTTGTTGTTGTTGGAGAGCTAGTGATTTAGCTCGAGTTAAAACACCAAGTGAAGAAGAAGAAGAAGAAGAAGGTGAAACAACATCCATTAAAGCTTCTCCTCCGTCGATTTTGCTCTTTCTTATGTATTTCCCCATTTTCCGACGCTTTTCATCAGAGAGAAAGAGAGAGAGATTGGGAGAGAGCTGTGTGTTTCAGAGAGAGAAATCAAAGTTAGGGTTGAGATTTGAGAAGATGAGTGCTCTGTGGGGTCTTTCGTCTCTTCTCTCTCTGTCTCTTTTTATTTTTTATTTTTTTTTCTCTTTTTTTTTTTGTTTGTGTTTTGGAAAAAGAAATATATTGATATTTTTTTTTTCAGGTGGCTGCTTCTTCACTACTGTGAGTAATGTGTACACTGTACTTTGCTTATTTTTTTACAAAAAATTACTTTTATTATTTTTGGAAAATTTTATAATTCAGAACTTGAGTGTAATCATTTAGATATTTATAAATAGAAATGATGACGTATTTTGTTGTTATTTATTATAATAATGTAAACAAAAAAATTGAGTTAGTTCGGTTCAAAAATATGTGTCACAAGTCACAACACAAGTCACACCGTTAAGAAAGATGGAACGGTTACGCAACCTAAAATTAATACGAGGATCGTCATTTCAGTGTAGGTTTTAAAACGTTTTAATTCTAATTTGGAAGGTCAACTTCTACTTCTATTAGACTTAGACTTACCAACTTTCACAAAGTTAATCAATTGTTTTCTGCTAATTGCATTTGCGTGGATTGGATAACTGTAGCTTTTTTTTTTGTTTGTCGGGTAATTGTAGCTTAAGATAGTGATATACAACTAACAATTTGTATGAATAGCAAATTAATTGAATTTAAATGAATATAAGACTTTCGAAACTGGGCATTAGATT
Organism: Camelina sativa; assembly: GCF_000633955.1. Lineage (NCBI taxonomy): Eukaryota > Viridiplantae > Streptophyta > Magnoliopsida > Brassicales > Brassicaceae > Camelina > Camelina sativa. The sequence continues at coordinate 3,740,101 of NC_025691.1, forward strand.
GATTTTCTTTGGGATTTGAATCTTTGATATTGAGAATCTTCTTGACTCCTAGATTAAAGATGGAATATCAAAGTTCAAGCAGTTCCGAAAAACATGAATAAGAAGAGTAGGAGGAGTCTAGGAGATATCTTATTATTGTGTAAAGGTTTGAGTAGGTATTATATTGATTGAGAAACTAAAGATAAATTAAATTAATGTTTCATTCAACCACTCTACTGTTACACCAAAAAAAACAAAACAAAGTAAGTTCATGTCCAAGAAAAAAGTACATTTTATTTTAGTTTTCAAGTTAAGACGTGTTTGTATATTGTAAAACAGACACAAACGTAACCGTGCTTTTTACTTCTGCTTCTGTTTCACATTTCCGTTTACGGTTTCATCTTATAGTATAAATAAAATGTGAGTTTTATTCTTTCTTAAAACAACTCTATATTTCGAAAATGTTAAAAGTTCAATAAACAAATAACCCTTTGAGCTAGAAAAGATAAGGTTCCTAACTAAAGCCTAAGCAGGTAAAACTATCCTTGATCCCCGAGGTTCTAATACACTTGGTAATGGTATAGTTTCGATATGTATGTAATGGTATAGTTTCGATAAGAGCTTTGTTTTATTCATCATCTTAAAGTAAAGTGTAAATATAAGCTAATCGTAGAGAGCCAGAGACCTTATAATAAGTATAAGAAATTATTCAACAATTTAGTCGGTTTAAGAGAATTACATCTCTCTCTTACTCACTCCCTCTTAACACTAAAAGATCACAGCAACAAAGAAAAGAGAAATCCCAAAATAAGTAGGATCTTATAGCAAAGGTTCGAATTATCACAAGTCCCTTTTCTTTTGTCATAAACAAACCCATTCAAAAAAAAAAAACTCAACTTATTGACGTAAACATTAAAGAAAGAATTAGACTCAAAAAAAGTCCTGAGCTCTCTCGTTTTTTTTTTTTTTTTTTTTTTTTTTTTTTTTTTTTTTTTTTTTTTTTTTTTTTTTTTTTTTTTTTTTTTTTTTTTTTTTTTTTT
>NC_025691.1:3741469-3751663 GCF_000633955.1 Camelina sativa
TGCGACTGAGCCAAGGCAGAGATCACACACTCGTGAGCCGCTATCGTCATACATTTGTTCTCCATTGTGTTCCACAGCTCCAGTGTCTGTCACAAGATTCGTTTACCAAAGTTAAATCAATTGAGAGGTAAAACTCATATCATCACGCAAGTGAACATAGAGACTACTGGATATTGTTGACACAAATTGGTTTTCATGGGGACATAGATTACTAGACCTGGTAGCCACCAACGACCAAGAGATTGGGAAAGCTAGGGTGAAAAACAACAGAGTGGAACTTGTTTCCACTGTTAATAAGCTCGTGGATGTAATCTGCTGTACTCAGTGACCATATTTTTACAGCGTCTTCACTAACAGAAGCTACCAAATCACCGTTTGGGCTCCAACAAACAGAATGTACATTTGTGGAATGTCCCTGACAGATCAAAAGTAATAAAGCCATGAGATACAAAAAGAATTTAGATTGATGGAGTGTATGAGTAAACAATGATGGTTAACCATATATGCCCAAATGCTACCAACAAGAAAACACACTAGACTTGGAAGTTTCAAAATATTGAAAGTAGAAAATAATCAAAAATATAATCTTCAGCTGTACCTTAAACATGTGGATCCGTTTGTTATTATTTTCAACATCAAAAATTGACACAATATTCTCGGATGCTGCAGCCAAAAATTGTCCTGTTCTTGGCTGGAACCGTACTTGCGTGCTAGCCCCCTGTGCTTGGAAAATTTAAAGATTAGCAAACAGAGTTTCAATTCGCAGAGAAACCATACAAAAAAAAAATCAGGGGCTTGCCTTTGTAGCACGAACACAAGAAGCGTTGATGTCCCAAAAACGAATATCATTGTTGCTATCACAAGAGCATAATAGCTCGGTTTTTTTAGGATGAAAATCAATGGACATAACAGGTGCAGCATGACCCGAAATTGTTCGTAGGAAGTAACCAGGCTGCACAAATTGGTAATTGTCAGTCACAGCTGAACACGAAAAAAGGTAACAAATATAAAGAGACATATATTATTATTATACATCAGAAGCATCCCAGATCTTGATAGTTTTGTCAAATGAGGACGTTGCCAGCTGAGTTGAATTAGGTCTGAACCGAACATCTGTTATGATATTACCATGTTCTTCCGGCGTGTTCTCAACATGTAGTGTTTCCATGTTCCAAATAAATACCTACTGACAAAAAGAAATTTGCATCCACATTAACTGTTTTTAACCAAACGAAAAGTTACCTATTTATAAATGTTTTAGGGTCATGACAGGTTTATAAGCAAACCGCATCTCCGAAATTAAGATGCTGCACCTTTTTTTCATGCCCAGCGCTAGCCAACAATTTCCCATCAGAAGAGAAGTTACAGCAGATGACCTTACTGGCACTTTTTCTTATAGAACTAACCTCATTGAAACTGAAAGCTGACACTAGAAAGAGGAACCTGTTAGTATATATATATATATATATATATATATAATCAACTACAAGTGGCCCGTTTATCCTTGGGGGGTTAGAATACCTTTTGAAGTTTCGGTATGCTCAGAAGGGTTCCGCTTTAGGGTGCCAAACAAGCTTCCACCATCTCCATCATCTTGGGACAAAAATGATTCTACGTTATCTTCTAGGGCTCCCACATCTCCAAACTGTTCCATGTCATCCTGCAGCTATTAATTCTTATCATAAGAAAGCTGAAAGAAACACGGCGCCATAGTCTATGCAAAAAATACATAAGCCGCTAAGAAATTTCTTTCACACAACACAACTGCATGCTGCAGCCAGATGTTATTAGAACAAAACTAGATTGTTGATATCATTCTTTTGAGAAATTAAGAAACATACCAGTTGATTTGCTGATGATGCGAGACCACCAATCCCATCAGAACCATACATCATTGGTCCTTTTGGCATGCTATTCACATGGTGCATGTTACCAGTTATAGCAACTCCATCAACAGGGTTATGTGTTGAAGGAGTCGACGGCTGTGAGTTGGATGGGCCAACTGTGTTTCCTGTCCCGGTACTGTTAGCAGGACCAGAAGAGGAAGGCCCTTTTCTTTTGCGGTTGTTCTATCAAAGACACAAATGAAGTTGTGGCTCAATCATCTTAGACACTGAAGAATATATTAAGTTGGTTCAAACCACATGACTGAAGGGGGTGTAAGACTTGTGGGGTTGGATCCACAAATTAGTACCTGTTGTGATTGCTGGGATAGTAAGTGATCTTGTTGCTGGGAAGAAGATTGTTGTACTGGAGGCATGCTGATATGCTATAGACCAACGGATAAAAAACAGAAAAAAAGGAATCAGAAAAAACATTTGACTGATAAAAATCTTAGCAGTGAAGTACTCACGTTTGGCAGTAAACAGATAAGTTTTCTCGATTGTTGGGAGCAAGTGATTAACAAGAAGAAACAAAATTCGGATCCCTACATAGATCTACATTATGATAACACAAACACATTTATCTTACAGATTCTCAAATGAAAAGTAATATCAGTTACACGATACCCAAAAGAGTAAATTTTGAAGCATATCATAGACGAGCAATTATCGGAAATGATCCAACTTCACCATCTAACAGAACAAAGAAAATTTGAGATGTTTAATGTGGAACTTTCTCTCTNGAAAAAAAAAAAAGCTGAGCCAATTTACCCATGATGGTTTGTTGCTGATTTAAGAAGGGCCATCCTTGCATCAAGANATGATAGAATGCCACTGCATCTAACAGGGATATGCATTTTTTGGTGATTTGAGAAGAAGTCTTACCTTTGACGAACTCGATTGCATTGGGGACCCTATAGACCCATCATTTGCATTTTGTTGGCCATCTTTCGGATTTAGGTTTCCTCTAGGTAATCCTGTAAATCTTCGAGGGTCCATGTCACCATACATGGGTGAATTAGTCATATTTCCTTGCGCTTGAACCTGAGCCAAGATCTGTTGTTGTTGTTGCTGCTGCGGCGAGAGCTGAAATTGACTTTGATTTTGTAGAAAAGATTTCTGAACCTGTGGCCCACCTAAACCTGGTCGAATTTGCTCGATACCCTGTAACATTTGTCAAGAAACTTAGCAAAAAACTTAGCTTGTAATGACAAACAAATAAATTCTGAGAAGAGACACAGTGACTTACAGTTAATGGCCATCCCTTCAAAGGTAGACCACTCACTCCAGGGTTTAATCCTTCACAAGGGAAAAACACAACACCATAAGAATTGATCTAACAAATTGTGAGCAAAAAGGTTCTCATGAGGCCATTAGCATATCACACCCTATGTAATTTATCATAACTATTCACATAAAAGGTAAGGGATACGTTAATTTTGGAGTCCACAGTCAAATTGAAGGCATGCTACCAGTATTGACCAAAATGATCTTTTAGGTGAGCATATACTCCAGTATGCATTACACTGGATAAATTTACCTGCACCCCCCATCCCAGGCTTTGATTGCAGAATTCCCTGGCCATAAACTGTAGAAGGATCCACTGGCAGTTGTCTCGGAGATGTACCCAGATTGACTTCACTTTTGATTTCCTGCACGTACAAGAGATTCAGATGCACACCCAAAAAATNCAAAAAGAAACCCTCCAGGTGCATCAATTGCTACATCATCATTCACACAACAACAAAAAAACCAATCCAAAGAGTAAATCATTTAGCCTAGATGGGCAGAACAAAAGAAACAATTACATAACAAAACTTATTATTACCAACTGGGTCAGGTGAAACCTTCCCTTCAGTCATAAACGACTTTGCANTTCGCGACTGAATTTGCTGCAGCGCTGCCGAAACACCTCCTTGATGGTTGCCTTGGACCATCTGACTGTTTTGACAGAATGAGACGGGGTCNCATATATATAAACGTCAAGCCTACAAAAACCCAAACACATGAAAGTAAGAAAAAACAAGAAATCTGGGAATTGAAGCTCTCATTAAAATACAAAAAAAAATAAAACCACTAACATCTTGTCAGCTTCCCAATTACTCTGCGCCATAGCTTCAGCCCAATATCGAGCTATATATACAAGTAAGTAAGAATACAAAAATTGAATCAAATCTTCAATTAAAAAAATGATCTGAACTCAGAATTTTTCGATAGTTTCAATAAAAACAAAACAAACCTGAAAAAGCCCAAAAACAAACAAAAGAAGAGCAGATTCCAAGTAGATCAGAACCCTAATTCGATTTTCAAATGTTCCAGTAACTTCAAAGATCAAGCATTGCTACTACTACTACAACATACAAAAAAAATAAAAAATATCAATCAGGTTTAAATTACTTGTAAGCGAACACGACTACTACTTTGGGAAAATTCGTTGAATTGATAAAAGAACGTAATCGAATTCATACCTGACGGATCACAATTCAAGAAAAAAAAAAAAAAAAGTATTCTAGGGTTCTTGTGTTGTAATCAGCTGTAACTTAGAGTAAATCGATCATGAAACAGCTGGAAGAGAGAGAGAGAGAAAGAGAAAGAGATCAGAATCAGATTGAGAGGAGTTTCGTAAAGAGATCAGAGATACTTAAAAAAATGAATGTTAAAAAAAAAACTTCTATGTTTGGTTTGATGCTTTTAGGATACCATGAATAAAAAAGTTTATTAACGGGCCTCTCAATATTTCTGACTTTAATTGGGCTTATTATTGGGCCTTTAGTTGACTTCAACCTAAAGTCAACTCGAAGACGGGGCGGCAGGAAAATAAAAATTATTGTTTGAAAGTTGAAACCGTCAATGTAGGTAGAAGAAAGTTAAAGAAGCTGTGGGGGATACTCAAATTTATGTAACGTTTGTGGAGTAAGAATAGAATAATAACAACACATATTAGAACAAGTCCCGAGCTTAGTAAACTAATGACGATTATTATAAAGATCACATGGTATGACGACAAAACAAAATGGTCCATATATATAGACTCATGCATCAATAATACACATTGACATCATTAATCCACCGTCTTTAGTCTATCTAGTTATTGCTCTATGATAAGAAGCTCAACAATATATGTACACTTACAGACCGCCATATTTTATCTTTTAGCTAGTTATAGCTTTATTAGAAGTTCAACAAGAACACTTGCGCGAAATACTAGTTAAATCTTTGTATATTGCGGTGAGATTCGAACTTATATAAACCGATCAACTGGATATGTTTTACGAATCTAATCCAAATGCTAAGAGAGAGAGAGAGAGAGAGAGAGAGAGAGAGAGAGAGAGAGAGAGAGAGAGAGAGAGAGAGAGAGAGAGAGAGAGAGAGAGAGAGAGAGAGAGAGAGAGAGAGAGAGAGAGAGAGAGAGAGAGAGAGAGAGAGAGAGAGAGAGAGAGAGAGAGAGAGAGAGAGAGAGAGAGAGAGAGAGAGAGAGAGAGAGAGAGAGAGAGAGAGAGAGAGAGAGAGAGAGAGAGAGAGAGAGAGAGAGAGAGAGAGAGAGAGAGAGAGAGAGAGAGAGAGAGAGAGAGAGAGGGAGGGAGAGAGATTGCATATTCTCAATAGAACCAATCCAAAATTTTACAAAACAATGCATAATAGCAAGTCTATTTTGGCAGAACTTTTATTACTAAATCATAATTAGAAATGAACAAATCCACACTTAAAAGTCAGATTCGAGTCTTCAAGGTATTTCTTAAATTTCTTCTAGACCAAAATTAAATCAGTTGTTTTTGAGGTTGAGTTTAAAGTTTTAGTCCCAACTATTATTCTAACAGCCAAAACAAAACCAAATTTTAAACAAAAATCTACATTCACAGGCTCACATGCTTAAACCGATCATCAACCTCAAATTTTTTTTTCTTCTGAAAATGTGTAGATGATGCATGTAATATATAAGCCTATCTGTTTTTCTATCTTTGTTAGTTTGGAGAGTGAAAGGCTTAATAATATATGTTTGGTTTGAACCATTTAATGGCACAATAAATGAGATCACTTCCTTTTCTCACTTAATGTGATCACATTTTTAGGGTTTGAATAATGCAAAATAGCCCTTATATTATTAATTCATGGCTTTATAGTAAGGCATGTCCTTCAACTATAAAAGGAAACTAAAGTAGCCACGATTAATATTTTTTTGTGTGTTTTTGATAACGACGCAATTTATTCATTTAGTGGTGATACGTCTATTTAAAATTACACGAAAAAGAAGATACATTATATATTTTCCTCTCTTTTTTGCTACAAACATAGCTGGTTGAGAGGCCAAGCTAATGAAGCATCAGCTTGCGGCCGTATATATTATATACAAAATTCGGCCCTATTTTCTTAGAATTTTCTTTGGTCTAGTGGTGTTAGGAGTGTTAGTAAACTCTGATACATAACGAGTTCGAACTGCTAGTAGCACGTTTTCTTTTATTTTTCGTCTTTGTTTTAGTAAATATTAAAAAAGTATATATAAACATTAAAAAAGTATATATATTATTGCATATAGTCACAAAAATAGCCCATTTTTTTTTATTTGATTGTGGCTCTCCAAAAGTTAGCGACGGCTCTGGCTACAAATCCATAAAAAGTTAATTTATGAGGGATCATATACATATTATATGATGAACTATTAATCCATATCTGACACTTTTATTCAATATCTAACTGATGATTACATTATGTGTAAAGATGAGTCTAGATTTCAGAACATGAAGTTATATATAACGAACACATCAACCAGTCAATAAACAATGCATATTCTTCAACTTCAGGTTTTACCACCCGGCCCCCAACAACTTTCCTTTTAATCGAAATTGTGATATACCAATTCACTTTATGTGCACATATAGTCACATACTGTATATACAATTTATTTCTTCAATATTTCAAATGAAATTGATTTCATTTCCTTGTTGTGTTGGATGAGATCAACTGGGCAGTTGGCAGACATAAATAAATTGTCCAATGACAGGTTGGACCTCATTTAATTTAGTATACTCATTACTCAACCAATTATTTTCTCTTTTTATTCACAGGTTGAAACGTCCGGTTCAGTCGATGCCGGTTTCCCACTTTTCCTCACGGTTATACTTAGACCAAGCATTTCAACTCTGAATGCATAAATGTTTATTGACATTAGTCTACATTTCACAACATTCGTTAAGATATCAGATATTAAAATAGTTAGACTACAACATATGCACAACTTGTCAATTTTAAAAGTAGCAGATATGTATTATGGAGAGAAACGACTAACGAAACCAGAGATGATAAGAATTTAACTTAATTTACAAAATAAAAGAAGCAAAACCGGTTTAAGTAATGTATGTACTCACGAGTGGACGATATGTCTATAAATACAAGCCAAGACTAAGCTTCACTGACACAATTGTCTTCTCTCTTACATATCCACCATATAAAACTCGTTTGAATTAACTATTCTTAATTATGGGTTTAACTTCCCGTAAGGCCTGTGTGTTTATCTTTGTACTCGCTCTAGTTGCCGAATTTGCGTTCGGACATGTTGAGGTTAACGACGACAAACACTTTTTCCACAAACCTCGCCCATTCCTACACAAACCTCGTCCATTCTTCCACAAACATGGCATTTACAAGAAGGGTTATGGTAAGGGTTTGGGCGGCGGAGGCGGTCTAGGGGGCGGAGGCGGTCTAGGAGGTGGAGGCGGTCTAGGAGGCGGAGGTGGTCTAGGAGGCGGTCTAGGCGGAGGTGGCGGTGGTGGTTTGGGAGGAGGAGGAGGATATGGCGGTGGTGCTGGAGGAGGATACGGTGGTGGTGCTGGAGGAGGACTCGGAGGCGGTGGTGGTGCTGGAGGAGGACTCGGAGGCGGTGGTGGTGCTGGAGGAGGAGGAGGATTTGGTGGTGGTGGCGGAGGAGGATTCGGCGGTGGAGCCGGTGGTGGATTTGGTAAAGGCATTGGCGGTGGGGGAGGACTTGGAGGAGGTTATGGTGGTGGTGGCCATCACTGATGAGGCTCATGCTCATGTTCATGCATTCGTACGTTGTTATATTATTTAATTAAATGAAGNTTTACAAGAAGGGTTATGGTAAGGGTTTGGGCGGCGGAGGCGGTCTAGGGGGCGGAGGCGGTCTAGGAGGTGGAGGCGGTCTAGGAGGCGGAGGTGGTCTAGGAGGCGGTCTAGGCGGAGGTGGCGGTGGTGGTTTGGGAGGAGGAGGAGGATATGGCGGTGGTGCTGGAGGAGGATACGGTGGTGGTGCTGGAGGAGGACTCGGAGGCGGTGGTGGTGCTGGAGGAGGAGGAGGATTTGGTGGTGGTGGCGGAGGAGGATTCGGCGGTGGAGCCGGTGGTGGATTTGGTAAAGGCATTGGCGGTGGGGGAGGACTTGGAGGAGGTTATGGTGGTGGTGGCCATCACTGATGAGGCTCATGCTCATGTTCATGCATTCGTACGTTGTTATATTATTTAATTAAATGAAGAATGATAATTGATTATTACAAAATAAAATGATACATTAGCAATTGTGTATGTCGTTCTTTTTATTTCGAGTCTCATTGTATGCTGATTCCGTATGTTCTGCTTTGGTTGGTTAATAAAATGGTTAAAGCCAGATTACAACTTTACAAGGATATTTAAGTAGTAGAAAGAAAGGGTAAACGATTTTATTACTCTAGCTAGATTAACAATAACTTAAACTAAAAAAATATAAATTATAACTTAGACTCGTTTTAACTTCTTGAATTTTTATGTGATACAAAAGTTTGCTGTCTGTCTCAAAAGTTTTGCAATTGTATCAACCACTCAGTTATTAAGTGACTGTTTAATGTTTACTCTCATCTTTCCAATACAAATCTTATACGTACTCTGAAGAGACTTGTCAATAAAATGATCTTATATATACTTACTTACGACTATCAATCACGATATATATATATATATATATATATATATATATATAAATTTGGTGTTTTTATTTTTATTTGATCTAATCCAAAGTTCAAAAACGCATTACATGAGTAGGTCTTATCTCAAATTCAGTCTCTACGGTGCAAAACTTTTGAGTAGCAAACTCTTGTATCACATAAAATTTAACAAATTAAAATGGATAGCATGCTTAAGGTTAATAAATAAGGAATTGGAACCAATTATGTAGGTTTTAATCCGCGTGCTTTTTACTTGGCAAGTCTCTTCTCATAAACTGTAATCTTCTCCGCTTTTTCCCATCGTTGCTCTCGACAATAAGGCCGTCTCCAACCATTGCACTAAAATGTATACCATTTTTAGTGTAATTTTAGCGGGATCTTTAGTCAGATGTTATACATTTTAGGTAATATTACCAGAATCTACAAAAAAAGATTTTATTACTAGAATATTTCAAGTATTTTCAAAATACCCAGCATGCTCTTATGTTATGTTACTGGAAAAAACGTTATTACAAAAATGACATTGCCACGTCAGAAATCGCTGACGTGTATTAAATAACTCAGCTGTAACGCGTTATAGAGGTAATGACGACTGAGTTATAGGTATGTTGCGGCTGATTTATGAAAAAAACATTTGAGTAAGATCGGACGGCTGACTTAGAGCATAACTCAACCACACGTTACAACTGAGTTATTAAAATCTGGATGAGTTATGCTCTAACTCAGCCGTCCTTACGGCTGAGTTTTCACCCGATGGTTGAGTTGTCAAAATTTTGGCTGAGTTAGAGCATAACTCAGCCATAACGTGTGGCTGAGTTTTCACCCGATGGTTGAGTTGGCAAAATTTTGGCTGAGTTATCAATACGACACGGCTGAATTAACTTTTCACCGCCTGGCTGAGTTATGAAAAATGGCTGACTTATGAGATCTAGTTACGGCTGAGTTATGGTTAAAACTATAACTCAGTCGTGATAGGCTGACTTATCGTACAACTCGGCCATTTCACGGCTGACTTAGTAGCAAAAGATTAATTACTAGAATGTTATTCAGTTACGGCTGACTTATTAAACGATACGGCTGAGTTACATATTTTCAGTTGACGAAGCGGCTGAATTTGGCAGCAATTTTTCTGTTTTTTAATTACTGTACTGTTATTCATGTTATGACTGAGTTATAATTTGTTTAATGGCTGAGTTATATTAAGACTGAGTTATTATTTCTTTAATGGTTGACTTGCCACGTCGGACGCATCATCCATGTCAGTATTCCATACCATCATCTTTCTTCTCTGGAAATACGAAACGTCGTTCCTTCGATTCTTCAACTGGTTATTAAGTGAACTATTTACCTTATATATCACACCTTGTTCTTCTACTTCTTCTT
>NC_025691.1:3752793-3752922 GCF_000633955.1 Camelina sativa
AGATATGTATTTAACACCGACAATAGAGGGTGTATAGTTGTGCAGATCGATGGAGGTACAACACACGACNTGATTATAGTGATGACGAAGAAAACGAAGAAGAAGAAGAAGCTGTCGAATAAGCAGCTG
>NC_025691.1:3755691-3766845 GCF_000633955.1 Camelina sativa
AAGCTTGTGGAGCTTGTTCTTGAAGACTACAGATTGGACGCGTTTAGCCATGAGCTAAAGCTGAGCTACATGTTCTCGAACAAGGCACTGAAACTAATGGCGCATGATACTCCACCAGTTTTTGTCTCCAATGATCGATAGTTGCAATATTTTTTGGGGCTACAGAAAACCGATCAGCTACGTCTCTGTGTGGAGTTTTCGGCTAAAGAGTCTACAGAATCTAGTGGAGCTAGAGGAAGTATGATGCGGCCAAGCAGTGACTCGAAAGTAGAATGTACATACGAAGTGGACGGTGGGGGATTTGAAGGCACTTGTTATGATTATAGTGATGACGAAGAAAACGAAGAAGAAGAAGAAGCTGTCGAATAAGCAGCTGACGAAGAAGAAGACGATGAATTTTCAACCCGATTTGATGTTTTCGACGACTCCGATGGTGCGTCATCTGATGATGATAACTTTTCTGTCTTGGGCGAGCCTCTGAATAAAGACGAAGATGCACCAACTCTGGCTCCTAATAAATACAAAGATTCACCGACTTTGCCTCCTAAGAAGAGAGCTCATAACAACGATAATGCCAGATCGACTATGAACCCAGAGGCTTTTAGGTTGGAGTTGTCAACGCTAAAAATTGCTGTAGGACAATGATACTGGAGCAAAGCCGAGTTCAGGAATCGCGTGAAACTTATTTCGGTTAGGGATGGATTTGATTTTAATTTACCAGTATCAAATCCAAGAATGGTGGTTGCGCGGTGTTGGGTTGAAGGATGTCTTTGGAGAGTTCGTGCATCTAGACAAGGGGATGAGCCAGATTTTCATGTTCGTTTATACGATTCAGAACACTCATGCATGTTATGTGACGGAACATTCTAATCGATCCCGTCAAGCAACAGCTATTGTATTGGCAGGTCTTTACAGGGACTATCTTAGTGATCTTGGTCCGGAATTTAAACCTAAAAGTGTCGGAGTCATTTTCAACAAGCAATTTAGTATGAAGGTAATTACTCTGTCCCGGCTGACTTATTGACATAATGGCGGACATATCATTACTTTATGGCTGGATTATTAATGAATACCGGCTGACTTAATGATTTTATAAGGCTGATTGATATCAATGTCTTGACTGAGCTATTTACGTATTATGGCTGTTTTTTTGATTTTCTACGGCTGACTTATATTTTATGGCTGATTTATTAATTTGTTGGTGTCAAAAAATGGGTTATTGGAAGGCGTATCGGTTGCTGCAGTTTGCAAGGGAGATCGATCAGGGAAATCCTGAGGATAGTTTTAGTGAATTGCCTTCTTACCTATACATGGTAAGAAGGGAAAACCCAGGTACAATCACGCGTCTCCAAATAGATGATGAAGATTGTTTCAAATATGTTTTTATTGCTTTTGGTGCGAGTGTTGCTGGGTTTGCTTTCATGCGCAAAGTTATTGTTGTCGATGGTACGTTTCTCCATGGTAGTTACAAATGGACGCTTCTAACAGCCCTAGCTCAGGATGGTAACTTTCAAATTTTCCCAATAGCTTTCGCCATTGTTGACAATGAAAATGATGAGTCTTGGCGTTGGTTTTTTACTGATCACAGGTCAATTTAAAACCCAAGGTGCACTCAACCACGATCTAGTGGTGTCGTCGTAGCACTTCAGGGTCGAATCCACAGAGACCAAGCGATGCACTGTGAAATTATATAGACCGAGTATAACTAAAGCAAGAGAAGTTTGTGTTGCAAGTAACCAAATTAAAACAGAAAATAAATAGGGTTTATAAAAACCAAGAGAAGGTATTGGGCGTAGGGAATCAGTTGGAAGTTATGATCACTAAATTTAGGTGTCGGATTGGGAAAGCATTAGATACCGATCTTGAACTCAAATCTCGAATGTAAAACTAACCTACTGTCGTAGCATTAGTTATCTATGCAAGGTATTGATGAAACTCTAAACCGTCATTTGAATCTAAACAATCCTATCAAGCAATAAGTTCAAGTTTGATTTTGTTCACAAGGTGCCTTAACTTCAACCTTCGTTGGCTAAGGATCAGCTTGCTCACCTATGTTCTTTCAAGCAATTCAACAACACTTTTGATGCCTAGATGAATTAAACCTATGATCATAAACTAGGTAGCTAATCTAGTTTAAGCTATAAGAACAACAATAGATGAAGAACACAATAGATCAATCCCCAAATCTAACAACCTAAATTTAGAAAATCATGAAACCCCTTTAGAAACCTGAAACCCAACAGTTAGACTACTCAAACATGACAATCAAAGAACAGCAAAGCAAAGATGAAGATATCATAATCGAATTGCAAAAAGAAATAAAAGGGTTCAGAATTCTTCTCCAAGAGATACAAAGGATTAGAGATCTTCTCCTAATCTTACAAGTACTCAAAAACTGCGTAGAATAATGTTCTTTTTTTTAGAGGCCGAGCCTCATGGTTAAATAATAAATTAAAACCCTAAAAGTCGGTTTAAAGCATAAAAGGAAAAGTTGCGTCGGGGATGGGATTAGTCGATCTCGAGCGAGGATCAGTCGATCCGGAACGTTTTTCAGCTCTCACTCCATCTGCTACTAGCTCGATCAGTCTTCAACCAATTTAGCTCCAGATGCATATCTTCACCCCCAAAACGCTCAGATTCCTTCCAAAGTCACCTAGAACCTGTAAAGACTCACAAAAGACTAAAAAGACTCTAAAAGCACACTAGGACCTAACAAAAGACTCAAACCAAGTGTGAAAACCATGGTTAAAATCCTATAAAATACAGACACATCAATTCCCCCGGACTTGAATCTTTGCTTGTCCTCAAGCAAGAAGAGACAACAACTCAAGAACAAGGAAAAGGTTTGAAAGTGGAAACTCACTTATTTTTGGGAATCTCTTCTTTGCACTCTTCATCATATCAAATCGAGAACTACTTTCTTTACTCTGCCCATGATTAGGATCAACACTCCCTACTCTGACCTCCACAGCCTTAAAGAACCTTCGGTCTCCCCATCGTTGTCTCTCTATATCAGATTAGTAAAAGGGTGCGGTCTTACCATGGGAGTATCGATCATTGAACTTTTAGACTCCTTCAACCTCTTAATGCCCAAGACCTCCTCATATTCTTCCTTTCCTCTCTCTTTTCTCACTTCCAAAGGATTGATTTCTCTGTAATTTTCTAGGGTATCATTTTTTTTTTATCAATCCTTTGCTCTTTTCATGCGGACAGGTTTCCATGAGTTCCGAAGGATGCACGGGTTTACGCACAACCCTCGGCTCACTTCTTTATTACCTATATCCTCTTCATCTTTGTTCTCTCTTCTTCCTTTTTTTTTTCTTTTTACTTTTTTTTTACTGAGTATCGAAGGGAAGAGAGAGGGAAATCATACTTTGTGAGGAGTTGCATGTCTCGTGAGGCTTGAGGGAGGAGTCTTGTCCGATGTATACCAAGCCCCAAGGTAAGAAATTAAATCCGGTTAAGTCTTGTCAAAGTTAGAGACAACTTCTGGTTCAACTTAGTATTCTTCTTGGCGAGTGTCTTTTGGGGCATGTTGAGACTGCTCATGTTCATTCCAAGCTTCATTCCAAATCAGAGGTACAAAAGTAATCATAAGAGTGTTAGTTCAAAGCAGAAATTCCTAAAATTGATCATAGTTTCCCATTTATTTTTTTAGTACTCGATAAAATGACTCAAAACCAAAAGAAAAACCAAAAGAGAACAACCAAAGAAGACAACATTAGTAACATGGAGACATCCCTCCCCCGGACTTACTTCAAACCGTCCCGGTGTGAAAGCAAGACTAAGGAAAAGAAACCCCCGACAGTAAAAAGGAAAATATAAAAAAATCCTAGAAAATAAAAGAATAAACCGTAGAGAGACAGCAACTGGTTAGAACTGTTGAGAAGGCGAGGATGTAGCGGAGTGGCCAGAACCGAGAGGCTCAGTAGCTGTGTCCTCGTCGTCACTGGTAGCGGTGTGAGCTGCTGGTGGTGGTGCAAAACAGGATGATGCAAGACTCTGAAGCCAAGTAGCCAGTCGAGTGAGCAACAAGTTGTTCTTCCGCTGAGTGTCGTAGACCCATCTCTCAAACTCAGAGTGAGGCGGATCCTGAGGTGTGGTAGCAGCAAACTGGTTCACATCGAAAAGAGGAAAAGGTGGAAGGGAGTGAGACGGATGCGACGATGTAGATGTACCCGCAGGTTGTGTACTGCTACGGGATCTGATGGCTGCAGGTTCACGTTGTTCTCCTAAAAGAACATCGTCAATATCGCAAAGGGCATCAGCAGGAGGGTCAAAGTCGATGTTCTGTGTCTTGGGAAGTGATGTGCAGAATGGTCTAGGGATCAACATATATCGAAGGTGACCAGTCTTGTCCTGAAAGCGGTAGCAGAAGTTGTTACGCACCAAAATCACTGGTAAACATATACTTGAGGTCTAGCAACTTCCTCTTTGAAGCCATAGTATGTGGTGGCAAAACTATGCCACAATACTCGATGATAGGAGTCACCAAACTGCCGATGAGAACTCTCTTGTTTTTAGCATGAGCCATGTTCCTCCGCACCTGCTCAAACTCCTTAGAAAGCAGGAATCCGAAGTTAACATCATGAGTTAGCTGGTAGATAGGCGAATCCGGAGGGTAGAGGAACCTGCGAAGACCATGGAAAAACATCCACAACTCAGGAAGCTGCAATGTGCTAGTCTCAGCCCTAGCATAGATAGTGTTACTCAGGAACTTTGCAGTGACACGATAGGCAGGATTGCGGATGCGAGATTGTCTTGCTCCATGAGAGACATATTGCCCAGCTCCAATCAGTTTCCAAATTTCCGTCCTGCTGTCGAGCTTCTCCATCTTGCATAGTTTGTTTCTTGGAAAACCAAAGATGTCGCAGAGATCGAACACGGAGATGACATAGTGCTCTTTGAGCAGGAAGAAACTGATCGAACAATGCTCAACCACCGTGTCATCTCCTTCTGGCAAATCCACTTGTACAGTGGCGAGGAATTCTCGTGCGAGTCGCTCATGCAAGTCCCATTCCTTCTCAGCAAAAGTACCAAACCCCATGTTCTTGACCAACTCATCAAAGTCTGCTAATACACCCATCCGCTTAAAAAGATTTCGACCAACAAAACAAGGTTGCTCCAGCTTGCATTGAATGAGTAACTTCAACCATTTAGTATCCTCATCACTCCAAACCCTTGTTTGTGGTTCCTCGGAAGGAGTGGCAGTCTCCTTACCACTTCGGCGTCGTTTAGGCATCTTCTGCAAAAGAGTAAGTAACCAATATGTGAGAAAAAGGAAGGTAATCGAAAATTTCCTATGCTAATCAACCCATGTTACAAGCCTATGCTAAATTCAAGCTACAACAGCCTAAATCTAGTTCCAAGAGTCATGTAGGACAGTTAATCTCACTAATTCGCTCATCAATTGGGAAGACTTGGAGAGAATAGCATAAATCTAAAAAAAAATCGAGAAGTTTAAACCTTGGAACCGCCGAAAACTGAACATAAATTGGGCGAGGAAGGACTTACCTTGTTCGAATGATTGAGACAATAATTGGCTTGAACAAAGGATGAAAAATCAAGTGGTAGAAACCCAAAATTGAATCAATGCAAAGGAGAATTTGAGAGGAGAAGAATATCGAAGTTGGGGACGACGAGGAAGAAAGGAGGAAGAGATAAAGAAATTAGGTTTTATGATTAGGAATTTGAACACGAAACCGGACTTAACCCGGTTCGATTTAAGTTCAAAAACCCGGAATACCGATTCCCTTCCTTCCTCTCTCCTTACCTCTCTTTTTCTTTACTACTACTTCCCTCGATTTTTACTTACCTGGAACGGGGATCAGTCAATCCAAAATTGGACTGGCTGATCCTAACGACTACGGAACAGTCCTTGAAAAGGGATTCGCATCTTCTGCATTTCGAACCTGTTCCTGAAAAATAAGCTCACTACCAAACGTGATTCTCGAGTGTCTCTATAAAGGATACAAAAGAACAAATTTCCTAAGTAAAGAAAACAAAACCAAAAAGAGAAGGGTGAGCAAATGCAAACCCTGTGGGTTGCCTCCCATTAGCGCTTGTTTAGAGTCTCGAGCCTGACTGTTCTTGCTGCCTAAGCAGTGTGGGGTTCCTCCAAAGGGAGGGAGGTCTCAATTGGATCATAATCCGCTAGGTACGGCTTAAGACGTTGACCGTTGACAGTGAATTTTTTTCCCTCTTAGTCCCAAAGCACAACAGCACCATAAGGCATGACTTCCTTGATTCGAAAAGGTCCCGACCAACGAGAACGCAACTTCCCAGGAAAATCTTCAGCCTTGAGTTGAAGAGAAGAACCAAATCATTTCCCGCAAAGTCCCTGGGGATAATCTTCTTGTCGTGTAAGGCCTTGGTCCTCTCCTTGTATATCGTGGAGTTCTCATAAGCATCCATGCGAATTTCATCAAGCTCATTCAGCTGAATAAGGCGTCTCTCTGCTGCAGTTTTGACGTTGAAGTTCATCTGCTTAGTCACCCATAAGGAATGATACTCAAACTCGACGAGTAAGTGGCATGACTTCCCATAAACAAGCCGGAAAGGGGTAGTGCCGATGGGTGTTTTATAAGCAGTCCGATACGCCCATAATGCTTCATCGAGTTTCAAGGACCAATCCTTTCTGGTTGAGTTGACCGTCTTCTCTAGGATGCTTTTTATTTCCCGATTTGAAATCTCGACTTGCCCACTGGTCTGCAGATGGTAAGGGGTAGCAACCTTGTGTGTCACGCCATGTTTTCTCAAAAGGTTTGCAAAGAGCTTGTTGATAAAGTGAGTTCCCCCGTCGCTTATGACCACCCTAGGAACACCAAACCGTGGAAAAATGATGTGCTTGAACATCTTGAGGACCACCTTCGAGTCATTAGTAGGACTTTCTACAGCCTAAACCCATTTGGAAACGTAATCCACTGCCACAAGTATGTAGAGATTCCCATAAGAAGGTGGGAAAGGCCCCATGAAGTCGATTCCCCAACAGTCGAACACCTCGATCTCCAAAATAAGGTCTTGTGGCATCTCGTTCCGCTTGCTTATGTTCCCACGTCACTGGCAAGAGTCGCATCGGGAGACAAAGTCGTGTGCATCTCGGAATAAGGTGGGCCACCAGAGGCCTGCATGGAGCACTTTTGTCGCGGTTTTGAAGGTAGCGAAATGTCCCGCGTAGTTAGAACCATGGCAATGAAAAAGTATGCCTTGCACTTCTGATTCTGGAACACATCTCCTGTAGATACCATCAGCACAATGCTTGTAAAGAAAATGTTCATCCCAGAAGTAGCGTCGCACATCTCGTAGGAACTTCTTCTTAGCATATCCAGTGAAATTCGGAGGCTCTTCTGCAGCACACAAGTAGTTTGCGATATCGGCATACCATGGTGAATCGTTACTTATCTGTTGAAGGACCTTGACATCGGCCTTCTCTTTATAGCAATCCATGAAAGCTGCAACCACATATACATTCTCCTCAGGTAGTCTGTCATCTATGGGGATCTCTTCATCGATTTTCAGCCTGGAAAGGTGGTCTGCGACGCCATTCTCCACCCCTTTCTTGTCTCGTATCTCAAGATCGAACTCTTGCAAAAGCAGAATCCACCGCAGCAACCTCGGTTAAGCATCTTTTTTGGTTAACAAGTAACATAGTGCGGCGTGATCTGTGTGCACAATAACTTTGGATCCGACCAGATAGGACCTGAATTTTTCAAACGCAAAGACTATGTCGAGTAGTTCCTTTTCTGTTGTGGCGTACTTGGTCTATGCCCAATCTAGTGTCCTGCTAGCATAGGAAACAACATGTAACTTACCATCCTTGCGTTTTCCCAGAACCGCTCCAATAGCAAAATCACTTGCATCGCACATAACTTCGAATGGCAGATTCCAATCGGGTGGCTGGACTATTGGGGCAGATATCAGGGCTTGCTTGATTGTTAGGAAAGCCTCCAAACAGTCTGCAGTAAACTCAAAGGAGATGTCCTTGCATAGCAACTGGGTGAGTGGTCTGGCTATCTTGGAGAAATCTTTTATGAATCTTCGGTAAAATCCAACATGACCAAGGAAGCAGCGTATATCCTTAACGTTTTTTGGAGGTTGTAGACTGGACATCACCTCTATCTTGGCTTTGTCGACTTCTATCCCTCTCTCAGAAATTCGATGGCCAAGGACAATTCCATTGGTGACCATGAAATGGCATTTCTCCCAATTCAGAACAAGGTGTTTATCCACACAACGTTGAAGAACCTTGCACAAGTAGACAAACAGGAAGAGAAGGATGAGCCATACACCGAAAAATCATCCATAAATACCTCCATAATATCCTCAATGAAGTCGGAGAAGATTGACATCATGCAGCGCTGGAAAGTGGCTGGGGCATTGCATAACCCAAAAGGCATCCGTCGGTAAGCGAATGTGCCATAAGGGCAAGTGAAGGTGGTTTTCTCCTGATCATCCGGGTGAATCGAAATTTGAAAGAAGCCAAAGTAACCATCCAAGAAGCAGTAGTAAGGGTGGTTTGCTAAACGCTCAAGCATTTGGTCAATGAATGGAAGGGGGAAGTGGTCCTTCCTGGTGGCTGCATTGAGCTTGCGGTAGTCGATGCACATACGATGCCCTGTTACCGTCCTTGTAGGGATCAAATCGTTCTTCTCATTTGCAACTACTGCCACCCCTTCTTTCTTTGGCACTACATGGACTGGGCTCACCCAAGTGCTGTCAGAAATTGCGAAAATAACACCGGCTCCCAATAATTTAAGGATCTCCTTCTTCACTACTTCCTTGAGGTTCGGATTCAGCCTCCTTTGGTGTTCGATGGACGACTTAGACGGATCTTCAAGGTGAATCCGATGTGAGCATAACTCTGGTGATATACCTGAAATGTCATCTAAGGAATAGCCCAAAGCCTTCCTATATTTTCTTAACTCGCAGATCCAGAGTGCGGTATCAACATTGTTCAGGTTAGAATTGATGATAACAGGATATGTGGAGTTAGGTCCAAGATAAGCGTACCTTAGCCCTTCAGGGAGTGGTTTTAGGTCCAACTTTGGAGCCTTGAGTTCGCTACAATCCTCTTGATTTGATTTGATTTGATTTGGTACCAGAGCAGGTTTCAGGATCGGTTGATCTATCGCCTGGAATGGTCAATCCATCGCCCTTATCGATTGTTTCCACAGGAGGAGCTGGATCAGTTAGTCCAGTTTCCGGATCAGTCAGTCCAGTTTGCCGATTGACGAATAGGACCTCGTGTTTAAGAACTGCTGCAACATCGAGTGTTCTTGCCAAGTTCTCAGCTTCCTCAGACAGATATCCCAGCTCTGGTTCCTTTTTTGTCAATGCGACGGCCAGATGATCACTTGTACATACTTCGTCATAGATCTCATCAGCTATTTCCCCTATTGTATCAACCCAGAAGGTTTGACCATCGATTGTGGGTTTCTTAGCTGCTTTCTCCATGTTGAATCTTAAAACCAAGTCATCCATGTGCAAATCAATCTTTCCTTCTCTGACATTTATCATCGCACCAGCCGTGGCCAAGAAGGGTCTTCCAAGTAGAATGGGTTCTTGGGATTCCTCATCAAGCTTCAAAACAATGAAGTCAGTGGGTATGTAGCAGTTCCCAATGAAGTCAGTGGGTATTTAACAGTTCCAACACTCTCTCTGGACGTCGAGTGGAGCGATCAGCAAGGACAAGGATGACTTGGGTAGGCTTGAAGGTGTAGAGTCCAAGTCGCTTTGAAACGCTGAGTGGCATAAGGCTCACACTTCCTCCTAGATCGCAAAGACATTTGTTGAACTTGAGATCTCCTATCGTGCAAGGCAGAGTGAACGGTCTTGGATCTCCACATTTTTCTGGCATTCGATTTTGGAGCATCGAACTACATTCTTGTGTGAGGTACATCACTCCTTTCTCCAGACTGAGCTTGTCGGGAAGAATCTCTTTCCTGTACTTCTTGAGAGATGGAACCATCCTCACTGCCTCGATGAAAGGTAGTCTGAATTGAAGCTATCCTACCACTGATTTCAGCTTCTCATATTCTCGCTTTTGTATCTTGGTTTTGCGACGAGTAGGGAAAGGAAGTCTGGGTACATAAGGTTGTTGGGGTCCGCTAGGCTGATCTCCTGTAGGAACAGTTGAACCAGGGATAACAACATCATCAGAAACGTGGTTGGGAATTTCACCAGGGTTGTTTTCCTGATATTGTGTTTTGGATTGGCCAGTCTTGCCATTAGATCGGTCAATCCCTTCTTTTTGTTGTGGTTCCGTAAGCTCCTTGCCGCTTCGAAGGGTGATGACATTCACATATTCTTTTGGATTAGCCTCGTTTTTCCCTGGAAGTGTCCCTGGAGGTGCCTTGACTCTTGCTGCAGACTGTGCAACTTGGTTCTCCAATACTCTCATGTGAGAGTTTAACGACTCGATTCTCCCATTCAGCTTAGAATACATGCTGTCGATCTTGACATTCACCTCAGTGGCGTTTTTCTTCTGATTTTCCATCAAAGCATGCATCATCTGCTCCAGTTTGCTCTACTGCGGGGCTGCGGCTTGCAGTGCATTTGCTTGATAACCTTGCGAGAAGTTGTTGACTTGAGATTTTTGCTGAAAATTCGATCTTCCAAAGCCTGTTCCCTTGTTTTGGAAACCTTGTGCGAAATTGCTCTGCTGAGGTCGCGGTGGGTAGACCTGATCGTGGGGATTCTCGACATTGTTGCTTCTATAGGACATGTTAGGATGATTCCTAAAATTATTGTTAAAACCTCGATTCTGAAAGTTTCCCTACCCTCCTATATAGTTCATCTCCTTCGTACCCTCTTCGTATGTCTCAGCTCCGAAATCTGCATATCCCCCAACCTGTTCCTCGCACAAGTTGACACTTTGGTGATCCCTTTTCAGTAGGAGATTCACCTTGGCTATGAGATCCTTAATAGCATCAGTCTCGACAACATTGACCCGAACCGTACGATCATAGTCTGTGCCGTGATTGCTATTGCTGCTGCAAGGTTTTCTATCAGTGCATTGGCCTCGTTTGCGGTGTTAGTGGAGAAATCCCCTTTGCTGGCTGTATCTAGCGCCATCTGGTACTTCTGTTCGATTCCCCCATAGAAGATGTTTGATACTAAGATTTTTGTGTCTCCTAGCAGGTTCAATTAACCTTA
>NC_025691.1:3766945-3767584 GCF_000633955.1 Camelina sativa
ATCCCCAAATCTAACAACCTAAGTTTAGAAAATCATGAAACCCCTTTAGAAACCCGAAACCCAACAGTTAGACTACTCAGACATGACAATCAAAGAACAGCAAAGCAAAGATGAAGATATCATAATCGAATTGCAAAAAGAAATAAAAGGGTTCAGAATTCTTCTCCAAGAGATACAAAGGATTAGAGATCTTCTCCCAAGCTTACAAGTACTCAAAAACTGCGTAGAATAATGTTCTTTTTTTTAGAGTGAGGATCAGTCGATCCGGAACGTTTTTCAGCTCTCACTCCATCTGCTACTAGCTCGATCAGTCTTCAACCAATTTAGCTCCAGATGCATATCTTCACCCCCAAAACGCTCAGATTCCTTCCAAAGTCACCTAGAACCTGTAAAGACTCACAAAAGACTAAAAAGACTCTAAAAGCACACTAGGACCTAACAAAACACTCAAAACAAGTGTGAAAACCATGGTTAAAATCCTATAAAATACAGACACATCATTTACACAACTCAAAAATGCCATTCCTGACGAAAAGGATCTTGCGATAATCTCTGACAGACATAAGTCAATAGGGAAAGCGATTGGCGAAGTGTATCCGTTGGCTTCCCGTGGAATTTGCACTTACCATTTGTATAAGA
>NC_025691.1:3773905-3822194 GCF_000633955.1 Camelina sativa
GAAACCCCTTTAGAAACCTGAAACCCAACAGTTAGACTACTCAGACATGACAATCAAAGAACAGCAAAGCAAAGATGAAGATATCATAATCGAATTGCAAAAAGAAATAAAAGGGTTCAGAATTCTTCTCCAAGAGATACAAAGGATTAGAGATCTTCTCCCAAGCTTACAAGTACTCAAAAACTGCGTAGAATAATGTTCTTTTTTTTAGAGTGAGGATCAGTCGATCCGGAACGTTTTTCAGCTCTCACTCCATCTGCTACTAGCTCGATCAGTCTTCAACCAATTTAGCTCCAGATGCATATCTTCACCCCCAAAACGCTCAGATTCCTTCCAAAGTCACCTAGAACCTGTAAAGACTCACAAAAGACTAAAAAGACTCTAAAAGCACACTAGGACCTAACAAAACACTCAAAACAAGTGTGAAAACCATGGTTAAAATCCTATAAAATACAGACACATCATTTACACAACTCAAAAATGCCATTCCTGACGAAAAGGATCTTGCGATAATCTCTGACAGACATAAGTCAATAGGGAAAGCGATTGGCGAAGTGTATCCGTTGGCTTCCCGTGGAATTTGCACTTACCATTTGTATAAGAACATTTTGGTGAAGTTCAAAGGAAAACATTTGTTCCCTCTGGTGAAAAAAGCGGCAAGGTGTTTAAGGCTGTCTGATTTTAATGAGGCTTTCAATGAGATTGAAGCACTTCATCCCGAACTACATGGGTACCTCCAAAGAGCTGGTGTTCGAATGTGGGCGCAAGTTCATTTACCGGGTGAAAGGTACAATTTAATGACAACTGCTAGAAGTCTTCCCATAGTTCGACTGCTAGAATCGATATGGAATATGATGACCAGATGGTTTTCTGAACGGAGAGAGGATGCGCAATCGCAGCTAACAACGCTCACTCGAGGTGTTGAGAAACTGTTACAGGTAAGTTTCTGTATCTCAGCCCTAACTGTTACATATATCAGCCATAACAGTTTTCATATCTCAACCCTTACCATAATAATTTTCATATCTCAGCCATTATTGTTTTCATAGCTCAGTCGTAATTGTTTTCATAACTCAGCCTAAAACGTTTTTTTTGTTCTACTCCCTACTAGGACCGTGTCACCGCAGCAAGACTTATGCAGATACAAACGATTGATGCTGTACGTGTGCAAGTGACATATGGA
Source organism: Camelina sativa (assembly GCF_000633955.1). NCBI lineage: Eukaryota > Viridiplantae > Streptophyta > Magnoliopsida > Brassicales > Brassicaceae > Camelina > Camelina sativa. Next base: position 3,775,089 of record NC_025691.1, read on the forward strand.
ACATCTTTGCATGTTGTAAATTTGGAACTAAAAAAATGCACATGTCGTCGTTTCGACCATGAGAAAATACCAATCATCCATGCAACCGCAGCTGCAGAGCATAAGGATGTGTCTCGTATATCCCTGTGCGATCCGAAATTTAGGAGTGTCGATTTGGTTAATGGATGGGGTGGTTCAATAATGCCTCCAGATTAATCAGTCCCGGATCCTGTTGCTGTGGATAATCAACCGTGCTTGTGAACCGGCCAGGAAGGCCCGAGAAGCGTAGGATTAAATCATCTTTGGAAGTGGCCATTGGAAATAATCGCCCTAGGAAGCAACACACATTTTTGCGATGTAAGCAAGTTGGACACAATGTGAAAACTTGTCGGATGTAGTTAGGTTTTTATTTTGTGTAATAACTCAGCCGTCAAGTCGTATAAATCAGTCATTTGCTTTCAGATTTTTTCTTTTGATAACTCAGCCATCAAGTCATGTATATCAGCTATCTACTTTCAGATTGTTTCTTGTGATAACTCAGCCATCACTTACTATAACTCAGCCATCAACGAGACCTTTCATTTTTCCGTAAAACTATAACTCAGCCGTTAAGCAATATTTTGGCGGGAAACCATAAGTTAACCTAATAATAAACGCGACCTTTCTTTTGATAACTCAGCCATTATAGATTGTTCATTTTGATAACTAAGCCGTTATTCACTATAACTCAGCCGTTACATGAATCGAAGTGAACTTTCGTTTTTCCGTCAAACTATAACTCAGTCGTCAAGCAATATTTTAGCGGGAAACCATAAGTTAACCTAATAATATACGTGACCTTTCATTTTTCTATTGTTTTCCCTTTATATTCATATAATTCATTGTATCGTTTCGGTTTCTTCTTCTCCGCTCATTGCACCTATAAATATTGCATCTTCGTCGATCAGTTCACCTTCAAATCTCATATATTATTATATTGTATTTCCTTAGATCATTGCACACGTAATTTATCCTCTCCATGCCCTCTCAATCTACTGCATATTTTCCGATCGTTGCACCTATCAGTTGGTGACGGTTGTTTTTATTTTGATAGCCGAGCTATGGCCGGAGAGGGTTCCAGTAGACGTCAAAAACGCAAGGCAGAGTGGGGTGATATGTATATATTTTACACACTTTCATGATGCATTTCTCATTCATTTTGTTCTCCTAACTCATTGTTTTGCATTGTTTTTGCTCTCTTTTGCATAATATGCATATTTAGGTAGTCTTCGCATTGGTTTTGCATGCATCTTTCATATTGGTGTTATTTCAGGTGTTTTAGGAGATGTCCAAACCATCAAGAGCAAACAGAGAGCATGAGAGCAGTCCAACGACTCGATCTACACTACCCAACGCGACCCAACCTTCCAAGTCTTTGATCGAGTCGAGTGAAGATTTTCCTTTGGGATTCAGCCTTCGACGTCTTCATCAAAGTTGTAGAGAATCATTTTTCCAATGCCGTTGATTTCAAGCCAATCGGAAGCGTGATTCAAAAGTTATCACCGTTTTAGTGGATGCACGTACATTCTGAACTCCGACTCGACCCGCACACAAAGAAGAGCTCCCACTCGATCGGACATGTCAGCAGCGACTCGACCAAGACGTCCCAGGAGGGCTCCTGAGCACCCTCTAGACGCGACTCGATCAGCAGCTCCCAGACAACACATTTCAAGCTGCCTCTCGATCGATGTTTTCAAGCTACCTCTCAATCGATGTTTTCAAGCTGCCTCTCGATCGATATTTTCAAGCTACCTCTCGATCGATGTTTTCAAGCTGCCTCTCGATCAACAATCTTAAGCCACCATTCGATCAAGCTTCCTGGACTCCGACTCGATCGACACTCCCACGATACGACTCGATCGACGCTTTTAAACTGACGTCCTGGTTTTGTTCTGAAGACGCGTCCGAGAAGGTATCCCGAACCGACGTTCTATATTGTTGTTTTACGTTTTAGGGATTTCCATGTTTTACTATAAATACGTTTTGTTAAGTTTTGACGGGGACATTCTTTTATCTCATTTTTTTTGTTTTCTTTTCCCTAAGGTTTACCGAGCCACCTAAAACGCTTGAGACTTTGTAATCTAGATAGCTTTGATTTTATTGAGATTTTGCATTTTATTTCTTCTACAAAGTTGTTCATTTCATTTTTGTCTATCTGATGATGCTTGATTCAACATTTTCTGAGATTGTATCCTTGATGATGATTTCTAGATCCGAGTAGTGTGATTGTTCTTGAGGATGGGATAGATTAGGTGGAAGATCTTAGTATGTAGGGTGTTTAAGTTCAGATTCGTGTGATTCCTTTCTGGACTAGAGTTAGAAATCATAGTTTCTCTCTGATCAATTGGAACTATGTCTTAGACATTTCGACACCCAAAAGGTGTTCGATGAAATGTCTGACCAACTAGTGCCAGAGACTTACATTCCTAGCCTAAGAGATTAGTTGTCTAGGGTGTTTGTTGACGTGAATGAACTTGTTTGTCATGCCTGCTTGATCATGTTTCTCTAGCGAGAGCTAGGTTTGGAAGTGTTTGAGTTTGAGTAGCTTCTGTCAAGAGATTGGATTAGCTAAGTCGTGATGTTCATTGTTTAGGGATAGCTTGCTTGTGGCATGTTAAACACTCTGTAGATTAAGAGACTCCACCGACATCAATTACTCCCATCCTTAGGACTTCTATCTTATCTGATTGTTTCTGCATCTTTAAGCTTGTTCTTTTTTTCTGTTCCAATAGCTTGCTCATTTGTCTCTGCTCGTTTAGCTTGTTTTTGCTCTCTTAAGTTATTGCATTTTAGCTCTTGTTCTGCAAACTCGTTTTGTTCTTGCATCTCGTTCACTCTAGGTTGTTAGACAAAAACTCATTTTGAATCTGGCTTAACTTGTGACTGCTTGATTGCATCTCGATTGTTAGTAAAGTTTCCCATTTGGATTGACACCTTCTGTACTACAACTGCATAAGGTTAATTGAGACCTGCTAGGATAGACACAAAAATCTTAGTATCATGGGGAGACGAAGACAATCAACTGTCCATCCGCATGACCGGAGCAAGTTCCAGTAAATGTCAAAGAAATGTAGATTTCGAGTGGGAAGAGGAAGCACTATTGGCCGTGTCCGAAGATTTTACTCAGACGAGAGTCGAGGCCGAGGCGGAGACAACTGATCGCTACACAGCAATTCTGCATATGATGGATGATCATATGATGAAGAAGGAAGAGAAGACCGCCCTCGAGCATCAAGTGGAACTAATCGACGCTCAAATATCCCAACTGAATCAAATCTTGGGTGGAGAACTAGTCGACTTAGAGACAGAGCATAAGAGGTTAGAGGTTATGAGAGAGACTGCGGAGACCGATGTCGAACAGTGTGTGGTTCCTCCTCCTCTTGATTGTGAGAAACTAAAAGTTCGTGGTTCCTCCTCCTCTTAATCGATTTTAAAAAGTGAATTCCACTGTACTGTCGTCTCGTCTTCTATATGAACTCTGAACTTTTTTTTTGATTTCTTTTTGTAATTTTTAATATTAATATAATTTAGCCGGTGTTACGATATCTCAGCCATTACGGATTCATAAATCACTATAACTCAGCTGTCACATGAATCGACGAGACATTTCGTTTTCCTAAAAATATTATAACTTAGTCGCGAAGTCATATAAATCAGCCATTTATTTTCGGATTGTTTCTTGTGATAACTCAGCCATCACAGATTTATAAATCACTATAAATCATCCGTCACATGCATCGACGAGACATTTCGTTTTCCTGTAAAACTATAACAAGTCGTATAAATCAATTGTTTGCTTGTGATAACTCAGCCATAACTTACAATAACTCAGCCGTCACATGAATCGACGAGACCTTTCGTTTTATTATAAATATTATAACTCAGCCGTGAAGTCATATAAATCAACCATTTATTTTCAGATTGTTTCTTGTGATAGCTCAGCCATAACTTTACTATAAGTCAGCCTCAAACTGAGAGCGGATACTAAAATGTGGAAGCATAAAAGATGGATAACAACCTAACAAGAGCTAAACAAAATATATAAAACAATCTCCAACAATCTTATACTGTCTGTCTAATCAAGGTGCAGAGATATTTTCTCTGGTAATAATTAAAGATATGAGTAACTTAAAAATCTGAGGTTTTAGATATGTACATATGTCAAAGGATGCACGACTACTGAAAGGATTGGAAATTAGATAAAAATATTCCCATTTAATGGATAATACCAAAAACCAAAGTCTCTATCATACATGTGGAAACAAGCTTACAATATATAGAACATATATAATTAAACAAAAAAAAAGGGACCTTTAATACATGAAAAAGGTACTCGCCTAAGAAATGGAAAATAATTATTTTCATATAAACAGACTTTAGAGTCACGAGTTGATAAAGTAAAACTGGAAATCACTGCTGGAAACCCTAAATGATCTCAGAGACTTTGAGGGACAACCACCAAAGGTAACAGTTTTTGCACATGATTTCATAGTCTCCATAGCGGAGAGAATGGAGACCGTTATCCAAACAACACATCACAACACAAACGGGTGAAGGGAGTAACGGGCTGTCAGGATAGAGATGGGAGGTTGTGTATGAGTTTTTCCAGACCGTCTTATAATGAGATAACTCAAACAGACAATCATTACCAGTTGCCCTGACACCCGGAGACAGTAGAGGATAATGATGTGCATCAAAGAGCTGGAGGTAATGGACGGCCATAACCTCATTCTCTTGACAAATACTTAGTACCTTACATGCTAAGGTGGCATCAACATTAGCCGGTACATTACGACTGAGAATATCAATCCCACGCTGGATATCTCTATCCTCAACCACAACCCTTAGCCCTTCGTAGTAAATGGCAATGGGGTTGCCGGCGTCAAAGCATTTGACGAAGAAAGGCCTGTACCGCCCTTCAATTTGGAAGCCACCATCACGAGCATTGGATGTGTTTATTTGTGATGGATCAGTACAAAGGCAATAGATAACAACTGTCTTTAGAACTTCTTTACTGTATACTGCATTTTTTCCCCTATGACCAGCCCTTAAAATAGAACAAGTGACCACCATCGATCTTCTGCAGCAAGAGAAACGATTTTTATGAAAACATCATCGGGGAGATCCGGCATCTTGGGTGCTCGAGCGGACATAGTTTTGTAAACAATAATTTTATTCAAGTTTGTAGTTGAGAGGTAATAGACTAAAGAAACGGAAATACTTGTATATATACAGAGATAACATAAAAGTATATTATTTGGTTGGGCATAATACAAGAAAGACATAACTTTACTATAACTCAGCCGTCACATAAATTGACGAGACCTTTCGTTTTCCCTTAAATACCATAACTCAGCCGTCAAGTCGTATAAATCAGTCGTTTGCTTTCAGATTGTTTCGTGTGATAACTCAGCAATAACTTTACTATAACAAAGCCGTAACGTGAATTGACTAGACCTTTCGTTTTCCCGTAAATATTATAACTCAGCCATCAAGTCATATATATCAACCATCTACTTCCAGATTATTCCTAGTGATAACTCAGCCATTACTTACTATAACTCATCCATCTCATGTTTCGATGAGACCTTTCGTTTTTCCGTAAAACTATAACTCAGTCGTCAAGTCATATAAATCTTCCATTTTCTTTCGTTTCTAATTTCAGATTGTTTCTTGTGATAATTCAGCCATAACTCACTATAACTTAGCCATCACATGAATCGACGAGACCTTTCGTTTTTCCGTCAAACTATATTCTCCTCATTCATATGTCTGACTCTCTTTCATCTCATTCTTCTCATTCATATGTCTGACTCTCTTTCATCTCATTCTTCGTTTCTATTGTTTCTCTTTATACACTCCTAAATCACAGATCTGCCTATCTGTTACATCTTCCTATCGACATGGAAGTTGTTCCTCATATCGATGGACAGTTTTTTAGAGATATCGAAGGGATCATTTTTAGAGAGAACATTTGCGCCACTGATCGGGAGAATATTCCGGTTCTAAACCCCGATGTGGGTTCCTGGGTTGACACAACCACTGTTACGTGGTTCAAGTTCCTTCATGTTCTCTCTATCGCGATTGGAGGAATACTTCAACACAACTGGCACCATACGTGGCCGACGTACCGCTTGATTCCCTTCCACTTTAAGAGACGATGGTTTCTCCTCCTCGCGGTAAGATCACTAAAACAAACCACCATATTGATATTATTCTATACTCTTATCGTTTCTTTCCTTTAATTGTAGGGTAAATACACGTGGGATCCAAAGCATACTTTAACGGTCTGGACGCAATTTAATTTAGTGGCTAGAACGTTATTTAGAGCCCAGATGCGTGCGCTCAAGAGGATATGGGCGAGTGGTGGCAATAAACCCGAGATGCTGACTAGCATAGTTTGGAATGATATGGTCGATATGTTTGAAGAATTTGCCCAGATGACGTCGGTTTCAGAAAGTGATTTCCATTGTACTTTCGTGTCGTCTTCTATATGAACTATGAACTATGATTTTGTGTTTTTGTTTTTTTTTTTTTTCGTTTATGTTGTACCTTCATATTAATATAAATCAGTCGTTATTTCGATATCTCAGCCATTACGGAATGATAACTCAACCACAAAGTTCGATAAGTCAACCACAAAGTTCGATAAGTCAACCACAATATTTGATAACTCAGCCATCACTTTATCTTAATTATTTACATAACTCAGTTGTGAGTAAAGATGACTCAGCCAACCCTCAAATTAGAATGTGTAAAAATCACTCTAAGTCTATAAATATACCTTTTTATTTGTTTTAATGATAGTAATATTCATATTTTCATTCTAAATTTAAATTTTGAGTAATAATAATTTTAATATTCAATTGTTGGAGAAATACTTTTAGAAAAATAAAATTCAAAAATTGAATAATAATTATTTAAGTATTTTGAATAATATATTGTGAAAAAGCTCACTTTATGAATTTATTATACGTGTGGATTTGAGCAAGCACAAAATTAGTGATTTTTCGCGTTTCCCTGACAACACTTTTTGTGACATCGAGAGACGTTTTAATATTTATTAGGAATCTGACAAAACGAAAGATCCAGGAAAGAAAGAAGAATACGTTTTCATATTAATGAGAAGACCCTAAACGATAATTTAGCCGTCATAAACTATAACTCAGCCATCACTCCAAGTATAAGACTAAATAACCGAACAAACCGAACCGAACAGATAAACTAATTTTTCCCCGTTTGGTATTTTTTGTATTGGTATTTTCGATTAATTACGGTTATATTCGGCTTGCTATCGGTTATATTAAGTTAATCTACCTAATTTGGATAACATTTGGGTTATTTATGGTTATATATTAATCTAACCGACCCATAACCGGAGATAACCGAAAAGTAATTTCAAAAATTTTTAAAATTTGAAATGGTTATCATATTAGTAAACCCAAATTACCATCTTAAACCAAACACATTAGAACCAAAACCAAACTGTTAAATTAGAACCCATAATGTTGGAAATATGAACCCTACACCCCAAACCCTAACCCTAACCCTAACCCTAACCCCTAAATGTCATGTTTTGAATGTTTGACACATTTTGATCAGAATATGTAAAAAACACTCTTTGTCTATAATTATTACTTTTTATTGGTTATAATAATAATAATATACATATTTCCATTCTAAATTTAATTTTTGAGTTATAAAAATTTTAATTTACAAATATCTCATAAGTCAGCCGTTTATTTCGATAACTCAGCCATATAGTCAACTGTTTGGAATTTTTTTATTAAAAAAATTTCTAAAGTTTGAATTCAAATTTTGAATTTGTTTTTAATAATAAATCGTTAAAAATGTATTTATTACGCATGTGGATGATAACAAGAAACATAATTATAGTTTGCGTCTCCCCAACAACACTTTTTGTATTCTCGAGAAGGTATATAATAAATTAATATGGCCGTTGCATAACGCAGCCGTAACACCATTAATATGGCTGCTGCATAACTTAGTCGTAACATCAATGTTAATTTAATATACTACCGCACGTCAGTCGTGTAAAGTACATAACTCAGCTGTCACGTATAGTATTGTTAAACGACGTCATTCGATTTATTGTTTTAGTATAAATGATGGGATTGTAGTGATTTTGTGCTTTAGTAATCGAGTGAAGATGATGGCTCAGAGAGATATCTACGGCGGCAACTCCAGGGCTGATGAGAAAACTGCTTCTGAAGCACTAACTGAGGTACATCTCTGGACCATCTGAAATCTCTAAGCATTATCGTAATATTGTGTTTGTGGTAATGTAGATGAAAATGAAAATGAGGTACGGCGAAATCCGGAGGCGCGACAAGGGCGTTCCAGTCGGGTGTAATTGTGGTGTAGTGCTTCTCGTTGCCAGATCTAATGATCCTAGCACGAGGGGTGAACTTTATTTCAGTTGTCCGTATGAAATCACATATGTAAAGATTTCTGTACTATTATTTTTGTGTTCTGCATCTTGATTTTTTTTACATTGTAATATCAGTTATGTATTACTTGTACGGGTCTCGGTCAAGGCTGCGGTTTCCAGTGGTGGTGGAATGATGCATTGCGCGACGAGTTTGCCAATATTACAGAAGAGAAGAATGAGAAGAAGCAGGATTTGGATGCAGCCAAGAAGCGCATTGAGACTTAAGAAGAAAATATCTTGAATATGGAAAAGAAATATGATGTGCTAGAGAAGAAGTTTGAGATCTTGAACAAGTATCTGTGAGCTTAGTCAATCTTTGTTTTTTATTTTTTTTTCGAATTGGTATGAACTCTCTATGTAGTGGTGTTTTATCAATCTATTTTCCTAACTCAGCCATTACTTTGTTATAACTCAGCCATCATAAACTATAACTCAGCTAACCCTCCAATTAGAGGACTAGATAACCGAACCGAAAAAATAAATTTTCCCAATTTGGTATTTTTGTATTGGTATGTTTGGTTAATTTCGGTTATATTCGGCTTACTTTCGGTTATATTAGGCTAATCTACTTAATTACAATATATTTTGGGTTATTTATGGTTATATATTTATCTAACCGACCCATAACCAGAAATAACCAAAAAATTTTAATTTTTTTTAAAATATTCAAATGGTAATTATATTAGTATATCCATATTACCACCTTAAACCAAACACATTATAACCAAAACCAAAAAACAAATAATGTTACTCATCTGAACCCTACATCTCAAATCCTAAACCCCAACCCTTACCTAACCCCTAAACGTCATGTGTTGTATGTTTTACACATTCTGATGAGAATGTGTAAAAATCAATATTTCTCTATAATTATTACTTTTTATTGGTTATAATAATTGTAATATTCATATTTCAATTGTACATTTAAATTTTGAGTTATAATAATGTAAATTTACAAATATTTCAGAAGTCAGCCGTGTAAGTCAATAACTCATCCATCACTTAGTCACTTTGTCGGAATTTTTTTATTTTTTATTCGAATTTTGAGTTCAGTTTTTTTAATTATTTTGTATAATATATTGTGAAAAAACTAACTTTATGAATTTATTACGCGTCTGGATCTGAGCAGACACAGAATTATTGTTTGGGTTTCCCCAACAACACTTTTTGTAATATCGAGGCACGACACGAAAGACCAAACGAAGTCGTACCAAGTACATAACTTAGCTGTACGAAGTACATAACTCAAACATAACATATATGTTTATTTAATATTTACTTATAACTCAGCTGTGTGAAGTACATAACTCAGCCGTAACATTGAAAAGATACTATAATATCCAAATGTTTTCAATATCCAAGTACAATTCCTACCAAAAGAAATCCAAATGTTTTCAATATCCAAGTACAATTCCTACCACAAGAAATCCAAATGTTTTTACATATCCAAGTACAAGTCCTACCAAAAGAAATACAAATGTTTTTTATGTAAACTGATTCATAAAATCAGGTGCCTCATCGTTGATTTCTGCTGCAATTTTAACACGTATAGCCTGGATATTTTGATCACAGATTCCATCGAAAGACACACCAAGCGCTAGACAATCTATAAACTTTAAAGCGTACACGCCACAGTCACAAACCTGTACGTTTTGCGGGACCTTGGAGACTCTCCTCCTCCTGAAGGTAAACTGTTTGAAAGTAGGTGTACGATATTCGTGAGGAACGTTCTCGTTTATCATTGCTGGAATCATCCGCGTAAACACCCTACAAGCATTCAGCATGTTACCCTCACTTTCTTTGGTTACTTGTCCGACGATGCTATCATAGCAATCAATATGCCCCCTCAGCAGATCCACGTGCAGCGCCACCCAGTGATTGCCTCCAGTTTCTGGAGCAATATACAGGTGATCCACATCTTCAATCCACTTCAAGTTAGTCGTTTGATCTTAAGGTAACAAACCTTTAACTAAATCTTCATAACTATTGCCAGTGAATTTAAACAGCTTGGGTTTCATCTCGAACTGACGATGATCACGAACCATCGTACTGGTGAACCACAGGTCTACAAACGCAATGCGTTTGTTGTGATATGGGAAGGGATCTCGGTTGTACCTATCCCTAAGGAGTCTCATAAACGCGCCCATGTGCTGTAAAAAAGGTAACTGAGTAAAGAACAGCAACTCAACCATTATGTTTTAAATAACTCAGACAACGACAACAATAACTAAGACATTAAGATAAACTTACTTCATCAGTAAGCCACCCATAGGTACCATATTCTTCTGGCCTCACTGGCCAGTCCTTTCGTTCGGTGATTAGCTCCCTATAGAATTCAATTTTGACTCCGCCATTGCCTAACAGAATATTCCTAACAAACAAATAAACACAAGTTAATATAATGTTAACAAGCTGTGATTAAGTTGTCAAGAAAAAGGGTCTAAAGGGTCATACTCGACTTTCTTTAGAAAATCCAAAAGTTTCTGCAACGTGACTAGATCAACAGGTGCTAGAGGATCATATATTCCAGGTCCAGGTGAACTGTTCTTCCTCATGCACGTCAGTCCATTGTCTCCAATATAAGGGAAAATCCTGGTTGGATGAGCTTGTTGTGTATTCCATGCACTCCCATCCGGGGACAGCTTAACACTCTCCAGCCTAAAAGCTTTAATTCTATCAAGCCTAATCTGTTCCTCTGCATCTTCCTCAGATTCAGGTTCAAGTGTGTTGGCTTCAGCAATAAACTGGTCTCTAATATCACATACACTGCTTTCAGCAGCTTCTGCACCAGCTTCTCCCTTATTCAAACCTCCATGTAGTACAATAGACAACGGCCTAAGAGCTGTAGGATTTTAAGGCTTTCTACCTCTACCTCTTTTCTTTTCCTGATTGTCTCCAGCCGCTAATTCTTTGGCCTTCTTTGCCGCAGCTATTTCTTTGGCCTTCTTTGCCGAAGCTACTTATTTGGCCTTCTTTGCCGCAACTACTTCTTTGGCCTTCTTTGCCGCCTCTAAATCTTTGGCCTTCTCTGTCGCCTCTAACTCTTTGGCATTTCTCCTCGTGTAAGGACGTGCTTTCGTATCAGCTGGTTTCTTAGCAGCTGGAGACTTCTGAAGGAAATCAAGAGGATTATCAAAATCATCCATTAGATTCTTACTGATCCCATCCAAACCACTGCCATCAACAGATTTCTTTTCCTGTATAACATAGCGAAGATAATTAACGATAATGATAACTCAACCTAAACATTCTGGAAAATCAGCCATAAAATTAACATAAATCAGACATTACCGGAGGACTGTTGACAGAGTAGTTTTGTTGCATTTTTCCTGGAATGACTGGTGGACCTTTTGGTGTCTGTAGTTTTGCCTGAAGGTCCGGTGATATCAGGTCCTTTATTTTGAAATTTGAATACGCAGATGCCGTGTTTTGTCCAGTTTCCCCAACACCCATGGAAAGCACGTGATCTTTCATCTGTTTGAGATCATGCTCAAAAGGTCCAAACCTGGTATCAATCCTTTCATTCATCCTCTTTTTTATTCTATCTCCACTCTTCTTCTCCAGATCCAGAGGCATATTTGCAATGTTTGTATCAAGGGTGTCAAACCTTGAGTTTAACCTGGACACCAAGTCAACGAGAGTTCTAACCGACACATCTTCCCCCGCATCTTCCTCCTCACTAGCCAACTGAAACAAATACACAAACTGTCGTAAACAAGCTAACGAAAGGTTACATAAAATATAAACTCACTATACACCATATCAGTTACCTTTTTTCCTTTCTTCTTCTTCTCCTGTGCAGCTCCTGCTCCTTCACCAGAATCACCACCCTGATTGTTGGAAACTTCCTCCTTATGGACTTTCCGCTTCTTTGCGGGAGGAGATTCTGACTCAACAGCTGCTTTAGCTTTCTTTTTCTTTTTCTTCTTATCACTCTCTTTAACATCCAAAAACCTTTAACAAACTTATCTATATGTATGTCTTCGATCAAGCGATCAATTTCTGGGTCGTCTTCTTGATCTGGCCACGTATGAAATAGATCGTATCCATTTTCCTTCATAACCATTTTACAGACACGCAGTTGTAACATAAGAGATTATGAAACCCATCAGTAAGTTTTAACTCAGCCATCACTAAACCATAACTCAGCCATCTAAGACCATAAATCAGCCATCAAAGAACCATGACTCAGCCATAAAAGAACAATAAATCAGCCATAACTAAACCAAAACTCAACACTTACTATACTAAATAATAACTCAGTCATTACTAAACAATCACTCAACCAATGCTAAACCATATATCAGCCATCATTTAAACAATAATCAGCCAGTAACTATCACTCTATCATAACACAATCAAAACCTTACCTCACCAAGTGCTTTGATCTCTTCAGCAATAACCGTTTCCATCATTGAACGTGTACGGTTTCCATGCCATCGAAGCAACGGTATGACATCATCTTCAGCTGATGCATTCCCAAACCGAACTCCAAAGCATTTGATGGACTCATACGCCCAAGTCTGTAACACGGGTGTACGATTTCCCCGTAGGCCTCAACAACTTTATGCCATCAACAAGGGCTTCAAATGCTGACCGACCCCACGAATAAGTCTTCATTGCTTCATCATCAAAAACTCTTTTGGCACTTTCATATGGAATTCTAGAGTTATGATGCAAACCATAAAGTCCAATGTGTTGAAGAAGAAACAGCCCCAACCATTTACGATGATCAGGGTTTAGCCATTGCCGGCACATTTTTAGTCCTTCCCTGAGTTCATTTAATAATGGACCTTCCCCACCAGGCACTTTCAAAAGTCTGAATAACTCTTTGTGTTCCTCTTCAAGTTCAAACCGTTCTGTCGGCATTGGGTCTATGTTTAAAGCATAACATAACTCAGCCACAAATACATAACTCAGATCTAAAGCACAAAATAACTCAGTCACCAATACAAACTCAGCCGTAACTCAGCAGCAAAATAAAGCAAATCAGCCATCGAATCGAATAGATCTAACAAATCAGCCGTAAACCCTAAAAGTAAATCAGCCATCAAATCGAATAGATCTAACAAATCAGCCGTCATTAAAGTACATTTTGTGTTATGCCCTTTTAGTTTTGTTTATTTAAAAAGTTATTTACAACATTAACCCTAAAATTTTTCCAAAACTGACATTACTCCAGATTTTGTTTCCTAAATATTTTACATTTCATTCCAACAAAAAAAATAACAGCAATCAATATGAAAATAGAAACTATCATATATTTAACCACACATTCTGTTGTGTTTTGAAGATATTCTATATCTGAATCCTTCCCAAACAAAAAAAACAACAATTTGGTTCTCATTTTGTTTTTCAAAACCTGTGAGCTTTGATTCTTAACGTCCAAAAAAATTCGACTGACATTTATTTAAATATTATAATTAAAATATATAAACTTAATAAAAAATTTAATTATCACGAATATGTAAAATTAAAAAAAGTCTAAAATACTATATAATGTGGTTATATAGTAGATGAGTTATAAAGAGAACATGTTAGAATTAATAAAATATTATTAAATTTGTGTTAATACGGGTTAAATCCTCATTTAATTATCTATCAACACTACTAATATTAGAATATTTGACATAAAATCAAGTTGATTTAACTAAGATTGTATAAAATAATCAAATCATTAGGAAAATGTGACTTAATCACAACTTATAAATTACTGATTATGTATTTAGATCCCTTATTTTTTGTTATAATAATTAAAAATCAAAATAAAATTTCAAACACTAAACAAAACAAACTAAATATAACAAACAAATGGTCATGAAATGTATTGCGGGTTAAAACATAATATAAATATTTAGCCGCACAACAACCGGAAAATTTAGTTATTCCTTTATTTACAAAACATCCAATATTTAATATAATAGATACAATATAAAATATAAATTATAATAAAAATTATATGCCCGCGGTGTACCGCGGGGTAAAATCTAGTTCTTTCAATTTTAGCATCCAATATTCTTTTTTAATTCAACCACAACACCAAATATCACAGTGTAAAAGAATATTTTTATTATTATATATATTATTACATAAATCATTTATTAATAGTAATTTTGATTAGTTAAAGATTGATGTTCTTTTTGTAGACATATGGGTCCCATTGGTAACATAGTCAAAGCGGTACAGAAAAACTGTTAATTGTTACGGATAGTATAAACTGTAAAAAAAGTTGTAAATAAAAACTGTATAAAAAAGCAGAAAGTAAAATTTTTAATAAAATTTTTGATAAAGTTTTTATGATTGGTAAAAATTAAAAATTATACCACTTGTAACAATTTGTTTATGTTCACCAATCAAAACCATAGAGTTTAGATGTCAATATCAATTGGTAATATAAAGTGGCAGGATCTTTACAGATGTAACCTTGTATCTGTAAATGTGTTCATCCTCTTATGGAGAATTTTTGATAAAGAAATATGAAAAAATTTCATTTATTTAAATATTTACTTTTTTAAAAATTTCTAGAATATTCTAGAGATTTATTAAGATTTTATGGTTTTAAAGAGCTACAAAAGTCTTCGATCCACAAGCTGACAAACGTATCCAATGTGTTTGTCGTTATGCTACGTTTATTTCTGTAATTTTGAACATATGTGAAAAGTTTCATACTCATACAATTCCAGTTCTATCAGCGTGGAATACTCTTCATGATTTGAGTGGCACGTAGCTGCTTAACAATACTTTTCTTCAAGCCCGAATACAAAGACTTCACATAGCTCTAATTCTAAATTCTTCGACAAACGTATCCAATGTGTTTTTGTCGTTATGCTACATTTATTTTTGTAATCTTGAACATATATATGTGATTGACATTATATGTCAAGGGAATGATTCCAATCCCAAGTTATACGTTAAGAGATTTTTAAGTAACGTAGAAATCACTTCAGGATTTTAGTGGCTTAACCATTCTATTCGCGAATACATAGAGTCATAGACTTGACATAGCTTTAACTTTTTCTTCGTCAAATTGTTGTGCTCCAGTGCAAAACCACATATCTGTATTTATACCCATCTTCTCTCTCACATTTCTTAACCAAAATCATTCTTTTAAAAATATTTCATTACAACGATGTCGAAGTTGCATTTGCATTTTCATTTTCTTTCGCTACTTTTACTCTGTTGCGTCTCCCATGCAAGCATTTTTACTTTAAAAATTCATTTTACTGGTATTGTGGCCTGTCGTCCCCACCAGATTCAAGCTTTTACACAGTTCATGAACGAGTTTGACACCCGTGGTTGCAACCACAGTGACCACTTTAATGGAGTTTGGTGCGATAACGCGACGGGTGCCGTCACAGTGCTACAGCTAAGGGAATGTCTCCGTGGAACTCTGAAGCCCAGCAGCAGCCTCTTCGGGTTTCATCAGCTTCGTTACGTTGATCTCCAAAACAATAACTTTGCCTCCTCTTCACTCCCTTCCGAGTTTGGAAATCTCAAAAGATTAGAGGGTTTGTTTCTTTCCTCTAATGGCTTCCTCGGCCAAGTCCCTTCCTCATTCAGTAACCTAAGCCTGCTTTCTCAATTAGACATTTCCTATAACAAGCTCACTGGTAGTTTCCCACTTGTACGGAGTCTAAGCAAGCTCGCTGTTTTAGACCTTTCATATAACCACTTCTCCGGGACTCTCAATCCCAACAGTAGTCTCTTTGAATTTTACCACCTACGTTACCTTGACCTCTCTTTCAACAACTTTAGTTCCTCACTCCCTTCCAAATTTGGCAACCTCCACAGATTAGAGTACTTGTTTCTTTCCTCTAATGGGTTTTCTGGTCAAGTTCCTTCCACAATTAGTAACCTGACCCGGTTAACTAACTTGCGGCTTGACCGAAACGAGCTCACTAGTAGTTTCCCACTTGTACAGAATCTAACCAACCTCTCCGTAATAGACCTTTCACATAATAATTTTTTTGGAGTCATCCCTTCTTCTCTCCTCACTCTACCTTTCTTATCAAAACTTGATTTGCGTGGAAACAATCTTGCTGGTTCAATCGAAGTTTCTAACTCCCCTACCTCATCTAGGCTTGAGTTCATGTACCTTGGGGTTAACCATTTTGAAGGAAAAATCCTAGAGTCTATCTCAAAGCTCACCAATCTTAAGTATCTTGACCTTTCTTTCCTAAACACAAGCTACCCAATAGACTTAAACCTCGTCTCCTCTCTAAAATCTTTGACGTCTCTCGACCTTTCCGGCAACAGAATATCTGCGGACAGTTTAAGTTCAAATTCATACATCCCGTTGACCTTGGAAATGTTGACCTTGAAGCACTGCGACATCAACGAGTTCCCGAGCATCTTAAGGACCCTTGAGAAGTTGCAGTTTCTAGACTTATCCAACAATAGAATGGAAGGAAAAATCCCTGAGTGGTTATGGAGCCTTCCTCGTCTGAGGTCAGTGATTATTGAAAATAATTATTTTACAGGTTTCCAAGGTTCGGCGGAAGTTTTAGTAAATTCGTCAGTGATGTTTTTATTGTTGGATTCAAACATGTTTGAAGGAGCATTTCCTAATCTACCGCTCTTTATCAAAGGCTTCTCTGTGGGTAGAAATAATTTTGCAGGTGAGATACCTCTTTCAATCTGCAACATAAGCTCTCTCACTAGTATCGATCTATCCTACAACAACTTCACTGGTCCGATTCCTCAATGTTTGAGTAATTTGGAACTTATGTATCTCCGGAACAACAACCTGGAAGGAAGTATCCCTGACGCCGTCTGTGCCGGTGCCTCTCTACGGACACTTGATGTTAGCTATAACCGATTAACAGGGAAGCTTCCAAGGTCTCTTGTGAATTGCTCATCTCTTAAGTTTCTAAGCGTCATAAACAACAAAATTGAAGACAAGTTTCCCTTCTGGCTCAAAGCTCTACCGAATTTGCAAGTCCTCACCCTCCGCTCAAACAAATTTTTTGGTCCTATCTCTCCTCCTCGTCAAGGACCTCTCGGGTTTCCAGAGCTAAGGATATTTGAGATTTCCGACAATAAGTTTAGTGGAAGCTTGCCGCATGATTACTTTGTGAATTGGAAAGCATCATCAACCGAGATGAATGAGTATGGGGGTTTATATATGGCATACGAGAAGTTGATGTATGATCAAGGCGGCTATGGTTATATGGATGCTATAGATTTACAATACAAAGGTTTACACATGGAGCAAGCCAAGGTCCTCACTTCCTTTGCCACCATGGATTTTTCTGGGAACAGACTGGAAGGACAGATTCCTGAATCTATTGGTCTTTTGAAGGCACTGATTGCGCTCAACCTATCGAACAACGCCTTCTCAGGCCATATTCCTCTGTCTGTGGCCAATCTTAAGGAGCTCGAGTCACTAGACATGTCAAGAAACCAACTCTCGGGGACTATTCCTAATGGACTCGGGAGCCTCTCGTTTTTGGCGTTCATAAATGTGTCTCATAACCAACTCAAGGGTGAAATACCACAAGGTACGCAGATTACTGGGCAAGCTAAATCCTCCTTTGAAGGGAATGCAGGGCTCTGTGGTCTCCCTCTGGATGACACTTGCTTCAGCACTAGTGCACCTCCGTTGCAACACCATGAGCAAGAAGAGGAGAAAGAAGAAGAAGAAGAAGTGTTGAATTGGAAAGCAGTGGCAATAGGGTACGGGTCTGGAGTGTTGCTTGGATTGGTAATAGCACAAGTCATTGCTTCATACAGGCCGGACTATTTCGTTTTTTAGTTTTGTCCTTTGGTTGTCTGTCAAGTTTTTGTTGGTCTTGTAATTGAAGTTTCTTCTGTGTTTGTTTTATCTTTGTCAGATGCTCTGTTCTATTTGTTTTCCTATAAGGTATGGTGAATTCTCTGTTTACGTGTGGTTTGTTACACACTTTACACTAATATAAAGGTCTTTTGATGTAAAAAATGTTTTAAAAAATGTGATTTTGAATAATATATGCATCATATTAACGCACAAACGTCTCTGCATAGTACTATGAGATTTATCCTCCGTGTTAATTTGTTTTCACACGGTAGATAATATGCAACTGTAACAGAGGTATATATAGTAGGTTAATTAATTTAGTTAGCATCATCAAAGCAAAAATCAGGAGACTGAAAGAAACAGCACAAACTCAACAGTAGATCTTTGATTAGAAGTTAAAGAATTTCAGGTCATCACCACGAGCACAAAGACCTAATGTACATATGCAATCCCCAAGAGCTTGATTGATTCTGGTAAATGGTTCTATTTTTTTTTTTGAATCTAATGTTAAATTATATTCAAAGAAAAACTAGCGTTTGTACAACTAGTGCAGCGGAAAGTTGAAATGTGTTTGGAAGTTTAGACTACATTAAGGAGAAGCCCAAAACTTATATTCGTGTTTGAAACCAAAACTGAAGACCGTTGCAGAAGCGCTGATCCCCTTGTCGTTGAATAGCCAGAATCTGATCCCGAACGTTGCGATCAATCCACTTGATTAACTGCCCAGGTGAGTTAGGATGTTGACCATGTCGCCGTCCATTTCTTTCCCGCCAGATGGTGTACACCACTAATTGAAAAACATAACGAAGTAAAAAGCTAGCCAAAAAGTCGAGGCAATTGTCTGCTAAGTATGTGAGGAGCGGGTACCAATCAGTGGTGTAGTGGTAACGAAACACCCCCTTGGCTGTTGCAGCCCACACCTCTGAAGAAAACCGACAAGCAAAAAACAGGTGAGAACGGATTTCAAGAATTTGTTGGCAAAGAAGACAGGTCCCGATAGCACCAATGTTCCACCGCAACATTCTCTCCCCTATCGCCAATTTATCATGAATTGCTAGCCAGGTACAAAAGGTATATTTGGGAGTCGCATGAGCAAACCAAATCGCTTTGTGCCAGGAGACCTCAGCAGATGTGGAGCGTATATTATTCCAAGTGTCATTGGTAGAGAAAACTGAGTTGTACTTATCCCCCCTCCCTTTCCACATAACCAAATCTGCAGACTTTGTTCTACGCTGATACTGCAACTGTAGTTCATTCTCAATGGAGAGGAGGTGTAGGAGACGATGTCTCCGTCGATGCCGTGTGGACCAAGCCTCAGCAACTGTCATTGTTCGGCTAATCCCCAAGTCCACAACCCCACGGGACCCTGCGACATCCACCAACCTGCCTAACGACGACCAGGTATCAAACCAAAACGATGTGTGCAGCCCGTTTCCCACCTCCACCTTGCTCAGAGTGTTTGCCACTTCTCTATATTTGAGGATCTTTCGCCAAATCCAAGAGCCCGCACATGTGGTCTCCTTGATCACCCATAGAGACCGCCCCTTTAACAAATAACTATCCACCCATTGTACCTAGAAAGAGCGACCATGTGAGAGTATCCTCCAAACCAACTTGACGCAACACACATCATTGGCCTCTTTTAAGCTTCGAAGACCAAGTCCCCCCTCCCGTCGCGGTTTACATACAACTTCCCACTGCAACTTTGCTTTCTTTGGATTCAAATCAGTCCCAGACCATAAGAATGCAGAGCATATTTTGTCCACTTCCCTAATACAAGCACGGGGAAGCCGGAAGGCACTCAACCAGAAGTTACAAATACTCCAAAGAACCGAGCTGACAAGATTAAAACAGCCCGCAAAGGATAGATAGCGTGTCGTCCAAGAACCAATCTGGCGCCTTATCTGCTCAAGTAAAGGTGTGTTGTCAGAAACCGTAAAAGACTTAGTCACCAGTGGCAAGCCCAAGTATCTACCCGGCAACTCTCCCAGGACTAAATCAAACTGATTCTCAATAAGCTGGCGGTCACCAGCAGAAACGCCGGCAAGATACAGAGTCAATTTTTCCAAGCTGATCTTAAGACCCGATAGCTTAGCAAACTGGTCAAAGATCGAGACAATGCCCTCAATGGAACGGGGTTTGCCATCAGAGAGTATCATTAGATCATCAGCAAAGCTTAAATGAGTCAGATTGATATCTTTACATCTCGGGTGGTAACCAAATCTTCCTGCGCCAGCAGCAGAATCTAAAAGCTTAGACAGAACATCCATACAGATCACAAACAAATAGGGAGAGAGGGAACAACCTTGTCGGAGACCCCTGGAGCTTGGAAAATACCCAACAAGCTCCCCATTCACTTGAACTGAGAAAGAGGCAGTGGTAACACATAATCTAACCCAATGGATGAACTCAGGAGGCAACTCTAGAGCCGACAGAACATTTAACAGGAAAGGCCATTGAACAGAGTTGAAAGCTTTCGAAATATCGATCTTAACTGCACAACGCTCTGAGATTGACTCCTTGTGATAATTCTTAACCAATTCAGTGGCAAGCAACACATTCTCGATCAACAACCGGTCTTTAACAAAAGCCGATTGATTTCCTGCAATGAAACTAAGTAACACCACCTTCAACCTGTTTGCAAGAATCTTTGAAATGACCTTATATAGAACATTGCAACAAGAAATAGGCCTGTAATCCCGCATTTCCAGAGCCTCCAATTTCTTTGGTATAAGAGCTAGTATGGTAGAATTTATTCCTTTTGGCAGAAAACCTTAAACAAAGAAAGATTTAACCGCAAGTGAAAACTCCTCACCTATAATATCCCATGTCGCCTTATAGAACTCAGAAGTAAAGCCATCCGGACCAGGAGACTTATCGTTTGGCATTGCGAATAAAACCAATTTGATCTCCTCTTTGGTAACAGGTGCTACAAGTCGAGTTTGCTCGGTCGCCGAACAACGGTAGGGCAATAGGTCCTGGAGCATGGCAACCTCTGCCCCCTCAAAACCTATAGGCTGCTGCTGCATAAATTCTTTAAAATACCTCTCAGCCTCCAACTTGACCTCTTCACCCTTAGCAACAGTACCATTCGGACAAGTTACTTCATTAATAGTGTTCATCGCCTTCCGAGTTGCAACAGCCCTATGAAACGCTTTGTTGTTTTTATCTCCTACCTTAAGCCAACGTAACTTTGACCTCTGTTTGAGAAACTTCTCTTCCAATGAGGCAACCTGATCCCAGCGTAGAAAAGCTTCATTTTCCTCCTCCATAGTTAATACAGTAGGATTGGCCAGATTCTTATTCTGTTTCACACATAGATCCTCAAAAGCAGCTTGAGATCGCTCTCCAGATTACTCAACCTATCTTTCGCCAATCGCCGAACCAATGGCTTTAATCCCTTCAATTTTTTTGTGAAAACGAAACAGAGTTGAGGTGGATAAAAACAGAGGTTGTGTTGTCTGCCAATAAGTATCAACCATAGGCCAAAACTCATCCATCTCCGTGAGAACATTAGCAAATTTAAACGGCCTATGTTTCTTGGTATTGTCATCACTCTGCATATGCAACTTGCTGCGCAAATGATCTGAACAACCCCCCGCCTCAAATACATTGTAAGCCCGCGGGAACCGTTGCAGCCACATATCATTTACCATCACCCTATCCAACTTCTTCATGATAGGATCCTGGTCCTGCTTGTTCCACCAGGTAAATAACGGACCATTAGAGGCAAGATCAGTAAGCGAACAATAACCCACAACATCCTGAAAGTCCCTCATTCCACTTGTAACCATGGGATGGTCAGCTACCCGTGAATGTTCGGCCATATCGAGGGTTTCATTAAAATCCCCCATAAGCACCAACGGTTTTGAATTGATAATCGGAGAATCAGCATGGTCTTTCAACTCCTGCCATAAGACTTTGTGTTGCTCCCCCGTGTTCAACGCATACACAAAAGAACAAAAAAACTCTTCTGGTTGATCCTCCAACTTAATCGAACAAGTGATCAGTTGCTCACTTTTATAAAACGGAGTCATCCGAACCTTATTACTCCAAACAATCCATAAACGACCACGTCGGTTGAACTCATAATTCATCAAAACCGACCAATCCTTAAACACCTTATCTCCTATACGTTTAGCATTCTTCTCCCTTACCCAAGTTTCTAGCAAACAGCCAAATTGAAAATTACTCTCCCTTAACCACTTTTGTATCACGGAATGTTTTGATGTTTTATTGAAGCCCCGAACATTCCAGCAGAACCCTGACATCTAAAAGTGTTTTTGGGTAGGCTTCCTGCTCTGATCCCTAGAGTAAACTCTAGAAGATTGATTAGAAGCTGTTGAAACTGTTTCATGGGAAGATTTAGATTCACGAGGCAGAGAAGGCCTAAGCAACACAGTTGGCTCCTCCCCTCGGTCCTTATCCTTACCCCCCATCACTGCAGGGTCCGGAACCTCCTTAGGAGGAATCACAACAGTCGAAGGAATCGAGGCAGTCTCCACCTGCATTGGTTCCTCAAAGACTCCGTCCTCTTCTCCCAGCACTGAGTATGTATTCGAAAGGATGGCACCTGCGCTAGGCTTTAAACCCTCTGAAAACTTTCCCGGACTACGCCCAGTTTTTGAAGGAGTGATCCATTCCTTATCAGACCCCGCCTTCTCCTTATCCGACCCCTCCTTCTCTTGTACCCCCGCCATATCTGCACTACTAACCTGGGATTCTATGTATGTCGTTCCACTAGGTCCTTATCACCATCACCATTCATCGAAGGAGAGCCGAAGAAATCTCAGCCGAAGGAACAGATGGCAAAAGAACCTCGTCCCTGATCACCACACTCTCAGACCGCACATGAGAGAGGAAGTTTACAGTTGAATGCCCCCATTTATGACATCGACTACACCGCGGTGGCAACCATGGATATTCGAACTTAATGATAGTAGCAATCTCACCTTCTTCCTCCCCTCCACATACATACTCCCGTGGCAAAACTTTTGTTAAATCTGCCTAAACCAACATCTGAGCTTCATCAAAACTAACACAAGCTTCAGTTCTCAGGTGAAAACGGATCGGTTTACCCACCGCGCTAAAAAGATATTCCAACCCCTTGTCCGTGAACATAGACGGAGGAACATTCCGCAAAGTGACCCACAGAGGGATTGACTTCATCGCCGGCTGCGAGTCTGCTGCATACGGTGACCACTTAGACACAAGCATGGGAATATCCATGATGTTCCACATTCCTCTGTTTAAAACCCTACTTCTCATATTATCATTGCGGATCCTAAACTTCACCATAGATTCATTAACAGCAAATACATCAATCAAGGTAGATTTATCCCCTAACCGCCATATCTTGTTAACAATCATGTGGATTTTACCCACATGTGGAGCTTTCTGATTCAGGAATGTGCCAATAAGAAAATCTTCCCACAAAGGCCTAGCTCCCACAAACACATCTTGTGGGACAACCACCTTCTCCTTCCCTTCAACCTCAACCACTTGAAAACTCTGTTGAGTAAAAACATGTTTTTCGCTACCTTAAGCCAGTTTCGATTCTCCCTCAGATCTCCATCTCCCTTTGCCAAAGAGGAATCCCCTTGGCTCATGAGCGGAGCTTGAACACCCGTCACCACATCCTGCACCCCGTTATCACTCTCCGGAGAAGCCCCCTGTCCTGGAGAAGCCCCCGGCGGCTCCATACGTGCACAAGAAGCAATAAAAACCCTAGTCGCCCAAAAATCGCCTCCAAATCTAGTTAAGGAAACTTTCACGTTTTCGTTTTCTTCTTCTCCTTTACTATTATGAAGAGTTTTTCTATAAATGGTTCTATTTGAAGATCACAATTTAAATCTTAGCCTCTTAATTAGAACTTTTGTTGAGGCTCTTAATATTTTCTTGAATAGCTTAAAGAGGCCCGTAGACATTAGTCACTAGTCAAGTCAGCCCACAAAACTAAACACAAAAATCCTCGAAACTCCCTCTCCTTACCTTACACGGTACGTGTGTGACACGTCTATGGTCAATATCAATCGGTAAGTAACTTATGCTCCAGAATTCGCGACGGTGACTGTATCTGTAAATGTGCTTATCCTCCTATATATGAAGAATCTATTGATAAAGAAATGTGGAAAAGAAAAAAAATCATCTCGATCATGTTTCTATTTAGTTCTTTTGCTTAGCTTAACGTTTTTTGTTCCGTTTATAGCGATCTTTTGTCACCTAAACCACAAGGTCCACAACGTGATCACTTTACCAATACACAAACAAAGCAAAAGAGTGGCTGTTCTTCTTCGTAAATCAATCACTATTAAGAGCTACATACGTCTCTGATCCACAAGCTGACAAACGTATCCAATGTGTTTTTCGTTATATTATTTTACTTCTGTAGTTTGAACACATGTGAGGAGCTTTGACCTGATTAATTCCAATTACAAGCTATACTGTCAAAGTAGAGAATTGCTCTAAATGTTTTCGTATATTGTATCAATTGTGAGGAGTACAATATATATA
Source organism: Camelina sativa (assembly GCF_000633955.1). Lineage (NCBI taxonomy): Eukaryota > Viridiplantae > Streptophyta > Magnoliopsida > Brassicales > Brassicaceae > Camelina > Camelina sativa. Next base: position 3,799,847 of record NC_025691.1, read on the forward strand.
GGCTAGAAATTGCGTGAGCCTTAAGAAAAGAGATAAGATCAAATCTAACAAATATCAGTAATCCTAATCCTCCTAATATTTGTGTATATCGTCTCTTATTATATACGTTAGAAATTTTGAACTAACGTGGATTTTACTTCATGACTTGAATCCCAGTTAGCTGTTTAGCAGATATTTTCTTCAAGTTCGATCCAATACAATAAAGACTTCACTGTCACAGCTCTAACTAATTCTTCTAAGTCAAGTTGTGCTAAAATGCAAAACTAAAAATCTTTATTTATACCATTCTTCTCTCTCACTTTTCTTAAGCCAAAATCACTCTTCGTAGAAAGATCTCATCGTGACGATCATGCCGGAGTTTCATCTGCGTTTGCTTTTTCTCTCGCTACTCTTACTTTGTTGTGTCTCCCCTTCAAGCTTATTCAATATAAATAATCCTGTTGGTCTTGTTGCTTGCCGTCCCCACCAGATTAAAGCCTTTACGCAGTTCAAGAACGAGTTTGACACCCGTGGCTGCAACCATAGTGACCCCTCTAATAGAGTCTGGTGCGATAACTCGACGGGTGCGGTCACGAAGCTACGACTCAGAGCCTGTCTCAGTGGAACTATGAAGCCCAACAGTAGCCTTTTCCGGTTTTATCAGCTCCGTTTTCTTGATCTCTCTAACAACAACTTCACCTCCGCTTCACTCCCTTCCGAGTTTGGTAATCTCAACAAATTAGAGGTTCTGGGTCTTACCTCTAATGGCTTTATCAGCCAATTTCATTCCTCATTTAACAACCTAAGCATGCTTTCCGTTTTAGAACTTTCCTATAATCACTTGTCTGGAAATCTGAATCCCAACAGTAGCCTCTTCGAGTTGCACCACCTTAGTTTTCTTAGTCTTGCCAACAACAACTTTAGTTCCTCAATCCCTTCCAAATTTGGCAATCTCAACAAATTAGAGGTCTTATTTCTTAGCTCCAGTGGATTTTCTGGTCAAGTTCCTCCGACAATTAGTAACCTAACTTGGATATTCGAGTTGTACATTGAGCAAAACAAGCTTAGAGGTAGTTTCCCACTTGTACAAAATCTATCTAGACCTTTGTTATAATCAATTCTCTGGAACCATTCCTTCTCACCTTTTCACTTTACCTTTCTTAGTATCTCTTGATCTGCGTAAAAACAATCTCGTTGGCTCTATTGAAGTTCCTAACTCCTCTACCTCATCTAAACTCGAAATCATGTATCTAGGGTTTAACCATTTTGAAGGAAAACTCCTAGAGCCTATCTCAAAACTCATCAACCTCAAGGAGCTCGACGTTTCGTTGCTAAACACTAGCTACCCAATTGACGTAAATATCTTCTCCTCTCTCAAATCTTTGGAGATGCTCACTCTTTTAGGAAACAATATATCTCCGGAAAGTTTAAGTTCAGATTCAAACATCCCATTGACCCTTAACCAGTTGGGCTTAGGGTACTGCAACATCAGCGTGTTTCCAAAAATCTTAAAAAATCTTCAATATTTGGAGATTATAGACATATCCGCAAACATACTCCATGGAAACATCCCTGAGTGGTTATGGAGCCTTCCTCGTCTGAGGACAGTGGATATGTTTGATAATTCCTTCAGTGGTTTCGAAGGTTCACCAGAAGTTTTAATAAATTCATCAGTGCAGAATTTATTCATGGATGCAAACAATTTTGAAGGAGCACTTCCTCAACTGCCTCTCTCTATCCAAGGGTTCAGTGCTGAAGGTAATAATTTTGCAGGGGAGATACCTCTTTCAATCTGCAATAGAAGCTCGCTTACAATCCTTGTTCTTAACAACAACAAGTTCACCGGTCCAATTCCTCAATGTCTTACCAACTTCATTTTTGTGAATCTCTGGAAAAACAATCTGGAAGGAAGTATTCCTCACGCGTTTAACGTTGGTACCTCTCTACAGACACTCGACATTGGCTTCAATCAATTAACAGGAAAGCTTCCTGATATAGGAAATGAGAGTAGCTGCCGCACATGTGAAGTCAAGATAAGAAGAAGTGGATCACGTGCGATGGTGAGCCGATGGAAATGGGAAAGCAATGTCAATGTAATGGCAAACGGACGTTAGAAGAGATTGAAGAGAGATGGTTGAAGGGATTATGTTTGTTCTGCGCAGAGCCGGAAACTCCCGATCACCACTTCAAACACAAGAAATTAGGGCTTCTCATGATTGATGGTGACGACAATCAGCTCCTTAATGAAGAATTTCGTGCATCAACTGAGTATTGTACGATGAATGAGGTACATGAAGCTCCAGAAGAGAAAGCGTTGGTGGAAGAAGAACCAACTCCGCCATTTCAGGTACCTATTGCTAATTCTGAGCTTTTGAGGAGTGTTGAACTTAGGGAAGTAAATTTAGGATTGGAAAATCTAGATGTGGTGAAGAACGAGAATATGGAGCAAGAAGGGGTTCAAAAGAGCAGTAATAGGAGATTTGAGGTTGCAGGTGGCGTTGAGAGAGATGCGAAGTGTTAAGAATGAAGAAGATTTGTTCTACACACAAAGTGTTCGGTAAAATGCTTCAATATAGAGAAATGCTAGGAATAAAGAAGAAAACGAGAGGGTACAAGTCTTGGAGGTGTAAGTTCAAACAGAAATTAGCACCAAGGGATTTCTCATTTGGTTTTGAAGACACAAAGAAGAAGAATACATATGCCGCTTCTCCGTGTTTGTTCTTGGCCATCATGGTGGCAGAAAAGAGACTTATGGGACAGTTGGATACACAACAATTCCTTTTCAGATTGGATAGCGAGAGTATTCATCATATGTCACTAATGGTGCATTATGTGGAGACATTCACTTCGACATTGTCTCTCAGTCACAGGAAAACTCACCAGTTTGCAACAGATACATATATGATGAGCGAACATCATAAGCAACACATGGGTGATATTGATCTTCTAACGACAATAGCTGATTATGATATAAAGGTTAATAAAACTTTTGTCAGAGAAGGAAGTGCTTATAAGAAAGAGAGTGATTAGCAAGAAGCCTTTGTTGGAGGGAAGAAATTATGGCAGCAACATGACTCTGTTAGTGACATTTCCAATGTCTTAAAAGAATTGGTCAACAGTGAGCAATCAACAGTTCTCCATGTTAAACTTGTTGCTGGGCAAGTGTGTGACAGAATGCTTCATAGAGGCCATCGGTTGCAGCACCGGAGGAAGAAGGGAAAGGGCTCAAAATCTTGGATGTTTAAATACAAAAATCAGAAACATGGAATCAAGAGATTACACAATCATGATATAGACCTTGCTGTTTGGTGTGATGAGAAGAGTGGTGGCTGAGAAATACAAAAAACAGAAAACAATGTTTCAGTCTAGAAGTGAATATATCAGAAGTGGTTGCCTTGATAGAGTTTGTGCATCTCTTGGTGAAATTACAATCTGATTCTGTTATTGATGTTGCCCAAACTGCTTTTGGTGTTGTTGTTGGTGAAATGAAATTTATTGCTCACAAGCTGCCTTGTCAGTTTCTCTTTTGTGTCATCCATATGAATTTGCAAAGGAAGGTACCTAAGTTTCATAAGACTTGGAAATTCAGGTTCAAAGATTTGAATTTTCAAAGGATTCTGGCACAGTTTGGAGTACAACAGCTGGGGTGCGGAGTGGTGCTGCTACAGTTGACGAACAAAGGGGGATTTGGGTTCCTACAATCAATTTCGGGGATGGTGTTGTTGAATTTGGTCAGTCCTTGGGATTGTAAGGCGTATGAATTCTTAGGATTGATGCAGAATTCAAGCGATGATGGGCCTGGGAGTTTTCCATTTCTGAATGTGGCTGCAAAACAACCTCTCTTGAGGGCAGGCCTGCAGAACAACTCTCCGACCATGCACAAAATTGCAGAGCTTAAGAAAAAGAAGAAGAGAATATGTTATAAGACATGGATGCTCAAGTACAAATATGTACAAGAGGGTGTCAAGCGTCTGTTTTCTTCCTATTTGAGCATGACTTACTATTTGGCGGTGTGGCGTTATTGGAGATTGAAGTTCAGAATGTGCTTGTGTTGTCTCTTTGTTCTGCTGCAGCATGAAGTGTCGTACAGCTTATCAAGAAGGGAATATCAAGCAGAGGCATTTTTGTTTGACACAAAAGATTGCAAGGAACAACAAATACCAATTTTACAATGCCTGCAACAGTTTACACTTGATGAACAATTTATTGTGGACAATACAATCGTTAAGGTGGCCGGTACATGATTGGAGAATACAATACTTAATACCTTTTATTGAATTTATTGAACAATTCAATGCTCTGATACCTTTGATAAAGAAAAAAACCACCAATACTTCAATTCAAATCGTTACTGTAACCAATCGAGCTAACGTTCATAAAACGCAAGCCGATATCTCAAATGACAAAGATCTTACGGAGAGATCTCAATCAAGATGAGTACAACACCATAGTCTCACACGGAGAAGAAACGAAGAAGAAGATAAAACAAACTACAATTCTCAGATTCTGTTTTTGCATAATGAAGATGATGATGAATAGTTCCCTCTTAAAGCCTGCTTGCTCCGATCACATAGCTCCACATATTTTTCCTCACTTCCACCAACCATTAAACTCCACGTGTCACCCTTTCTTCCACATGAGCCATTCATCTCATTTCCTGTATCAAATCTCCCCTTTCAAGAAACCTTGACCTCAAGGTTTGGTAGTGAATGGACTACTGATTTGACAAGGAAACTGCCATTGTATACTCCATTTGAAGGCTATAGAGATTAGCTGGTTCTTATAGTTGTAAACAACCCCACACTCAATATTAAGCTCTAAGATTGATGGCAAGAGTTTAAATCGCCATTTGTGTTTGATTTGGAACCTCTCAACATTAGGAGCCACATTGCCCACAATCTTCTGTACATCCCCGGTTGCTGCATAATGTGTGAAACACCTTGTCTGCAATCCAAGAGAAAGACCATGATTCCTCTTTGGTCTAGCTAACACATGTTCTTCACAATCAAAACTCAAGTGTAAATATTTCCTCAAGATAAAACAGATGACAACAGACATTTTTTGAGTCCAATCCTCTGCACAATCTCCCCATTCCAGCAGCTGGATCAATACCTTATCACTGAAAGAATGATCCATTCCATTCAACAGCAAGAATACACTCATCACAATGAACATCTCATCTTGGTTTCCCATATCCTTCTCTATTGGTAAACCGGTTTTCTGCAAATTTCTGTTCAAGAATTTGAACTTCCAGAACTTGAATCTGATAAATGGCCATATTTGAAGTGTTTCATGATACAACAGATCATCTTTCTTGAAACAATCACTTCTGAACAACCAATGCTTGAGAAACTTGGTCTTTCTATTTTGCATGAGTCCTTGAATGAACAAACTGGTTTGCAACAGCTGCTCTTGCACCAGTATAATCCGATCATGTACAGATTGTTCTCCATGACCTTCACCACTCTTCTTTTTTCTAAATTTGAACATCCAAGATTTAACCAGGTTTGTGTTCTTCTTTGTTCTTAGTTTTTCTGAATTTGAACATCCATGATCTGCACCATTTTTTCCACCTGTTGGTTGTTCATAGCAATCAGCCACTACTAAGACAAAACCAGTGAATTTTCCTCTTGACTTGATTCCTTCGAACTCGGTCACTTCACACATACCCTTCACTTTGCTATAATCCGGAGTTACTCGCTTCATATAGTCCCAACCAAACATGTCTAACTCATACCCTGTCTTTTGATCAACACCATAATACACTGGACTATTCTCATGAAGTTGCTTGATAATCATTCCTCCCCTGAGATTATAGTGTTCAGTTTGTGGTAGAAGTCGCAACAATTTGACTTCTTTGTACTTGAACTTCCAGAACTTAGGAAACAAACTCAGTTTCTTCCTTTGTTGTGATTTGTATCCCCTAAGAAGCATTCTGTCGAACATATGGTGTGCACTGTCTTTGCCTTTTACACATTCAAAACCAGATTGAAATTGAACTTGATCGATTCCCACCATTGCAAATGTGTATGACAACTCCTCACAAACATCCAAAGTTGGTTTACAGAAATTAAGGCTATGTTCCAAAGATGAAATTGGAACCTGATGTTGTAAAACCAAGTTCGCATGCTGAACACAAGTAGATTCCACAACTGATTCCTCCTTTGTCACCATCTGAAATGGTGGAATCGATTCTTTTTAGCAATTGCTGAAATCGCTTTTGTGTTTGCTTCATTGTTCACTACTCGATCCTCATTTTCAATCAATTTTGTTGCAACTTCAGTTTCAACCAATTCTTCATCATCGAGCGCTTCATCTTGATCACAATTCATAATGAGAATTCCTGAATTCTTGTGAAGAAGATGGTGATCTGGAGTTTCCAATTCATCGCAAAACATACAAAGGCCTTTGAACCATCTCTCGTTAAACTCTTCCCATGAAATTCTCCGACGAATCTTCCTAACTCTTAACCCCAATGATTCCGCCGTTACAAGAGCCACATCCTCTTCTGTCATTGATTCCGAGGAAAGACGATGCTCTGATACCATTGTTAACGTAAAACAGAGAACTCAAAACACAATAGATTCAAAACACACAATTGATAAAACTTGATATAACGTTCACAAGAAACGCAACATCAACTTCTCATCTACAAGAGTCTCAAGAGAGAAGCTCCAGCAAGCTGATGAGGAACATGTCACCAAACCCAGAAAATAAAAAACAACAATTCAGATATTTTTGCAAATGAGAAATGTGAGCTAACATGTGCTCTTATACTAAGCTAACAAACAGTGTTAACTAACGTCCGTTTGCCGTTACGTTGACATTGCTTTCCCATTTCCATCAGTTCACCATCACACGTGATCCACTTCTTCTTATCTTGACTTCACATGTGCGGCAACTACTCTCATTTCCTATATCACTTCCAAGGTCTCTTGTAAATTGTGTTGGATAGACTAAGTTAGAAGTCATCCTATTTCTAACTAGTTTGTGTTTTGTTAAGAGTTAAGATTGAGTTTTGTTTAGGAGTTATCTAAACAAAGGTTTTCCAATTAGGAATAGGATTTGATTTGGTGTTTTTTATATAAGGGTGTTGAGTTGTGACATACCTTAGTGTGAGATTTAAGATTGAGAGATTAAGGTTTTGAGTAATTTTCCTTAATAAAAAAGATGAGTTGTTCCTTTAAAGTTTGAATCCCAAAGCTTGAAAACAAGAATTAGTATCAGAGCTTCAGACGAGTATCAAAGATGGGAGATCTTACCGTCTCAACCGTCACACCAAAAGAAGGAGGAGGATCTCCTTCTATCTCATGTCCGATGCTAAATACAGTAAACTACACCGTGTGGGCCATGAAGATGAGGATTGCCCTTAGAGTTCATAAGGTGTGGGAGGTCATAGAACCAGAGTCTGCAACAGACGCCATCAATGCTGACAAAAACAACATGGCGATTGCCTTACTTGTTCAATCTATACCTGAATCTCTTACCTTGCAAGTCGGCGAACTTGACTCGGCGAAGAAGATGTGGGAAGCAATCAAGGCAAGACATGTGGGAGCAGAGAGGGTGAAAGAAGCTCGTCTGCAGACTCTTATGGCTGAGTTTGATCGACTTCGCATGAAGGACACTGAGAAGATAGATGAGTTTGTGGGAAGATTATCTGAAATTTCAGCCAAGACGGCTGCACTGGGAGAAAATCTTGAAGAATCAAAGATGGTGAAGAAGTTTTTAAAGTGTCTTCCAAGAGCAAAATTCATACACATGGTTGCATCGTTGGAGCAAGTGCTGGAGCTCAATACCACAAGGTTTGTGGATATTGTTGGACGCTTGAAAGCGTATGAAGAACGAATCTCAGAAGAAGAAGATACACAAGAAGATCAGACCAAGCTACTATATGCGAACATGGAGGGACAGTCTAACTACACAAACTGTGACTATAATAGAGAATATCGAAACAGAGGACGAGGTGGAAGATCCTTTTACAGAGGAAGAGGTCGTGGGCGCTCTGGTGGAGGACGAGGCTTTGGCGAAGGTCGAGATATGTCGAAAATAACATGTTTTCATTGTGACAAGACCGGCCACTTCGCCTTCAATTGCCTAGACCAACTGCTCAAGTTACAGGAAACACACGAAGACGCGAAAAGTGAGACACAAGACGCTGACGAACTTATGATGCACGAGATTGTCTTCTTGAATGAAGAACGATGCATACCAAGCAAGTTTGAGACGAATACAAGGGAGGAGAATATCTGGTACCTGGACAACGGAGCCAGTAATCACATGACAGGAGATCAACGCTATTTTGACTCGATCGACACTTCCATCACTGGTAAGGTACGCTTTGGAGATGACTCTCGAATAGATATTAAAGGTAAAGGTTCTATTGCTTTCACTGATATCTACGGAGAGCCACGAGTGATGACAGACGTCTATTACATACCAAACCTGAAAAGCAACATTATAAGTCTCGGGCAAGCCACTGAATCAGGATGCGACATAAGGCTTAGAGGAGGTATCTTAACTATGCATGATCAACATGGGAAACTACTTGCTAAAGCTGAACGATCATTAAAACGTCTCTACAAGGTAAGAATGGGGATCAGGGATACTACGGTCAGAGATACTTCAAGCCTCCATCTAGCCCAAACGAGTGAGGCAAGTAGGTGGCATGCGAGGTTAGAACACATTAACTCGACCACATTAAAATCCATGTTTGATAAGAAGCTTGTTCAAGGTGCTACGGATGTCAATTTTGAGAAAGAAATTTTTGGCTCATGTTTACTTGGTAAACAAGTAAGACAAGTTTTCCCACAAGCAACCTCATATCGCGCAAACAAAGTACTGGAACTGGTTCATGGGGATCTTTGTGGGCCTATAACTCCAAGCACAGCTGCAGGGAACAAGTATATCTTTGTTCTTATTGACGATCATACACGTTACATGTGGACTACTCTGCTAAAGGAAAAAGGAGAGGCCCTCGGAAAGTTCAAAAATTGTAAACGATTGGTAGAACAAGAGTCAGGGGAGCGCACATAGACTTTTAGGACTGACAGAGGGGGAGAGTTTGTTTCTCATGAATTCAACACATTCTGTGAGAACTCAGGGATCAGGAGACACCTCACTGCTCCTTATACTCCCCAGCAAAACGGAGTCGTTGAGAGGCGAAATCGTACGTTGTTGGAGATGACCAGAAGCTGCTTAAAACACATGCACTTACAAAACTACATGTGGGGAGAGGCTATTCGACATCAACTTACCTATTAAACCGAATAGCTACAAGAGCTTTGAAGGATAAGACGCCATACGAGATGTATAGGAGCAAGAGTCCAAACATTGGACATTTACGAGTTTTTGGTTGCATTGGATATGCTAAGGTTGACAAACCTCACTTACGAAAGCTTGATGACAGGTCTAGGATGCTTATTCACTTGGGAACCGAACCAGGCTCAAAGGCGTATAGGCTATATGATCCACAGAACCGAAAGATAGTGGTTAGCAGAGATGTGGTATTTGATGAAACAAAAGGCTGGAATTGGAGTGCAGAGAGACTAGTGTCTGAGGCTGGAAATAATGGCAACTTTAGTATAACTCTTGGTGAATTCGGGAATCATGGGATTTATGATGAGATGGAGAATAATGAGAATGTCGAGGCAGAGCACATAATCGATAGAGAGGAAAACAGAGGAATTGTAAACAGAACAGAAGAAAATAATGCAGACACCATAAACAAGGAGGAAGACAATTCAATAAATCGTCGGAGGTCTATGAGATCGATTTCAAGACCTAAATATCTCGAAGATTATGTTTTAATCACACAAAAGGAGTGCTTAGAACTAGTGGAGGAAGAAGGTGAAACACTGCTTTTGTGTCTAAATGAAGAACCGAGGAACTTTGGTGAAGCAAGTAAGACCAAGGAATGGATCATGGCATGTGAGGATGAGATTCTTTCTATTAATAAGAATCACACTTGGGATTTAGTTGAGCTACCTGCAGGTGTAAAGCCAATAGGTTTGAAGTGGATTTTTAAACTCAAGAGGAATGCTGATGGGAGAATACACAAGCATAAAGCATGCCTTGTTGCTAAAGGGTACGTACAACAACACGGGATTGATTTTGAAGAAGTATTCGCCCCTGTTGCTCGACTGGAGACCATCCGACTCCTTGTCAACCTTGCAGCATCCAACGGTTGGGAAGTGCACCATCTTGATGTTAAAACAGCTTTCCTTCACGGTGAACTAAAAGAAACAGTATATGTCGATCAACCAGAAGGGTTTGAAGAAAGAGGAAACGAGAATAAGGTGTACAAGCTAAACAAGGCTTTGTACGGTTTAAGACATGCTCCAAGGGCGTGGAACAACAAGCTCAACGAGATACTTTGTAAGTTAAATTTTAAGAAGTGCTCTAAAGAACCATCTGTATATCGAAAGGAGGTAAGCGGTGAGCATCTTGTGGTGGCTGTATACGTTGACGATTTGTTTGTTACAGGAACAAACAAAGATATTATCAATCAGTTTAAGAAGGAGATGGCCACAAACTTTGACATGAGTGACTTGGGAAAATTAACATATTACTTGGGAATTGAAGTCTATCAACATGAGGAAGGGATTACTTTGAACCAGAGGCGATATGCTCTAAAGATCCTTGAGGAGGCTGGCATGAACGACTGCAATCCTGTACACATCCCAATGGAGACAGGATTAAAATTGGACAAAGCTTTGAAAGAAGAAAGGATTGATGCCACTAGCTACAGAAAGAATGTTGGCTGTCTGCGTTACTTATTGCATACGAGACCGGACTTATCGTATTGTGTGGGTGTGTTAAGTCGCTATATGCAGGATCCTAGGACTTCTCATGGAGCTGCTATGAAGAAATGTTTAAGATACTTGAAAGGTATGGTCAGTCTTGGTCTGACATTTGGTCGTGAAAGAACAAGGGTACCACGGTTAGTAGGATATAGCGATAGCAGTCACAACGTCGATCCTGAAGATGGCAAGAGCACTACAGGACACATATTTTCCCTTGGAGAGAGCCCGATCACTTGGTGCTCACAGAAGCAGGACACTGTTGCCTTATCATCATGCAAAGCTGAATTTATGGCAGGAACAGAAGCAGCAAGACAGGCTATTTGGTTGCAGGATTTGCTTGAAGAAGTTACTGGAGCTCCATGTGAAAAGGTTACCATTCGGATAGACAATAAATCAGCTATTGCTCTGACGAAAAATCTAGTCTTCCACGGGCGAAGCAAGCACATTCATACCAGGTATCACTTTATCATGGAATGTGTGGAGAATGGACAAGTGGAGGTGGTTCATATCCCCGGAAGTGAACATAAGGCAGATATATTAACCAAGGCACTCGGAAGGAACAAATACAAGGAAATGAGGGAGCTCATTGGTATGAGAGAAATTGCCGAAGATGACTTCAAACTTAGGAGGGAGAATGTTGGATAGACTAAGTTAGAAGTCATCCTATTCCTAACTAGTTTGTGTTTTGTTAAGAGTTAAGATTGAGTTTGGTTTAGGAGTTATCTAAACAAAGGTTTTCCAATTAGGAATAGGATTTGATTTGGTGTTTTATATATAAGGGTGTTGAGTTGTGACATACCTTAGTGTGAGATTTAAGATTGAGAGATTAAGGTTTTGAGTAATTTTCCTTAATAAAAAAGAAGAGTTGTTCCTTTAAAGTTTGAATCTCAAAGCTTGAAAACAAGAATTTGCTCATCTCTCAAGTTTCTAAGCGTTATAAACAACAGAATCGAAAACACGTTCCCTTTCTGGCTTAAAGCTTTACCGAATTTGCAATTCCTTACCCTACGCTCAAACAAGTTTTATGGTCCTATCTCTCCTCCTCATCAAGGTCCTCTCGGGTTTCCAGAGCTGCAGATATTTGAGATTGCTGACAACAAGTTTACTGGAAGCTTGCCACCAAGCTACTTTGTTAATTGGAAAGCATCATCACTCACCATGAATGAGTATGGGGGTTTATATATGGTATATGATAAAAATTCTTTTGGTAAAATTCACTATACCTATATGGATGCTATAGATTTGCAATACAAAGGCCTATCTATGGGGCAAGAGATAGTCCTGACTTCCTACGCTGCCATTGATTTCTCTGGGAACAGACTTGAAGGACAGATTCTTGAATCTATCGGTCTCTTGGAGGAATTGATTGCGCTCAACTTATCGAACAACGCCTTCACAAGCCATATTCCTCCGTCTTTCGCCAATCTTATGAAACTCGAGTCACTTGATATGTCAAGAAATCAACTCTTTGGAACTATTCCCAATGGACTAGGGAGCCTCTCGTTTTTGGCGTACATAAACGTGTCTCACAACCAACTCAAGGGTGAAATACCACAAGGACCACAAATTATTGGGCAATCTATATCTTCCTTTGAAGGGAATGCTGGTCTTTGTGGTCTTCCTTTGGAGGAGACTTGCTTTGGGAGTAATACTAATACGCCACCAACACAACAGCCTAAAGAAGAAAACGAGGAAGAGGAACAAGTGTTGAGCTGGAAAGGGGTGGCCATAGGATATGGACCTGGAGTGTTGGTTGGATTGGCAATAGCACAACTCATTGCTTCATACAAGCCCGAGTGGCTTGCAAAGATTATTGGTCCGCCAATGCGTAAAAGCCGTTAGGATTGTTTCCATTTGAGTTTTATCCTATAATGTTGGTCAAGTAATTGTTGATGTGTTGAACCATTTCTTTGTGTTTGTTGAGAAATCTTTATCTAATGTATGCTTGTGTCATTTATTTTTCTATGGAGTTAAAAATGAAAAAAAGAATGGTGCACTCTTTGGAGTCATCATTTGCTTTTGACATACCTTTTGTCGAGATTTAAATCAACTTCACCGTTTATCTCTTCTTTGAACAACAATCTCGTACCAACTTTTACTCAACGGTTTCTAATAAACATCCACACTATGTTCTGCCTCAGATTTTTTCTTCCCCTAGAATGTGTGAGTGTTGTTTGGGCTGGCATCAAAAATCAAGTTTAATGATCTTTGGTTAACTAAAACATAACATGATCACTTTACCATGCACGTCACCAACCTAATTGGCAGGAGACTCGCCATTAGATTTTAGATTACAAATACAAAGAACAAGGTCAATAGGTCATCACCACGAGCACAAAGACCTAGTCTTATATATGCAAACCCGCCAACAGCGCTTGATTAATTATGACAAATTAATGGTTCTATTTGAAAGAGTTTGATCATCACAATTTTATTTTATACTCTGATCAAACTTATGAAATGATCTTAAAAAGACTTGTTAAAACGAGATTAGCCAAATTTTATAAGTAGAAAATATGATAACACTACAAGAAAAAATGCTTATTGCGATGGAAAGATTCCTCGCTAATCACTTGCAAAACGATAATAGTAAAAGATTTGCGAGAAACGTCAGTTCCTCGCAATACACGTGTCGCAAATTTAAAAACGTTGCATATCTCTCGCAAATCTTGCGACGGATATTTCCGCAAATTGCGATATACATTATTTCTCGCAAATATCTTGCAATATGTCCCGGAGTAAATCCTTCGCTGTTTTGCAAGACTTTTGCGACATTTTTTGTCGTCACAATATATGAACAATATCATAAACCCCATGATATGTACTCCTTGCAAATTAGTAGCAATTTTGCGATACTGCTATCCATCGCAAATCCGTAGCATAAAATTGGTAGGATTTTGACTTTTTTTTCATGTTGATATTTACATTTATATAAACAATATCATTATAAAGAAAAATACTCAAAATCAAAAATAAAATTCAAAGATAAATGGGAAAAACTATCTGTATCTCCTATAAACTTTCATATAGCACCACAACTACACAGTATTTGAACCTCGACCTCGGTACACACAAACTAGAAGTTACAATTCAGTTTTCCCCTAATTTCAAAAAATTCAACCCAAAAACACATAATTATGGTTTATAGTTGGTTTACTGTTGCCCAGATAACCATTAACCATAAAACAACAAACTTAAACCGGATTTAACCAAAAGTCAAGATCAAACCGAGAGAAATTCATCACTGTAGCCTGTAGAGTTCATTGTTCCGTCTCCGATCACTTTCAACCCTCTGAGTTCAGTCCCAAGTTGGAAGATGACATTCACACAACAGTCTTCAAACACATAAAAATTGTAACTTTGCAATTTCAAAATCTGATTTTTTTTTTCTGAATTGATTCTGTGGTGAAGATGGGTTCAAAGATGAAACCAACAATGTTCAACGAGAGATTAGCAACAACATTAAAGAGTTGGCATCACACAGCAAAGAAACAAATCAAACAAAGCAGAAGCGTTGATGATAGCTTCGTGAATTCGATGTCTCTGAAAAGAAACTCTTATTTTGATTTGTTGGATCCTAAGTATCAATACGAAACTACTGAGACTTTGAATTCAAAGTATCGTTAACGGCTGTGATTGCGACGACGACGACGGAGGAGGAACAAGTTGTGATTGCGATTGATTCTGGATTTGGCTATTTCATGGCGGGTGGTGACTTCAAACCCAGATTTTGAACTTGTATAGCTTTGATTTTTTACCAATCACAAAAGCTTTAATAAAAACTTTACTCTCAGCTTTTTGGTACAGCTTTCATATACAGCTCTTTTTTACAGTTTTGCACTATTCCGTAACAGTTGTATAGCTTTGGGTACGTTACCAATTGGACCCTATGATTTGTTTCTGGTTATTTCATTTTTTCAGAAAAAATCTGGCATTAGAAGAAAATGGAGGAAGGAAGAAAACAAAGGGAGATGCTTTTTTCTTTTTTAATGGGTCTGATTGGTGACGTAGCCAAAACTGTACAGAATAGATGTAAGCTTATACAAAATAGTGCAAAACTGTAAGAAAGAGCTGTACATGAAAACTGTAAAAAAAAGCTGAGAATAAAGCTTTTCATAAAGTTTTTGGTAAAATTTTTGTGATTGGTAAAAAATCAAAACTGTACAAATAGTAAAGCTTTGTTTTTGTCACCAATCAAAGCCACTAATTTAATCAGGTTTTAATTTGGTTTATTCTAGTACGAGCACAGAAAGGGAACCGGAGTTCCCTCTAGTGGATTTTTGGTTTGGCATCGGGTTTATGTCATAAACCGAGTTAACCAACGTTAATGGGGATGGAGGTTTTGAACTTAAAATTATGGGGAAACTGGAGTGTAACTTTTTCCAACATAAATATAAGTAGAATTTAAATTCTTTTCATTACAAACAAAAAATTGTCTTAAACATAAGAAACCACACAGTTTCTACACCAACTAATTAAAAGGATTGTGATACAGAGGGAACTCCGGTTCCCTTTCCGTGCTCGTGCCCATGGCTGTGCATGTGGTTGTGTCGTTTCCTGTCTCACATATGGTTGGATTGCACCCATGTTCAGTACTTGTTGGGGTTCTGCTTCCAAACTTAGCAAAGAACTCGAGATCCTTGTCAACAAGGTAGTCAACTTATGCATCATAGCTATGTCCTTGATAACTTAGACTGCCCTTCTATACATCCCTCATAGATGGGTTGCTTTGCAGCAACTAATATATCATAAAATCGTTATGCATCTATGTGGGACATTCTTCATTACTAGTTTCAGTAAATGTAGCAATAGTTTCATGAAATGCATCATTAACCATATCATAAAACTTATTTTCCTCCATGAAAACTAAATTGATCAGATTTTTGATGCCTATAATTCGCATAATTACTAGGTTGATCAACATCATAATTTATCCTACTACTTCCTGCATTGTTGCTACGACCTTCTCCGTGATGTAACCATACATAGTAATTCAGCATATATTCTATATTATATAGATTCTTCTTTACTACATTAAATTCCAAATATTTGTCGTTTAGACACTTACCACATGGACAGACAATTATACCGTTTTCACGAGCAAATGGTTAGTTTGTCGCTTGGAACATGAAAACGCATAAACCGTCACAAAATTCTCTTGTCACATCACTGGTCTTCGGATCTGTATGATTGTACATCCATCACTGCTCTCCGCGTCCAAACATTTTAGAAAACAATAGTGTTTGGAAGTTCTTTTTCTTTCTTTCGGAATTTTTTCTCTTTCCTTTACAAAAATGTTTTTGAGGTTTTTTTTTTCTTTCTTTAGACAGTTTTTATTTTATTTCTTTTGGAAGTAGTTTGTAAGTTTTTTGTCACTTGATGTGCATTTGCTATGTATAGGCATACTAAAAATGTTGCTAGAGATTTGCTATGGATATTAAGCTTATTTTTGCTATAAATTTGCGTGGCTTCGAGATCTACCGACAAGGTGGATACTTTCATTTAAAACATGTTTTGTAACTATTTCAAATATCCATCGCAATAATCTTGTAAATTTACTGTAGAAATATTTATTGCACATCAAATACTGTAGAAATATCCGTCGCAATAGGCGCGTTTTTTGTAGTGTAAAATGAGATGGTATTTGGTTACTTTTGGAAACATTCAAAACGGCAAACTTAAATATGTACACCATGATTGATGGTGAGTTGGTGACTATATAACATTGTATATTTTAACAACGTTCAAAAATGTATTAATAGATGAATGTCTAATCCAAAAACTTAGTCTCTAAAATTGTAACACCTCGACACAAACTATTGTATCACATAATTTTTTTAAAAAACAATTCAATAGTTAAAACTTAAATTTATGAGTATATAAACTTAAAACTTAATAAGTATATATGATTATAGTTGATCCGGTATAGTTTTAATCACAATAAATCAAACTCAGAGAAGCAGTCTCCCATTCAAAATTTAAAATTCTAAATATCGCCATGTTAATACCATGGACTATGAGCTTATAGTCCTCATGTTGTCAAACCATACTGTATTTCTTCTCATTTTTGTTCCTTGCGTTCTGAAATCTTAAAAATTACGAGTATATCCATAGGTTAATCTTACCAATTTCCCATCTTTACTTTTGTCCTCTTAATTTTTTTTTGTATTAAGGCCCCGTAGACTATGGGCCATGTTATCCGATGATACACTTTTAGGGTCAATAGTCAATATTGATTGGAATTTTCTGCCCCATAATTTGCGGTAGCATCTTTATGGGAAATCTTTCATAATTCATTCAATAAATAAATAAATCTTCTCGATCGTTTTCTCTGACTTTACATTCCTTGTCTACATTTTAGATCGATCATCGATCTTCACCGTAAATCTTTTGTTCGGTGTAATGATCTTTTTTTAACTAAACCTTAAGTGATCACTTTGCCGGTTCACCAGCTTTGAAGTTGTGTATAATCTGCAAACAAATTAAAACAATGCCGCCATTTCTTATATGTAATACACTAAGAGCTATAGACGTCTCCAATCTATTAGAGTGTCTCAAAACACAAGGCCTTGTAGTGCCAACAAGCCCAATTATATTGTCTTTAAGCCCATGTGTTTTAGGGTTCCAAGCAAGTAGTATAAATATCAACATTAGGAGAACTATGGTTGTAACCTTGAGAGTTGTATTGAGACAACTCTCCTTTATCACATTTATGAAATATCACTACAAGAAGTATGAGCTTCGGTCGCACACGGATAATGCTACTAAAGGGTTTTTGTAGCGCATTTGAAAACATTGTATAATGAACAGCTACAGTAGACCCCCCTCTCTACCATAACAGTTTTTACGCGCTATGGTAGATTGACCTATTATAGCGCTAATAGTCTGCTATTTTATATTATTAACTAGCGCTTAGTTTGTGCTATTATGTTTGTTTTTATAGCAAACATTTCATGTTGTGTAACTTGTAATGATAACACATTATATGTGCTGGAGGATGTTGTTTCCTGACATTATGGTTCTCGAATTTAACACTATAGTAGCACAAAATACTTGCTATGGGAAAGTGTTATATAGCGGGTTCCTTTTGCTATTGTGTAGTTTTTAATGGCTATTATACCTTGCGATACCATCATTTACAATAGCATTTATCAATTGCGGTTTAATAATGTATTCCAGCATTTTTCTCGTGCTATAATATAAGATTTCTTGGCTTTTATTTTGTACTATGTAATATTTATCATGACACTGAGAAAATTCTGTTTATATTGCAATTTGGATCTATATTTAACCTATATTGCATATATATTGAGTTGCATAATAATTTGTTATTTGAAACATTGAGTTGCACAAAATGCAATTAGCTTTAATTTATGAAAGACAATGACTCATAAAAACAATCATATTACATAAAGTTAACTTAACAAAATGTAAACATCACATGAACTAAAAAAACATGAACTCGCTCTAAGAGTGGTTACCATGCCATAATTATTCAAAGAGTCTTGCGGTTTGAGGGCTCTCCTTTCTCTACTTTTGGGCGTTTCTTACCAGTGTTGTTGCGTGTATCCTCCACAATGTTTCTCCAAACTTGCTTGTATAGTGGATCAATGTCTTCTTCCTCTAGTTCGATGCGTATTAAGTAGCCTAGGTGAGCACATGACCTTCTAAACTCTAGCTTTGTTATCTCCTTCAGTTCATCATCCGCATCAGTTTGTTGATCGTTGATTGCTTGTTGTTGTGTATGTTGTCTGAGTGTTGGTACAACGTTCTTAGCGGGGAGGCCGCATATGAGTCCTTTATCTTCCATTTAAGTAACAGCTTTTGCAGTACCAGATATGATATTGTTTAGATATGTTAATTTTTAATCAACAACCACAACAATCAAAAGAAAACAATATAATTCAATNGTTCCTTTTGCTATTGTGTAGTTTTTAATGGCTATTATACCTTGCGATACCATCATTTACAATAGCATTTATCAATTGCGGTTTAATAATGTATTCCAGCATTTTTCTCGTGCTATAATATAAGATTTCTTGGCTTTTATTTTGTACTATGTAATATTTATCATGACACTGAGAAAATTCTGTTTATATTGCAATTTGGATCTATATTTAACCTATATTGCATATATATTGAGTTGCATAATAATTTGTTATTTGAAACATTGAATTGCACAAAATGCAATTAGCTTTAATTTATGAAAGACAATGACTCATAAAAACAATCATATTACATAAAGTTAACTTAACAAAATGTAAACATCACATGAACTAAAAACATGAACTCGCTCAAAGAGTCTTGCGGTTTAAGGGCTCTCCTTTCTCTACTTTTGGGCGTTTCTTACCAGTGTTGTTGCGTGTATCCTCCACAATGTTTCTCCAAACTTGCTTGTATAGTGGATCAATGTCTTCTTCCTCTAGTTCGATGCGTATTAAGTAGCCTAGGTGAGCACATGACCTTCTAAACTCTAGCTTTGTTATCTCCTTCAGTTCATCATCCACATCAGTTTGTTGATCGTTGATTGCTTGTTGTTGTGTATGTTGTCTGAGTGTTGGTACAACGTTCTTAGCGGGGAGGCCGCATATGAGTCCTTTACCTTCCATTTAAGTAACAGTTTAACAGTACCAGATATGATATTGTTTAGATATGTTTATTTTTAATCAACAACCATAACAATCAAAAGAAAACAATATAATTCAATATAAAAGAGTACAACCTTTGATTGAATGACGAACATGTGATATCTAGATCCGAAATCTGAAAATGAATAGATCTGTCAACAAGAATCTGCAAAACACCATAAACAATCTCAACAGTCAAAATATTAACAAGAACCTGTTTTTCTATTTCTTAAATCTAATAATAATGACTATCAGTGTTGGATTTTATTGAATATCTGCAAAAAACCTAATTCCAAATTGAAGCAGTAACTAATATAATGTCGTAATACTCAGATCTACTTCATCAAACAATAAATGAAAATCCAGATTTCTTTTTGAAACAAAGAATCAGAAGATTCGAGAAACAAGCAAAAGAAAGAGAAAATAAAAACCTTTAGATTCGGCGATAGTGAAAGAGATGATATGAGTTCCTCTATAGATTCAATCTGTGTTTTTTTGGTGTTTGGCGATGGTGAAAGAAGCTTCCAGATTGAGAGTCTATTGGGTTTCCTTGGAGAAAAGTAGATATCGAGATAATGAAAAGTTAATAAAAAAAGAGCTGATTAATGACCGTTAGATTTATTCTAATCAACGGTAGATATGAATAATTTGGTGATCCACACCTTAATCAATTAGCCAATGAGATAATTGTTTCACGATTTGTATGTTATTAGTATAGTATTTTGTTATTTTTCTTTGTATTAATTTTGGAATATGGTGTAACAATTAAATAAAAATTAAAGTTTCATATGGTAAAGCTAGTTTAATTTAAAATTTAAAATTTAAAATTGAAAATTATATTTTTACATTGTTAATCTGTGTAGAATGCTTTCAACTAAGAGATTTAGGGTATAAGGTTTATTGTATAGGGTTTGGGGTTTATATCTTATATTACTATATGATTAAAATATTTATATATAATGCTAACTAATATTAATAATTCATAATTATGTACAAATATACATAAAATTATATTTTTACATTGTTAATTTCATGTTTCATATATTGGTGTATAATGCTTTCAACTAAGAGATTTAGGGTATAGGGTTTGAGGTTTATATCTTATATTACTATATATATGATATAAAGATTTCTTTTTAATGTTAATTAATATTAATAATTCATAATTGTTTCATCAATATTTATTTATTGTTAATATTTGTTTATCTTATTTTCTTAATTTTTTCAAAACTATTTGGTTTATTTATCTATTGATGTTAATTTTGTATATATCCAAATTATTGCCCCTAGCTAATAATATAACTAACGTTTTTAATATTGGCTTATTATTATTATTATTATAATTATTTTATTTTTTGAACAACCAATTTGGCTTATTATCTTTCTATATATTTTTTAAATAAATTTCAAACATGTTAAAAAGAAAAATTAAATAACTTGTCCCATTTAAATTAATATCTGAAACATATAAATTTTGATTCAACCTTATTATCCAAAAATAAAAAAAAAGGGGCAAAGACCAGTGTATGACACAAAACAACACAAAGTACTCATGTCTTTAAACTACAAAACATGTTCCCCACTTGTCCTCATTCATTCCTGCTGAAAAAAAAAATTAGTCAGTAGTTGTTATTGTCATCATATTTTGCACACATGTAAAATTAAATTATATATCCACCATTACAATTTTATCTTCTGGCCAGGCAAGACAAGATCTATGTGCATCTTCCATATATTCGATTTCAGGAGTTTGCCTCCAAACTGCAGCATCTTTAACAATCACAACATCCACCCATTCTCAACAAGCATTAGGCCCCAATTTAACGTGATGTACATGTTGATCAGGATCACTAGACGACCAACGTCCTTCAGCAACAACGCGATTCTTTCCGGATATATCCATCAACTTGCATTTTTGATTTTCTTTGTTGGCGAGACGCTTCAAGAACAACCAGCAAAAAATAATTTCAGAAAGCAGCAACCAACAAAAAATAAGTCCATACAACAAGAACAACCACAACCAATTATGTACCTGTGATTTCTGACGAGGAGATGCCCCTGTCAGAGATGGTTTTGTTTTGAATAAAGGTTTCTTCAAAGGAGCTTTTGGGGTTTCTGGAGACTTGTCCTCCTGATAACTTGGACTTGCTGAGTTAGTCGAAGATACAGGAAGATTCGGAGATTTAGCAATTACAGGGGACATATCATTATGAGATCTTATGCTTCCTCCCTTAGATGTAGATTTCTCAATAACAGGGGATTCATTTGATGTTTTCTCAATCACAACTCTATTTGCAGGCCATGATATAAAACAGTTTAAAGAATCCTGCAAAGTTCTCATCTCGATTGTAGGCCTCCATAGCCATGCACTTGTGTTTAAAACCGAATCCACATAAACTTTGAATTCATTTGGACCAATAGGAAGTCCATTTACCAACGCTTTCGGTTCTCGAGACTGCTATCTGCCTTCAGCTACAACTTCATCATTCTTACCCAAAGCCTTGATTTTGTATCTGTTTTTTTAACTTGTGATAGGGCTCTGTGGAACAAAGGTACAATACAGTAAGAAGGATTATTTCAGGAAGTGTAATCTACATACAAAAACAATCAATAAAAGATACTTAACCTTAGGTGCAATGTCTTCTGCAATGCCACCTTCACCTGGAACAATACATAAATCGACATCCCATGCAATCATTTCTCCAACTACATCCTCAATAGTAGACATTTCAGGTATAGGTCTCCATAGTGGAGCTTCTGGCTTGGTAGCAGATTCAATTAAAACCTTAACTGCATTAGGCCCTAAAGGTATCCCATGTACTAATTCATCAGATTCATAAGAAACCATAAGACCCTCTGCAACATTATCATCAGAAGAAATCCAATCAACCAAATTACACTTAGGAAGTGTTCTGGTATTTACACTCCTATGTATAGAGT
>NC_025691.1:3822849-3861756 GCF_000633955.1 Camelina sativa
GTATAGGTCTCCATAGTGGAGCTTCTGGCTTGGTAGCAGATTCAATTAAAACCTTAACTGCATTAGGCCCTAAAGGTATCCCATGTACTAATTCATCAGATTCATAAGAAACCATAAGACCCTCTGCAACATTATCATCAGAAGAAATCCAATCAACCAAATTACACTTAGGAAGTGTTCTGGTATTTACACTCCTATGTATAGAGTTTTCACAAACATCACCCTCTTGTCTCTGCAATTCCAGAAACATATCAACATACAATATAACTTAGTAAATATTATATCAGGAAACAATTTGTATATAGTATACTAACCTGATCATAAAGTTTTTCAATAATTTGCTCTAAGTCCTGAATTTTTTTCTTCATTTGAACCTGATTTGCTTCCATTGCAGCCATAGAGCTGCTATTGACTTTGAAACAAGAAAGTTTGGTCAAGCTCATGCCTCTGCCCATTGCCTGCAGTCTTCCCGGATTATCAGGTCCCAAAATTTGACTAAGTATATCCTCCTTTGGATTTGTTGTAGCTGAATCCTGAGTACCTTCAATACCTATCTCGGCTGCCTTTCTCTGCATACAAATACCAAAGTAATGTACATCAACCAATTATGATCTCTAATATATAAAGTAATTTAAGAATAATAAACATAACATACAATCTTTTCAGCCGCATCGACATTTACAGGAGTACCATCCTTCTTAGTATGTGACTCGATCCACACTTTTGCTCTTGTCACCTGGGATGGGTCTGAGCTTTTCTGGATTAAATCTTCTCTCAATCTGACCATTCCTTTACGGCCACAACAATGAGGAATCTGCTTCTTTCTTTTCGTCTTAGTTGAATCACTTATTACCTTAAATGCTTTACTAGTCTTCTCTTTGACAAACTTACGCCATTCTAGAACAGTTATATTAGGTGCATACCCATTCTATCTTTAATGTTATCAGCTCGTCTGACCGCTGTAACAAGGCGTGATTTTGTGGATCTCCATAGATCTCTCATCTGACCAAATGCAGCAGTTTTCTTCCAAGGTTGGTCAAGATCAAACCTTGCCTGCATTCAAATGAATAATTACTATACACAAAGCAATTATAATTAAAAGAAGCAACATGGTTCAGTAATTAAAAGAATACCTCAATAGATTTCCATAAAACAGTTTTGATATCTTCACTTACTTTCCTCCAATCCAGGATTGTGAAAGGAACATGTTCCCGTACTATTGTACCTAAATATGATGCAAAAGGTATTGATCCTGGACCACAAGGTTCTCCCATGATAGTATACTCAACGTGAATCTTTTCATTTGGATCCTTGGCGATGTTTTTCATCTTCGTTGGTCCTCGCTTCCTTTTACGCTTTGGTTCATCAACATTTTTAGCAACATTCGGAGAATCATCATGCTCAGCAGCATCATCTTCTATAGCAGCATCATCTTGTATAGCAGCATCATCTTGTATAGCAGATGCATCATCTTGTATAGCAGCTTCATCATTAAGTTCATCTGCCAGCTGCTTTTGAGAAGTGTCATCATCTTGTAAATCATTATCCACTTCATTTATCCAAATTCTGAGTTTCAATCTGCTTCTCTACCAATTCCTGAGTTTCCAACTGCTTCTCAGTTAACTCGTCAATCTTCTTCTTTTTTTATGTACGCCTTTTTCGCTGATAATTGACCATCTTAGTTCACCTGAAACAACAGAAAACACTTGTTTATCAAAACATATATAAACTTATGTAAAAAACAATCACATTCACATAAAATACACATTTTAAACAATCATAAATACAAAAAAACAGTCACATATAGTATAATTTCACACATAAATCCCTTCACAGTCAGCTCGGGCATTCCTAGCTTCATCAACCAGGTCATCTTCATCCATGTCTACTAACACAGGCAATGGTCCAACGTCTGCATCTTCAGTCATCATCCTCTGCACTGTATCTTCTTTTAGAACCTCTCATAGCTACATACCAACTCGATGAATCATCTACCCTTGAATAAAAAACTTGATGTGCTTGAGATGCTAGTATGTATGGGTCTCTTGCAAAGGAAGCTTGACTTTGGTTAAGGTTGACAAGTGTGAATCCTTCTTCTTCCTTTACTCCATTACCTATATTTGCCCATTGGCACTTGAATATAGGAATGTAGAAGACATTGTAATCAAGCAGTATAATATCCACCACTCTGCCGTAGTAAGACACAACATCAACCATTGGGGAATTGTCTTTTGCACTAGCTATACATATTGTTGTAGCCTCATGCAACACACCACAGTTTTGAGTTTGCCTATCAACCGAGACTGTATGAAACCAATTGTCATTGACTATGTAACCCGTGTAAGACCTTGCGCACATACGAGGACCATATGCTAACCACTTAAGTGTATCTTCATGTTCAGAAGTCATAGGTATCTGTTGTCAAGTATCATTTACTATATTGTAAAATAATAGATGATCAACAAAAAAACCAAAAAATAGTCAACATACCTGTTCTTTTAACCAAGAGGAAAATTTCTGAGAATGTGTACTCTACAAAAATGCCGAATCACATCTACATCTTTCACTAGAATCTTGTAGATGTTGTAGATGCATGCTAAAATTGAAAAAAACAACGTTAACATTGAGTAAATGTAAATACAACAATATTATAAAAGAGAATGTAGAAGAACTTACTCCACATAAGGATCAATTAGAGCCATATTATGAATGACAGCAAGATGTGCTATGTTCTTCTCATTCTCAGTAAGAGTACATGAAGTAGGTGCTGATATAGGACGACCCTCCAATATAGAGCAATTCTCATAATCAGCATTTCTTTCCATTTTCTCATCAGCATTTGTTGTCTTTTTCAAGAAATCACTGCAAAACCGCATGCACTCCTCAGCGAGATATGACTCAGCAATACAACCCTCTGGTCTTGCCATGTTTCTTACAAAGTCCTTCAGAACTTTCATGTACCTGCAGATAAAAACCTGTAACATGTAAGCGTAAAGTATATTGTAAATGACATAATTTTATAAGTTATTAGATTGTACCTTTCAAATGGGTACATCCAACGAAAATGAACTGGTCCACATAACTGAGCTTCTCTGCCTAAGTGGACTGTTAAATGCACCATTATGTCAAAGAAACTTGGAGGAAAGAACCTCTCAAACATGCAGATAGTTTCCACATCTTCATGCTCCATTACAGAAATTGCCTCTCTGTCAATAACACGCTGACACAGTTTGTTGAAGAAAGCGCATAAGCGTCCAATAGCTATCCTAACACATTTAGGTAATAAACCTGTAAATAAATAACATTGAAGATTAAAAAATTAACAGCTAATTATACAAGAGTTCTATCTAAAAGATTTTAGCCTACCTCTGATCGCAACCGGAAGAAGTTGTTGCATCAACACATGATAATCATGTGATTTAAGACCCTTAACCGTACAATCGTCTATCTTAACACATCTGGAAATATTTGAGCAATAGCCATCTGGTCCTCTGAAGTCAGATAATCAATTACAAAATACTTTCTTCTCTGTTTTGGACAGAGACCAAGGACCTGGAGGAAGGTAGATTCTTTTTCCACGTGCTTGGGGATGTAAATCCTTTCGAATACCAAGCAGTTGCATATCTTTCCGAGCATTAATACCATCCTTTGATTTCACAGAATGCAGCATTGTAGAGACAAGACTAGCAGCAACATTTCTCTCCACGTGCATCACGTCTAAGTTATGCCTAACCGGCATTTCCTAGACAACATAAAAACAGATAATAAAGAGAATGTTAAATACATTTATTTTCAAAAATATAGCAAATCTGAATATATAGTAGAATAACAAACCTAATATATAAATCATACCTTCCAATAATCTAACTTGAAGAAGATTGACCGCTTTTTCCATCTGGATAGCTCTTCTTCATCTACTTGTTCTTCCTCTTCTTCTGATTCACTGGATTCATCATCAGTATCAGAGGCTGATCCATCACGATCTTGCATCTTCCTCTTTCTTCCATTTACTTTTACATTCCCAAAATCATTCTTATATTTTTTGAGTATTTGATAAATGTTGTGACCAGTCAGAATCCTACCTTTTCTTCCATGCTCAGCTTTACCATCAAACCATGATTTCTTTTGTCTACAAACATGGGTGGGTGACAGAGACTTCCGGTGAGACATATACACGTGCTTTCTACAATTACTCAACCAAAAACTATATGAGTGCTTCCCGCAAACAGGACAACCCATTATGCATTTAACTTTGCAGCCTGTTAGATTTCCATATGCCAGAAAATCTTGTATGGTCCACATAAGCATTGCTCTTAAGGTGAATATAGTGCGACTGAATGCATCATACGTTACCTCTCCTTTCTCCCACAGATGGTTTAGATCCTCTATAAGAGGTTCTAAATACACATCTATATTTTTTCCAGGTTGAGTTGGTCCAGGAATCAACAATGTCAACATGATGTTCTCCTCTTTCATACACTTGTCAGGTGGCATGTTGTAATTGACTAGCAAAACAGGCCATGCACTATAGTTAACATTTTTCATGTTGAAAGGATTAAACCCATCTGTGGAGAGTCCAAGCCTAATGTTCCTTTCTTCTGCAGCAAATGACGGATAGTTTTCATTCATTTGATCCCACGTCACAGAATCTACCAGATGACGCATTTTTCCATCTGTGCTCTTATTACTGAAATGCCACCGTAAGTCTTCCGTCTTGTCCTCTGACCTGAACATCCTTTTGAGACGTGGAATTATCGGAAAGTACCTAAGTACTTTCTGTGGAGTACCTTTCTTCACCTCGCCAATTCGCTTGTTAATCTTCCATCGCGAAGAACTGCATTTAGGACAACTGTCGAGCTCCTCGTACTGATTTCTAAATAGACAACAGTCATTTATACAAGTGTGTATCTTCTCATAACCCATATCAAAAGATTTGAAGAATTTCTTCACCTCATACAAGGATGTGTGCAATACATTATCCTTGGGTAGCATCTGTTAAAAGTCTCAAGTAGACTATCAAAACTTCTGTCAGACCAACCACTCTGAGTCTTTAACCTAAAGAGTGAAACAATCACAGATAGTTTGTTGTAGTTTGTGCAACCTGGATACAGTGGTGTTTCTGCATCAGCTAGCTTGGCTAAGAACTCATCTTCTACCTTATCATCCCCATCAGCAGCATCAATTAAATCACCCTGACTAACCAGCTCTTCATCCATAAACTCAGCAGCTTTGAACAAACCTAAGATCTCTTCGTTCCACTGGCTTGTGTACTTTCTACACTCAGTCCCTGATTTCACTTCTCCATGATGAAACCAGTCCTCCCTCGACTTGTAACTCCAATCCATTCACCTTGTTACAAGATGATCAACAATATCAGCGGCTGAGTGGCGATATACGTTGCGACAGTCAATACACGGGCAAATAATCATTGCATTGTCTCCTAAACCTGCAGCCACAGACCTCACAAAATCCCAAGCACCTTTCTCATAACCAGGATCGGTTCTGCAATGAAGTAAAATAAAAGCAAAAAACCAAAAGAAAAAAACGAATTACAAACTTTAAAAAATCTTTAACATATCAATTAAACCAATAAACTCAACTATACAAAACGTTTTCACATACCTGTTAAGATGAACCCATGTCTTTTCCATAACCATTTTATGTCCTTACCCATAAAGAAAACAAAACAAACACATAAGAATAACACAACCACCAAACAAATACCAAACAAACACCAAACAAACATATTCACACATTCAACAACAGTTTATTAAAACGAAATATCAAACAACCAATTCATTCAACTCGTAAACAAATGCATCAAATATCAGTTTCATTGAGTGAACTAGCCTCTGTGTTATGATGCAAACAGGCAGATGATGCAGGCAAATGATGCAGGCAGAAGATCCGGCTGATGAGATGTGATTACCTGACAAAATTTAAATCGGTCGAAATTTAAATCAGAGTACATATAATGGTCAAAATTTAAATCAGAGTACATAGTAAAGAACTGAAATACATTAATTGAATGCTTTATACCTTTCAGGTAGATGAGATCAGCTGGGTTCGAATCTACTGAGATCGGCTGAGCGATTGAGACAGAGACAGAGGCGGAGAGAGGCTGAGGCAGAGAGAAACTGAGACAGAGAGCAACGGAGACACAGAGAGCGACGGAGATAGAGAGCGACGGAGATAAAGCGATGGATACCAGAAAGAGAGACAGAGATAACAGAGATAGCTACACAGAGACTGTGGGAGATTTTGGTGCTGAGAATCGAGATCTTGTCAATGAGAATCAAGATTTCATGGAATGGGTATTGAAATTTCAGGATAGGAATCAAGAACTTTGAGATATAGATAAGAGATCTGAGAAAATTTTAGAGAATCTGAAAAACTTTTTGTTTTCTGGGTTTTTTTGTTTTTTTGGCTAAGTGTAAAAGACAGTATTTAATTTTTGGTCATAGTTAGAATCGAGACTTTTTTTAGTTTGGGGGAAAAAACCCAATTATTTTGCCTCCAAAATACACCTTCCCGGCTATAATACTGATTTTTATGTTCCCGCTTAATGAAAATATATACTAGCGTTAATATAATGCTATGAAATACTTGGCATCCGATTTTGGTACTTTTAGTAGCAGTTCGTAAATTTGTGCTACAAAGGTCTGCTACAAAAGCTCATATTTCTTGTAGTGTATTAATCTACAATCTCTTTGTTCTTGGTGACAACCTAAAGCTTCTCCTCTCTTTATTCTTTACATTTGAATAAAGCTCCAATGAGCTATTGTATTTTCAACTTTAGATTTCTCTTTCAATAAGCTCTTTAAGAGCATTATCTATCTTGTTTGAGATTGCTTACACAATCTACAAACGTATTACATGTGTTTGTCGTTATGCTAAGTTTCTTTCTGTAATTTTGTACGTATGTGGGAATTTCCAAATTGATATGAGTATATGATTCCAGTCCCAAGTTATACGTTAGAAATTTGAACTATCATGGACTTCACTACATGACTTCTCCAAGCCCGAATACAAAGACTTCACTAATCAGATGTAACTTCGTCCAAGTCAAGTTGTGCTGCCTCCTATGCAAAACCACATATCTCTATTTATAAATACCAAACTCCTCTCTCACTTTTCTTAAACCAAAATCATTCTTCTTAGAAGGAATTTATAACTGTTGAGAAATTAATCGGTTTAATATTGGGTTAAAGTATAATTGGTATCTTGTAAATACACAATTTATAAATTAACCACAAATATATAAGCCAACTAAATAAAACACTCTTATATTTATTTGTAAATCACTCACAATACAAAGTTTATAACTTATAGTAAAAACACTCAAATCTCACACCACTCGTTATTTTTCCAAACCTCACACACTCTCTTATTTATATGTTGCTTAGTATTGCAACTTCTCTTTATTATATTGGATGCTATGGGATGATTTGCTCTCGCTTGATCTCTCTCTATTTATAGGAAGCTTGCAGCCCACTTTTGTTGACAAACATAACAACCACCACTTCTTATTTCAACAATAGAAGCACCGTCCTATTTAATTACCTTCTCTTTTTGACTTTCAGTAAATCTTTGTAGCACATGTGAAAGTGATGATGAATTACTTTTAACACTCCCCCTCATTATCAACTTTCCTTGTGCGTGTAGTCATTCCAAGTAACATTCGAAATCCGATAACCTTAGATGCAGATAAGCTTTTTGTAAAGATGTCTGCAACCTGATCTTGTGTCTTGATTGGTTTCATGACAATATCTCCTTGAAGTACCTTTTCTCGCAAGAAATGATAATGTACCTCCACATGTTTTGTTCGAGCATGAAAAACAGGATTTTCGGCTAAACGAACTGCTGACAGGTTGTCACAGTGTAATGGAACTCCATCTTCTATCGGTTGGTTTAAATCTTTCATGAGTTGAGTCAACCAAGCACATTCTTGTGTTGCCATTGCTCCTGCTCTATATTCTGCTTCTGTGGTTGAAAGAGAAACGGTAGGTTGTCTCTTACTGCACCATGATATAGCTCCAGAACCAAGGTTAAATACATATCCAGTAGTTGACCTCCGAGTGTCATGATCTCCAGCATAGTCAGCATCGCAATAACCATTGAGCTTACTTTGTACTCCTTTCTTGTAAAGGAGTCCCCAATCAATCGTGCCTTTGATATATCTCAAGATTCTTTTAACTGCTTCAAGGTGTGGTTTCTTCGGTTTCTGCATGAACCTGCTAACAACGCCTACAGCGAAAGTTATGTCGGGTCTAGAAAGAGTAAGATAGATAAGACTACCTACGATTTGTCGATACATTGTTGTATCATCCAAGTCTTTTCCATCATAGGCACACAACTTCAAATTTGGCTCCATTGGTGTAGTGATTGGTTTACACTCAGCTAACCCAAACTTCTGAATGAGATCTCTTGCATATTTCTGTTGACCAAGAAATATGCCGTCTTTTGTTCTTTCAACTTCCAATCCTAGGAAGTGATTTAATTCACCAAGTTCTTTCATTTGAAATCGAACAAACAAGTTTTCCCTTGTCCTTTGAATCTCGCCCGTGTCATCTCCGGTGATGATTATATCATCGACATATACAAGAATAATTGATAATTTTTCTCCTTGAATCTTCACGAACAGACTCGAATCTGATGGGGCAACATGATAACCACTTTGGACTAAAAACTCCGCAATCTTCCCGTACCATGCTCTAGGCGCCTGCTTTAAACCATACAAAGCCTTCTTTAATTTGCACACATACTCTGGTTTTTCGTGATTTACGAATCCTTGGGGTTGATCAATATAAATTTCACGATCAAGTTCTCCATTTAGAAAAGCGTTCTTCACATCCATCTGCCATAAATTCCATGACTTACTTGCGGCTAGTGCTAGTAGCACACGAACTGTGGTTATCTTTGCCACTGGACTAAATGTCTCATCATAGTCTATACCATACTCTTGAGAAAATCCACGTACAACTAATCGGGCCTTGTATCGTTCGATTGTACCGTCTGGAAGAGTTTTCAGCTTGTAAACCCATTTGCAGGATATTGGTTTAACACCTTCCGGTTTAGGCACTAAATTCCAAGTTTGATTTTGTTTTAGTGCCAAAATTTCTTCTTCCATAGCTTTTCTCCATTCTGGATTCCTTGACGCTTCTTCGAATGTAGTTGGCTCTTTAACTTCAGCATACGCAGCATTTATGTACTTTGGATTTTTACGTCTTTCTCTTATAGACCTTCGTAGTTGAGGTTGTACTGGCTCCACTTGTTGTTCTTCTTGTTGAGTGGTCTCCACTTCATTTGGTGTTTCATGAACACCTGTTTTCCAAGGGCTTCTTGACTTGGATCCAACGTTCGATTGAGGTGACGGTAACTGTTCTTCTGTGTCTTCATTGCCAGGAGACGATTCTAGTTGTAACTTCGTTTGTAATTTTTCTTGCAACTCATGCGTATCTGGTAAAGCTACCTTGTTTGCCCACCACGAAGATGCCTCATCGAATACAACATTTCGTGAGACATATATCTTGTTTGTATTGGGATCACAACATCTCCAGCCTTTCTTTTGTTCGTCGTATCCCACAAAAATGCAGCGAATGGCCTTCTTGTCAAATTTACTGCGATCTTCATCGGCAATAAAAACATAGCACACACATCCAAATACTCGAAAGTAACTGACCGTTGGTTTCACATCATATAACTTCTGAAATGGTGAAACAAACTCCAATCTTGGTTGTGGCAGCCTATTGGTGATATAAACACCCGTCTTCATGCATTCTGCCCAAAATCTTGTATCAACGTTCTTAGCGTGCAGAAGACTTCGACAAATTTCTGCGAGGTGGCGATTCTTTCTTTCGGCTACTCCATTTTGTTGTGGAGTTTTTGCACAAGTGAGTTGTCTCCGAATATTAACCTCCTTAAGGTAGTTGTTAAACTCGTTTGAAGTGTATTCTCCTCCATTATCAGTGCGTAGGCACTTGATCGTTTTACCGAGCTCACGTTCTACTGTGGTCTTGAATTCTTTAAATTTTTCTAAAGCCTCATCTTTATGCTTTAGAAAATAAACCCATACGTATCTTGAAAAATCATCAATAAAGGTTATCAAATATTGATAACCACGTGTTGATGGTTGTTTGATTTTTCCCAGCAAATCTGAATGAACCAGCTCCAACGGCTCCTTAGCTTTAAAATTTGAATCCTTGTAAGGCAATTGATGTGCCTTACCATATTGGCATCCTGCGCACACAATCTCATGGTTCATCTCAAGTTGTGGGAGTCCCTTCAACATCGACTTCTGCATCATAATCTTTAATTTGCTGTAATTGACATGTCCGAGTCGTGCATGCCACAAGTCGCCAGTGTCACTTCTCCTCGTTTTTTCAACATAGGCTTCTTCTGCTGACATCACATAAATAGCCCTCATTTTTGGTCCTTCTATGAACGGTGTGCCAATAATTTTTAATTCTCGATACACCTTCACATCTTCTGGACCAAACAGTACGTAGTTGCCTGCACTTGTGAGTTGGGGTACGGATAACAGGTTCTTCTTCATTCCTGGGACATGGTAAACATTTCGAAGTTGAATTTCTTCATGTCCATTCTTTTGTGGTAGATTTGTCTCACCAACATGGGCTATTGGCAATTGTGTGTTATCAGCTGTTATAATAACACGATCTCCATTGTATTTTGTGATGTTCACTAATTTTGACACATCTCCTGTCATATGATTTGAACACCCAGAGTCAACGATCCAATCATTTTTGTAGTCGACTGAGTGATCGCATACAGCGGTGAGTGCAAATTCTTTTATTGAGTCTTCCTCTCTTCCATCATCAAGATCCACTTCCTCCGCAAAGAAAGAAGTTTCAAACTCCCAATCTTCTTCTCCATGTCCTTCATTCTTTGAACTTGTGGCAGCATTTCCTTCAACTTTCTTTGACCAACAATTTCTTGCATAATGTCCCTTCTTGCCACAATGGTAACATGCATCACTTTCATTATTATTTTGTTGCCATCGATTCTGACCACCTTGATTATTTTGAGCTCCTCGAGCTCCCCCTGATTGGAAACTTCTCTCATGGTTTCCTTGAGCATCTCGTTCTTGTCCGTTGAATCTCCCGGTACCACGTCCGCGTCCTCGACCGCGACCTCGACCACGTCCTCGACCACGACCATAACCATAACCTTGGTCATTTCTCTTATTGGTGAATAAAGCTGTCTCTTCACCATTGGTTGGTCGGCTAAGTGTGGGTTTATCTAGATCCTCCTCATTCATTAGCAAATTCTCTAGATCTGCTAAAGTTGGCTCGGTAGCCCAGCCCCGAGTTGCCGTAATAATACTCTTGTATTCTGGCTTCAGACCATGAATGATAATTCTTTTCATTCTTGTCTGAGTAATAGAATTTTCAGGATCTAGTTTAGAAATCTCATCACAAAGAGACTTCACTTTTGAAAAATATTGACTCACGGTCATATTCTTCTGGGAGATAGACAAAAGCTCATTCTCAAGCCTTTGTAATTTTGCGTCATTCTTCTTCGCAAAGATTGCCGTCAATATGTCCCAAGCTTCTTTTGGTGTTCGGGCATCTTTAATCCGTTGTAGAAAATCTTCTTCTACAGCCACGGTTAAAGCATACATGGCTTTACCAGCCTTGACCTTCCACTTCTTTAAGGCGTCATGATCACTCGTTGGTCTTTGAGGTGCAGCATCTTGTCGTACCGGTGTTGAGGTTGAGGTGTCGGAAGTTGTATCTGTGCTTCTTGCTTCTCTTGGTGGTGTCGTCTCAGCTCCGTTAACGATATCCCATAAATCTTGTCCGAGCAAATAAAACTTCATGCGAGTACTCCATGACCCATAATTGTTGTTATTGAGCTTCTCAATAGAGGTAGTAAAATCCGTCATGATTTTA
Organism: Camelina sativa; assembly: GCF_000633955.1. Taxonomy (NCBI): domain Eukaryota; kingdom Viridiplantae; phylum Streptophyta; class Magnoliopsida; order Brassicales; family Brassicaceae; genus Camelina; species Camelina sativa. The sequence goes on from NC_025691.1 coordinate 3,834,762, forward strand.
CCAAAAGCTTCCAAATAACAACTAAACAAATATATATTAGAGTTGGTCGGATCGACTTCGCTCTGATACCAAATGTTGAGAAATTAATCGGTTTAATATTGGGTTAAAGTATAATTGGTATCTTGTAAATACACAATTTATAAATTAACCACAAATATATAAGCCAACTAAATAAAACACTCTTATATTTATTTGTAAATCACTCACAATACAAAGTTTATAACTTATAGTAAAAACACTCAAATCTCACACCACTCGTTATTTTTCCAAACCTCACACACTCTCTTATTTATATGTTGCTTAGTATTGCAACTTCTCTTTATTATATTGGATGCTATGGGATGATTTGCTCTCGCTTGATCTCTCTCTATTTATAGGAAGCTTGCAGCCCACTTTTGTTGACAAACATAACAACCACCACTTCTTATTTCAACAATAGAAGCACCGTCCTATTTAATTACCTTCTCTTTTTGACTTTCAGTAAATCTTTGTAGCACATGTGAAAGTGATGATGAATTACTTTTAACAATAACGACAATGTCGGCTTTGCATCTGCGTTTTCTTTTTCTTTCGCTACTCTTACTCTGTTGTGTCTCTCCTTCAAGCTTCTTAAGTATACCCTCCAGATTCACTGATCCGATTGTTGGTCTTGCTGCTTGTCGTCCCTACCAGATCAAAGCTTTTACGCAGTTCAAGAACGAGTTTGACACCCGCCATTGCAACCACAGTGACGACTTCAATGGAGTCTGGTGCGACAACTCAACTGGTGCGGTCACGAAGCTACAACTCAGGGACTGTCTCAATGGAACTCTGAAGCCCAACAGTAGCCTCTTCGGGTTTCATCAGCTTCGTTACCTTGATCTCTCTCAAAATCACTTCACCTCCGCTTCAATCCCTTCCGAGTTTGGAAATCTCAACAAATTAGAGGTTTTATCTCTTTCCTCTAACGGCTTTCTTGGCCAAGTTCCTTCCTCATTTAGTAACCTCAGCATGCTTTCCTCGTTAGACCTTTACCAAAACGAGCTCAGTGGTAGTTTCCCACTTGTGCGGAATCTAAGCAAGCTCACAGGTCTAGACCTTTCCAATAATCATTTTTCTGGAATACTGAATCCCAACAGTAGCCTCTTTGGGCTGCACCACCTCCGTTACCTTGATCTCTGTTTCAACAATTTCAGTTCCTCACTCTCTTCTGAATTTGGCAATCTCAACAAATTAGAGGTCTTTGTTCTTTCCTCTAATAGTTTCTTCGGTCAAGTTCCCCCCACATTTAGTAACCTGACTTTGTTGAGACACTTGTGGCTTGATCAAAACATGCTCACTGGTAGTTTCCCACTTGTACAAAATCTAACCGAGCTCTTCATTTTAGCACTTTTTCATAATCACTTCTCTGGAACCATTCCTTCTTCTCTCCTCACTATGCCTTCCTTAACAATGTTGACATTGAATGAGAACCATCTCACCGGTTCTTTTGAATTTCCCAATTCCTCTTCGTCATCGAAGCTAGTGTCCCTCGAACTTGCCAATAACCATTTTGAAGAACAAATATTAAAGCCTATCTCAAAGCTCATCACCCTCGAATATCTAGACCTTTCTTTCCTAAACACAAGCTACCCGATTGACTTAAGCTTGTTCTCACCTCTGAAGTCTTTGGCATCCCTCGTTCTTTCCGGAAACAAAATCTCTCAAGCCAGTTTAAGTTCAGGTTCAAACATAATGTTGACCGTGAAATACTTGACCTTGGAGCACTGCGGCATCAACAAGTTCCCAAACATCTTAAGAACCCTTGAGAAGTTGGAATTGATAAATTTAAACAACAATAGAATAAAAGGGAAAATACCCGAGTGGTTATGGAGACTTCCTCGTCTTAGCGCAGTGTTTTCCGTAAATAACTCGTTAAATGGTTTCGAAGGTTCGGCGGAAATTTTATTAAATTCAGCAGTGCGGACATTAGATTTGGAGTTAAACAGTTTTGAAGGACCACTTCCGAATCCACCACTCTCTATCAATATCTTGTCTGTGGCTCACAATAACTTTACAGGGAAGGTACCTCTTTCAATATGCAACCGAAGCTCTCTCGATGTTCTTTTCTTATCCTACAACAACTTCAGTGGCCCAATTCCACAATGTCTGAGTAATTTGACAATTGCGTGTCTCCGGAAGAATAGCTTGGAAGGAAGTATTCCTGACGCATTCTATGTCGGTACCTCTCTATTGACGCTCGACGTTGGCTTCAATCGAATAACCGGGAAGCTTCCAAGATCTCTTCACAATTGTTCATCTCTAAGGTTTCTAAGCGTTGACAACAATGGAATCAAAACACGTTTCCTTTTTGGCTCAAGGGTTTACCAAATTTGCGTGTCCTTACCCTTCGTTCAAACAAATTCTACGGTCCTATATCTCCTCCTCATCAAGGTCCACTCGGATTTCCTGAGCTGCGGATATTTGAGATAACTAATAACAAGTTTACTGGAAGCTTGCCACCAAATTACTTTGTGAACTGGAAAGCATCATCACTCACGTTGAATCAAGGTGGGGGTTTATATATGATACACGAGACCGATCCTTACGGGTCAATCGGATCTTCTGGCATTATAGATCATATAGATTTGCAATACAAAGGTCTACACATGGAGCAAGCAAATGTCCTCACTTCCTACACCACCATTGATCTTTCTGGAAACCTACTTGAAGGACATATTCCTGAATATATTGGTCTCTTGAAGGCACTGATTGCACTCAACTTATCAAACAACGCTTTCACAGGCCATATTCCTCTGTCTGTGGCCAATCTTAAGGAGATCGAGTCACTAGATTTGTCAAGAAACCAACTCTCAGGGACTATTCCTAATGGACTCGCGAGCCTCTCGTTTTTGGCCTACATAAATGTGTCTCATAACCAACTCAAGGGTGAAATACCACAAGGAACACAAATCACTGGGCAACCTAAATCTTCCTTTGAAGGGAATGCTGGTCTTTGTGGTATTCCTTTGGAGGAGACTTGCTTTGGGAGTAATACGCCACCAACACAGCAGCCCAAAGAAGAAAACGAGGAAGAGGAACACGTGTTGAGCTGGAAAGCAGTGGCCATAGGATATGGACCTGGATTGTTGGTTGGATTAGCAATAGCACAACTAATTGCCTCATACAAGCCAGAGTGGCTCGCAAAAATAATTGGTCCAAAGAAGCGCATAAACCGTTAGGACTGTTTCAGTTTGACTTTGATCCCTCAATGTATGTCAAGTGGTTGTTGGTTTTGTATTGAACTATTTCCTTGTGTTTGTTGTGTAAGCTTTATCTAATGTTTGTTTTCTTTCTTTTTTTTTGTTTTTCTGTGAAATAAGAATGGTTTTGTATTGAAATCTCAGTTGTCATATTAACATGTACATCTAAGTTTATCTCATGAGAAAAACGGCAGAGGCAAGCAAATGAGTATCTAATTAAGGTTTATACCGTGATAGTTTGTTTTCACACATTAGACAATATAATTGTAACAGAGAGATCATCGTTCCATTCATTTTGTTAGCATCAACAAAAGTAAAATAATAATAAGATTGAAGGAAACAGCAAAAAAAACTCAATTACAAAAAAAAAAAAAAAAAAAAAAAAAANGTGTTTGTTGTGTAAGCTTTATCTAATGTTTGTTTTCTTTCTTTTTTTTTGTTTTTCTGTGAAATAAGAATGGTTTTGTATTGAAATCTCAGTTGTCATATTAACATGTACATCTAAGTTTATCTCATGAGAAAAACGGCAGAGGCAAGCAAATGAGTATCTAATTAAGGTTTATACCGTGATAGTTTGTTTTCACACATTAGACAATATAATTGTAACAGAGAGATCATCGTTCCATTCATTTTGTTAGCATCAACAAAAGTAAAATAATAATAAGATTGAAGGAAACAGCAAAAAAAACTCAATTACAAAAAAAAAAAAAAAGAAAAAAAATCACCATGAGCACAGAGACCTACTCTATATATAAGCAAACCCCCAACAGCTTACATCTCTTTCCAAACATTCAACCTAAAGGATGATTTCGCAGTACTACAGAGTAACAATATTTCTTTTTCCTAACGAAATCAAATGAAGATATGTAGACAGACTGCATTAACAAAACGAAAGGGAAGGGCATATACCGGGAAAAGTTCCAATCAGCTTAACGGAGCAATATGGGGCTGGTAATCTCGCAACATATATATTCTTCTTAATCTTTTTAATTAAGATTTAGGTACACTTGAAGCCAGGACAAACCGAGAGGATGATGATGAGAACCAAGGCCATGATGATACCAAAGACAATGAGCTTAATCTTCATGTTGTCATACCACATCTTTCTTTTCAGTTTCGTTCCTTGCGTTCTGAAATCTTGAGCCTGTAGAAATTGGAAATATAAGAACGTTAGAACTTGACAGCCATTTCATGCTTATGTTCATCAAAAGAAAAAGGATCAGACACATTTGAGTGAATGGTAAGTAGTGACCTGTGAACGAAGGTCCTCGGTTTTGTCAACTAGAAGCTCAATTTTCTCACCTCGGTCAAGGACCTGCAAATGAATGAATTACATGAAGCTAAGTGAGTTTCGCGGAAGCGTGTCACTTGTACCTTAAGTGGCAGAGGAAGTTCAAGCCAGATATGACAAAAATATAATCGAAATTAATGGTATAGAATCGTGAGATAGATTGTCATGGATACACAAATCTGACCTTCTCAATGTTCTCCATCATAACACCCTTCACCTCAGTCACTTGAGCCTTAACCTTGGCAAGTTTGCTAATCTCTTCAGGATGATCCATACAGTACTGCATGTGCTCCTTCAGTTTAGACCTGAAGGTACGTCAAACTTAGTTAAAAAAAAAAAAACCATATCCACAAGGAAGTTTTTTCTTCGTATTCTGATGGTAAAGTGCTATAAAGTACCCAAACTCTCTGTTCAAGCTGTTGGCTTTAGCAGTGGTAGCTTTACCACCACCATATCTTTTGCTAAAATCCTCCTTGACTCTCTCCAAGAAAGCCATTGGAATCTGCCTCCCAACAGATTCAACAGCAACAACACAATAGGCTACACCACAAATAAAGACAAATATGAGATATCGCCATTACAAAATACAAATCAGTAAAGTATTTGATCATAATGTATAAAAAGCTCAACCAAATCAGAACACCAAAAACAGAGATCCAAATTTTAAAAAAACATTAACCGAAGCAGAACGATCATATAATTCTAAACACGCGAATAGATCCAAAGTACGCCTACCAAAAGAGCGAAACCGAAACTAAATTGTTACGTGTGTACTGTGAAGAGAGGGAGACGAAGAAGAGACTCACTGAAGCCATTTACGACGAGGTAATTGAAGGTATGACCATCGCAGTTGTATGTAAACTTGTTGTTGGAAGAAGGAAGCTTCTGAAGGCATTGTGCAGCGACGGAAGTGAAATTCCCTTTGAATTCTGTATACTCAACGAGGATCACCGTACCACGAGCCACGAAGCTGTATATCAAATTCTGTTGTCCCATTGCTTTTTTGTGACCCAAACGAAGACGAAGGGAACAAAAAAAAAACCCGTAACGCAACCACAAATTCGAGTTTTGAATTTGTGTCGATGAAAGAGAGAGAGAAGAGTTTTGTTTGTTTGGCTTTGTGTGTACCGAAGTGAGAAAGATCCAAAATAGAAGGGGAAACCAAATGTAAGGAAGAGAGAGATCTCGGGACGACGATTAATATTTTTTCTATTTTTTTTTCGTTACGTTTTAGTTAATGCAGTAATTTAGTAATTTACCCATTACAAATACCATAAAAGTACCAAATGCTTTGGGCTTTCTTTTTACCCATTACAAATAGTTTTAAAACACTTTTTGTTTGCTAGTGCATGGGAAAATATTAAATATGAACGTAGAATATTTGAGGTACACGGGAAGAAGGAGCTTCGCTAGTTACTATCTCAGAACATTAAAGCATCATTAAACCAACGTAACCCTCGTGTGAGGTTTAATCTGAACTGTGTGTATATGTAATATGTGAATGTTTTGTTTTGGAGACATTCATCATCATTGGTTCTTGACTTCTTCCTCTCTCCATCACTTGTGTGTTACTGTGTTAGTGTAACAAAACAAAAGCAAATAAACGTAAAAGACACGGAGAATTTTTCGAGTTCAGGTTCCAACGTGGAACCCTACATCTCGTCGGGATGATGAAAAACATTCCGGTATCCACTAATATACTTGTTTGAAACTCAACCACGCAAACAAATGATATCATTTTTTTTTCCTGACACAATGATTTCACACAACCTTTTGAACCGCTATGATCTTCATATCTTTGCAGATTCTTCTAACGAACTTTACGGGAGTTGGTAGGAAACGTCGTCTTGGTCACAGACTCTTGATCTCTGATCCTCTGTCTCCAAAGGTGAAGAAGGGCTGATGCCACATGGCAAATTTTGCGGTCTTTATGCTTTGTAAGTCCCTCAAGCTTTTCCATCATCCTCCTTGGCTCAGTAGTTTTTGGAGAAATGTTGATTTTCATAATTAGCGAGAGTGCATCAATGCAGCGAGAGGCCTCTAGTTTACCCAAGAGAATGCCCTTAGCGTTGGCCACATCAGCAGCTTTCTTTGCTGCTTCGAACAGCTTCACCATCTCATCCACTTTCTTGTTCTTCAGCTCCTTTTCTGTTGTAGTCTTCTTTGTCAATGAACCGGAACTTGGTACGTAGGAAATATCTTCACGTGGCTTCTTCACCGTACCATCCTCCAAAGCGACACATCTTCTCTTTAGGTTGAGCTGCTTTAGATCATTCTTTGTATCTTTCTTAAAAAATTTCCCTTCCCAAGTCTCAGATTTATGATCCTCTTTCTGTTTCAGCACCAAAACGTCGTTCCTTGCTTCTTTCTTGATCTTCTCTGTTTCACGAGTCAATGATCGCTGATCTTGTTTCTTATTCAATTCCGAGAGTTTGATCGTTTTCTTAATCTCTACCGCTTCAAGAGTTTGATAACTCTCGTCTTTTTTATTCTTCAACAGCGAGATGGTGGTGGCTTCACGAGACATAGATCTCCGTTCTTCCCTCTTCTTCAACTTTGAACACCTTATTAGAACATGCTTCTTCCTCTCTAGACGAGCCTTGGTAAGAGTAGCTTGGAAAGAGTTGTCGCTTCCTTGGGTGTAGATTGTCTTTAACCACGAATGAAACAAGGCTTGCGCTGCCTCCCGGATCTTAGGGTTCCTATGACTTCTCAAATCCTCCAGCTTAGCTATTGATTCAGAATGTTCCATATCCTTCACGGAAAGAGACAGAGACTTCAAGTGCTTCAACATATCGATGCATCGCTCGACTTCGCCTGGCTTCCGTGTATTGTACGTAGCCTTAATTGCAGCAGCACTCAAGTCACGTAAGTCCGATCTCTCTTTGGCAATCCTTACTCTCATCTTTTCTTCGTTCTTGATCATCATGAGTGGCTAGGGTTTCAGTGTATGTTGAAATCGAAATATGGAGGAGATTACGACAAATAGTGGGAATATATATCTAATTTGGCCTAACCAAATCAGGTTTAGTTTTTTCTTTTAAGACAAATCATATATATCGGATAACATGAAACCCGTAACAAACCCAACAAAAAAAAAGGAAACATGTAAGAAAAATCCTAATTAACCATACCAGTTTTTCAACCTTTTTTTTTCTTTCTAATACGCGAGTCGGTTCCGTTTAAGGAAAAAAAGGTACAAGGAATAAATTATTTTCTTACAAAATGTATTATTTTCCTACAAAATACGTGTGGCATTGCAATATCTACACATTTTAACTGAGGGCGACATTCAAATAAAAATATAAACTTTTTTTGGACAAACTCAAATCAAAATATTTTATGTGACGTTTATGTTACAACGTAAACAAATACTTTTTTAAAAAACTGTTATCAGATTAATTAATCCACTTGCTCTATGAATAAAAAACTACAAACTTGATATTCGATATATTTTATTTTTGTGTGGTAAAATATCTACGTATACGTATTGGTCATATTCTTAACTAGAAGACATGAAGGGGTTACGTCATCTTTAATATGTAATCATCAAAATTGTTTAACAGATGCATTTAGCAGATTATAGTTAGGGTAAATCAATACTATAATTCTATAAAAATGGTTAAGTAAATAAATATTAAATAGTTTAACATTTTATCAGAAAATAAAAATGGTAATATGCATAATATAGACCTCTCTTTTACACGGAAAAAAAGTTAAACAATCATGACATAATAAATGGTCTTCATTTTTTACGTGTATCAAAGTTCATATGGGGAGTAATAATCATAGTTAGCCTTTTCTCAAATATCCTCAAATTAGGCTCAAACTAATGTTCAAAATCTTCACGTAACTATTTTCTTTGTATCTCGATCTAGTTAGCTGTAAATACAACTCTCTGGAAGATTACTCAGGTTATGCATTTATATATATGTGCATCAAATTTTTGTGCACCTGCTTTGACATTCACGTAATAATCAATTATCTTCAATGATTATTCACCTAATTCAAACAATAAACACGAGGCGTTTGTTATATACTCTTATCATCACTACAAGAAATATGGACATTAATAGCAGAAAACTATAGCGCAGTTTTCGTAAATATTATTGTTGATAAATTTTTTTAAATAGAGCTCTATAATGGCGCTTTTAAAACGCTAAACATAAAATATGTAAGCGCGAACCAAAAATAAGTATTTTCGCCAAAGACTTAGTAAAATTTTAGTAAAAGTGACTCTTTTCCCTCTCCACCCGCGAAACTTAATAAAATTTTACTTAAAACTTAGAATAAAAAAAAAACCATTAGTCTCACTTCATCTCTCACTTCATCGAGCTATCCGCCGACGAGTCGACGACGGTCCATCTAACCCCAGTTCACCGGATAATCTCCACAATCTTCTTCACCGACGAAGCTCCTTTGTCAGTAGGTTCTTATCCGCCGACGAAGCTCCTCTGTTAACAGTCTTCTCCGCCAACAAATCGCATTTCAGTCAGTTTGCTTCATTAGATTTTTCGATTCAGTATTTTCTCAATTAGGTTTCTTCTGATTTAAGTTTAGATCTGTTTTATTTAGAGATTTCATAGTTAGGGTTCTGTCTTATTTAGAGATTTGAAGTTTAGATCTGTCTTATATCGAGATTTGTCAGTAATTTGGGTTCTTTATTTGCAGGTTTTGGTACTCGCGGTTTGGAGGAATTTCTTTCTGGATTTCACCCAATTTCAATAGGTTAGTCCCCGTTTAGAGCTTGATAAGTTTTGTGTTTAGTTAATCAAAATTTTATTGTGAATTTGATTGTTTTGTGGATTGCACATGTACTATGTTTCTGCCTGAATCATGCTGGTTTTAATTACTGAATGGACGGTTCTCAATAAGGGTAGCATATAAAATGGTGGAGAAGAGATGGGTTCATCTATGTAGGTAATTACTTTTTCATAAATAAATTATAATGGTAAGTGGTTAATTTGTGCATGTCTGATTTAGTTTGTTTTGGTTTCAATGGCATGTACTGAAGGACTGATCCTGCTTATGAGATTGGTGCTTTAAATTTTGTTAAAGAGGTTACTGATTGTATAGGAGGATCTGATCAGTTGGTAATATGCCCATGTACGGACTGTCACAATGTTGATCGACATTTAGGCAGTGTAGTAGTAGATCACCTAGTAAGTAAGGAAATGGATGAGGCTTACAAGATACAGAGGGAGTGGTATCATCATGGAGAAGTGGTTTCAGTAGAAAACAATGTTAGTCAGTGGAATGAAGAGGTTTTAGGGTTATACAGAGCTGCCGAATACTTAGATGAAGAGTTAGCTGCTAAGAGTCAATTAGTGGATGATGTTGAGGGTGAGGCCGATGACAAGAAAGAGGACGAGTTCCTTGCAAAACTAGCAGATGCTGAAACTCCTTTATACCCTACGTGTGCAAAGGTCCTTCCAGAAGATATAATGAGGAAGCTGTAAACGATGGACTTCCAGAAGTTGGACCATTGCCATCCACTATTGATATGGTTATTGAAGACGTACATGAGGATGAGTCTCAGAATGCTCGGAGTGATTGTGAAGGAATATATGTTTGATGTCTTTTTAATTTTAGATAGTAGGCTGTCGAATATGTCTTCTTGAATTATATATTGATATGTTAAGACTTGCTTCACTCTCTTGAATCACTAACTGATCAGTACATTAACTTACAGTTATTGGTTATTACTGCTTTTTGAGTTTTCTAGGTGAACTAAGATGGTAAGCGAAAGAAGATGTTAGGCAAACAGATGAACCGTGATGAGGAGCCAGAATTTATATGTACTTTGCAACCAGTTGATGAGGTACCTGCACTGGTGCTTGTAGAAGATCATACGCCTGCAGAAAATGAGTTGCCTGCACAAAATGTGGTTCCTGCACAAAATGAGGTGCCTACAGAACAAGAAACAGAGAGAGAGTCTCATTGTAATAACCCTGCAAGTCCTTCGGTGCAACAGCCTAAAAGACGTCAAGGACCAACAAAGATGAAAGACATCGCCAAGGATCCAAATAGTAGAATAACTGTTGAATTCAATGATCTCGGAGAACCATGTGGACCAGGGTCTGTGAAGTTGTCATCGTACCTAGGCTCGTTGGTGCGGGAACATGTTCCTATCACTATTGCTGACTGGAGGAAAATTGGTGATGAGCGCAAAACAGTTTTCTGGAAATCTGTCCAGGTGAAATTTTCATCATATTTCTACATATAGTCGATACAAATTTTATTACATTTAATTATCTTCTATAAATTTGTGAATGCAGGCAAGGTTTGACCTTGATGGAGAGTATGAAAAGGTATATGTTCTGAAGCATATGGGATGCTTGTGGAGATCATACAAATCAAGCTTGGTACGAAAAGTCAGAGATGCGAATAACAATATTGGTAGGATGAAGCTGCGACCTAGTAATGTTCCTATTGGAGAATGGCGCAACTATATCAAAATTAAAACAAGTCAAGAATTCCAGGTAAACACTTCAACAATATCTTATTCAATCTTTAATTTACTAACTTTTTTTCTTTCTAGACTGTCAGTGATCAATACAAGGAGAGAAGACGCAAGCATATTCTCACACCACTAGTCGGAAAGGAATGGCTAGATTGGCAGAAGATATGGTAAGTAAAATACATTATTACGTCAGATTTAAATTTTGATAGGTAATGGTACGATAAATGTCTGTTTAATCTTGTTGCTTAGAAAAAAGAAAGCAAAGATCCATCTACAATCACAAGAGCAAAAGTTTGGGTCAAGTCACGCACCAAAAAATATGGCACACCCGTTAATACAAGAGCTGCTGAAACGATTGTAAGTATATAACCATCTCTGTGCGTAATGGTTTCTCTTTGTTCTTTTTCTCTAATAGAGTCTGTCATATATTCAGAGAAAGGCAAATGAGCTTGCTGCTTCTGGGAGTCACTCATCAACATCAACAAACCCAAAAGAAGATATCCTATCACAGGTTTTAGGTCCTGATCAACCAGGACGACTGCGGGAAATGGGTAGAGGGATGAGTATGACTAAATTGGCTTGTTTCCAAGTCAAGAGCAAACACCTTGTTGATATGCAACAAAACCAAGTCAACTTAGAGAATCAAGTAAAGGTTTTGCAAGAACAAATTGCTAAAATGAATAACGAGGTATGATAGCCAGGATTACTAATTTATGTAATTATTTTAATAGTCAATTGGTATTGATAATATATTAACAGGGAATTCTATTTCTGGTTTTGGTTTTGCTTTATTTCACAGAAAACAATTGAAGCTGAAGTAGGTGAAAACTCTGCTCAAAGAGTAAGTACTTGAAATTTGCTCATACCAAATATATTCTGTTTGCTGGTTTTAAATTTTGACTGCTATGCATATCGCTTTGTAGAGTATCACCAACAATGCAAAACCCAAATGTCTATTGCATGATTAGTCTGGTAGTGATGCTAAAGTTGCGGAGGGACTGATCATGTCATCTGATCCTGATGACTACGTCATAGATACTCGTTCAGGGCCTAAGTGTTATAAGGTGTTGCTGCAAACTACTGTCATTCCATATGCATGGCTTTGGAGACCTGTTGTTAAGATGAATACTATTGGGGAAGCAGTTGGATCAATGATGCATGGCCTCATAATTTTACTGTTGTTATAGACGACGCGATACCAGAAGACATTGATCCTAAGGTACGGTTTGAGTTTCTTTCATATGTTTACCATTAATTTTACATTTCAGATAGCCATAATCAGCTTCTTCTCTGCGTATGTTTATTAGAGTCCAAGCCCAGAATCTATCAACTACTACAGACTACTACATTGGGGAACAAATGATGAAGAAGTTGTGACAGAAGGTCGGTGGCAAAACAACAATAAGGACGCATTGGTTAATGGAGTTCCTATTGGACCAAAAGCTGTTAAAATATTCCTAGGTGTTGTGCATGAACCTGACACATTTCTATGGAGGCCCAATTCTAAACTGACAATCCTTGAAGACTGTTTGAAGTCTTTTATAGCATGGCCTGCGCATAGAGTAATGTTATGCGGACTAAACAGTGAAACACCATCACGTTCAGTGTCTCCTTCTCAACCAGATTCTGTAGAAACACCCCCGGCTCCTTCGAAGAAACCTCAGAAGGATTCACAATCTTTTTCAGAGTCTCCTACTCAACAAATTCAGGTAATATCTATCAGTTCTATACAGAGATAAGTTAAGGTTAATTTTTATAGTTTTAAAGCAGTGACTAAGTACTTCATTTTGGGAAAAAATTGCAGCATAACAGTCCTACAGACGGTGTTTTCAACGAAAATAAGAAGTGCATGTTGATGGATGTTACTGGAAATAGAAGGGTGGTTGTTGAAGGTAGATGGTCTTCAAACAATCCTGACGTAACAGTTCACTTTGTTCCTTTGGGCCCTGATGGACTTCGTGTATGGGTAGACGTAGTAAAGGTCAATGATGCTGCTGTTTGGAGGCCTTCTTCTCATATTGAGTGTATGGAAGATGCAATAGGTACCACCATAGCATGGCCAGCGGACAAAGTGATCATCATCCAAGCTGTTGGAGTAAGAAGCACTATAACTTTCATTTTTTTCATACTTGATCGTTTGGTTGAGACTTGGTACTTGAATGGTTAGATCAATGAGTGTTGTTTTCAGACTTGTACTTGAATCTTATGTATGGTATTTTTAGTCTACAATCAAGTTCTTCTAAATTTAATTTCTTGCAAAGCATTATATAATATGTATATATATAAATATATATATATATATATATACAAATATCGATTATAGAGCATATCAAAAAATCACAGCTACATAAAACTAAATTATAATGTCAATTTTTTGCAATAAGAAAATAAATTATAGCAAACATATATAGCTACACTTGATAAAAACATAGTACAAATATTCTGCTACTATTAACTCCATTATAGCTAAAAAAAGACGCTACTAATAACATTACTATAGCAATATTATGACGCTATTATATATTGACAATTAATAACATAGGTAAAAAGCGTTATTGTATGTACCTTCTTTAAGATAGCACTAGTAAAGACAGCGTTTACAAAATCGCTATCAAAATAATAAAATAACTGTTTTTCGTGTGCTAACAATAAGCAAATTTCTTATAGTGCATATACAAATACATAGTACTACAAAATAACTAGTTATGTTTAATTTTTAAATAATAATAACAATGAAAACTAGTTACGTGGGATGTACGTATTATGTGTTGACCAGAAACATGCAAATCAATTGTTGACTGTGGATTCAGTTTAAGGAAGACCAAAACTGGAACTCGGCTGAGAGTGAGGCGTCACCAACCATGACATTGAAAGAAATGTAATTAGTCGTATTTTTTTAATGATATGTGGTATAATATATACGTATAATAACTGTCACGCAATCTATTATATATATATATATATATATATATATATATATATATGTGAAAAATTTCTGAGAGTTTCTAGAACTCAAGCCACGTGAAATTTTTCATAACTCAAAAAAACAAAAAAAAAACACGTATGTAAACAATTTAAATGTCCACATGAACATGAATAGCTAAAATTTTAAATCTTATCCACACAACTCACAATTCCTCTTGTTACTTTTCTTAAAAACGTTCCTGCTATACTAAATTTTTCATTAACCAGGAAGAGAGTCTACACTTATATCTGAACAAAAGATCAAAGAAAAAGATAAAAATTAAAGGCACCGCGTAAAAAAAAATATAAGCCATATATAATTATTTTGTTGTTTTAAGCCATATTGTTATTATAATATACTAGGATGCCCGCCCGTGTATTACCGCACGAGAAAGTGAAAATTTTAAATAACTAACATTGTTAATTTTACATTTCGAGTGAAAATTTTATGGTAATGTTTTAACTGTATAATATAAAAGTCATAAATAATTATTAAAATGAATTAATCAAATTAGTTAAATAAAATATTTGTTGTATATATAAAAATGAAAAATCAATTCAGTGACAATAAGAGGATTATGTTAAAGATATATAAATCTAGGTTGATTCAGACAATCAATTTTGAAAAATATTCAAATAAAATAAAATTTAAATCATTATTCTATCAAAATTTATAAAAAATAATAAGAGAATCAGGGAGAAAGAACTCATAGCTGCAATCAACCAAATTGACTAAAAGATAAATCTATGAAAATTAGAAACCACAATTAATTACCTAAATTATTATTTGAAGAGATGATCAATACATGTTAGATGGAAAACGACACCAAACAAAAGTTAGATGAATGAATCAATAAATACAACAATACAAATTTTTTAACAAAGATGAGTGAATCAATGTTGATTAATAAATTGAAAGAAAATAATACTCGGAATTTTTAAATTTGGAGGTGTTAAACAATACTCAAAGAACAAATTCAATGTCCATAAATATATATTTATATATATTTAAACAAAGAGGTGTGAAACAAAATGTGCGAAAACTAACAACTGTGAACATTGAAAGTTGGGAGTACGACGAAAAAACATAGAAGTGTGAATAAAGGTACAAAAATTAATAGGTGCGATTTTTAAAAGATGGGGATACGACGAATAGATGCAAAAATATGAAAATAAAGACGTGTGAAACAAAAAAGTGTGAAACAAAAGGTGCAAAGACTAACAAGTGCAAACATTGAAATCAAGGGGTACGACGAAGAAACACAATTGTTGGATCAAAACATTGTAACTTTATATAAACAAAAAAGTGTAAAACAAAAAGGTGTGAAAACTAACGGGTGCCTACATGGAAAGTTGGGGGTGCAATGACGAAACACAAATTTTTTGATCGAGTCTTTGCAACTTTTGAGATCATTAACAAAGGGTGAGATCATTAATAATACTTAAAGAGCAGAAATTCTTTTCAAAATCCATAAAAATCTGTATATAAAAACAAAAAGGTGTGAAAAAAAGAGGTATGAAACAAAAAGGTGTGAAAACTAACAAGTGCAACCACTGAAAGCTAGAGGTACGAGGAAGAAACACAATTGTTGGATCAAAACATTGCAAATTTATATAAACGAAGAGGTGTAAAACAAAATGGTGTGAAGACTAATGGGTGCCAACATAGAAAGTTGGGGGTGCAACAAAGAAACACAATTGTTGGACCGAAACTTTGCAACATTTGAGATCATTAACAAATGGTGAGATTATTAATAATACTCAAAGAACAAAAACTCTTTTAAAAGTCCATAAAAATCTGTATCTATATATAAAAACAAAGAGTGTGAAAACAAAGAGGTGTGAAACAAAAAGGTGTGAAACAAAAATGTGCAAAAACTAACAAGTGTAACCATTGAAAGCTAGGGGTATGACGAAGAAACACAATTGTTGGATCAAAACATTTCAACTTTATATAAACAAAGAGGTGTAAAACATAAGGGTGTGAAAACTAACAGGTGCTAACATGGAAAGCTGGGGGTGCAACGAAGAAACACAATTGTTGGAATGAAACTTTGCAACTTNAATGACGAAACACAAATTTTTTGATCGAGTCTTTGCAACTTTTGAGATCATTAACAAAGGGTGAGATCATTAATAATACTTAAAGAGCAGAAATTCTTTTCAAAATCCATAAAAATCTGTATATAAAAACAAAAAGGTGTGAAAAAAAGAGGTATGAAACAAAAAGGTGTGAAAACTAACAAGTGCAACCACTGAAAGCTAGAGGTACGAGGAAGAAACACAATTGTTGGATCAAAACATTGCAAATTTATATAAACGAAGAGGTGTAAAACAAAATGGTGTGAAGACTAATGGGTGCCAACATAGAAAGTTGGGGGTGCAACAAAGAAACACAATTGTTGGACCGAAACTTTGCAACATTTGAGATCATTAACAAATGGTGAGATTATTAATAATACTCAAAGAACAAAAACTCTTTTAAAAGTCCATAAAAATCTGTATCTATATATAAAAACAAAGAGTGTGAAAACAAAGAGGTGTGAAACAAAAAGGTGTGAAACAAAAATGTGCAAAAACTAACAAGTGTAACCATTGAAAGCTAGGGGTATGACGAAGAAACACAATTGTTGGATCAAAACATTTCAACTTTATATAAACAAAGAGGTGTAAAACATAAGGGTGTGAAAACTAACAGGTGCTAACATGGAAAGCTGGGGGTGCAACGAAGAAACACAATTGTTGGAATGAAACTTTGCAACTTTTGAGATCATTAACAAATGGTGAGATCATTAATAATACTCAAAGAAAAAAAACTATTTTCAAAGTCCATAAAAATCTGTATATATATAAAAACAAAGAGGTGTGAAAACATAGAGGTGTGAAACAAAAAGATTAAAAATTAATAGGTGCGATTTTTAAAAGATGGAGGTACGACGAAGAAACACGATTATTGGAAA
The DNA here is from genome assembly GCF_000633955.1 of Camelina sativa. Taxonomy (NCBI): domain Eukaryota; kingdom Viridiplantae; phylum Streptophyta; class Magnoliopsida; order Brassicales; family Brassicaceae; genus Camelina; species Camelina sativa. Next base: position 3,851,661 of record NC_025691.1, read on the forward strand.
AAAAATTTGCAACTGTTGGGATCATTAATAATTATAAACCGTTAGATGAGATAATAGAAATAATATCATCCGTTAGATTAAAGTTGACCCCCAAAAATGGGTTTGCTATTATATATAGAAACACAATTGTTGGATCAACACATTGCAACTTTATATAAACAAAGAGGTGTAAAACATAAGGGTGTGAAAACTAACGGGTGCCAACATGGAAAGTTGGGGTGCAACAAAGAAACACAATTGTTGGAATGAAACTTTGCAACTTTTGAGATCATTAANAAAAACTAACAAGTGTAACCATTGAAAGCTAGGGGTATGACGAAGAAACACAATTGTTGGATCAAAACATTTCAACTTTATATAAACAAAGAGGTGTAAAAATTAATAGGTGCGATTTTTAAAAGATGGAGGTACGACGAAGAAACACGATTATTGGAAAAAAAAAAATTGCAACTGTTGGGATCATTAATAATTCTAAACCGTTAGATGAGATAATAGAAACAATCTCATCCGTTAGATTAAAGTTGACCCCCAAAAATGGGTTTGTTATTATATATAGAAACACAATTGTTGGATCAAAACATTGCAACTTTATATAAACAAAGAGGTGTAAAACATAAGAGTATGAAAACTAACGGGTACCAACATAGAAAGTTGGGGGTGCAACGAAGAAACACAATTGTTGGAATGAAACTTTGCAACTTTTGAGATCATTAACAAATGGTAAGATCAGTAATAATACTCAAAGAACAAAAACTATTTTCAAAGTCCATAAAAATCTATATATATATATATATAAAAAAACAAAGAGGTGTGAAAACATAGAGATGTGAAACAAAAATGTGTAAAAATTAATAGGTGCGATTTTTAAAAGATGGAGGTACGACGAAGAAACACTATTATTAGAAAAAAAACTTGCAACTGGTGGGATCATTAATAATTCTAAACCGTTAGATGAGATAATATAAACAATCTCATTCGTTAGATTAAAGTTCACCCTCAAAAATGGGTTTGCTATTATATATAGATATTTGTAATTTATATGAAGATAATTTGATGAGTTTTGTGAGTTTCATACAGTCAAGTCACGTGAAAGCCGTCATAGTTTACAACTTGTGTGACTATATAAACAAGGCCACAAGAGACTGATGATGATTCACAAGCAAAGAAAAGCTCCAATTGCGCTTCCTAAAATTTTCACAGTACTTATCCATCCAAAATGTCGAACTCGTTTTGGGGATTATTCTCTCTCGTTTCCATCCTCCACTGTGTCGCTGCTCTTCGATGTCGTCCCGACCAAACCGAGATACTTAAACATTTCAAAAACGAGTTTCAGTTCTCCAGCATCTGCAGCGACGACATCAACTTCTTCAGCGGTGTGGTTTGCGATAACACGACTGGTGCAGTCACGTTTCTTGAACTCCCGGGTGGATGTTTACGTGGAACTCTGAGACCAAACAGTAGCCTATTCGAGTTGAGTCATCTCCGTCACCTAAACCTCTCTTTCAACAACTTCGATTCTTCTCCCTTGTCCTCTGCGTTTGGTCAACTCAAAAATCTCGAGGTTTTGCTTCTCTCCTCTAATGGCTTTGCCGGCCAAGTTCCTTCTTCAATACGTAACCTACCCAAATTATCTAAATTACAACTTTCCCACAACAAGCTCACTGGTAGTTTAACACCATTCGTACAGAATCTAACCAAGCTAGATCTTTCTTTTAATCAATTCTCTCGAACCATACCTTCTTCTTGTTGGGATAAGCTTGAAGAAACCTTGAGTTAGAAGATAATTCCTAATCCTAGAATAGTTGGGTTTGCAAAGAGATAAGGATCAAAGTATTTAGGAGATATCTAAATACTAGTAGTTCCTACTAGGATTAGGAATAACAGAGTTATATATAAGGATATGTTGAGATGTGACATATTTATGAGGTTTTGAGAAAAGAGAGATAGAGAACTTAAGTTTTGAGAGATTTTCTTAAGCTAAATAAAAGTGAGTTGTGCTTTTAATTCTTGTGTTCTTTACAAACCTTTGTTCTATATTTGGTATCAGAGCCTGAATCTTTGGGCAAGAAATCATGTCAGAGATTATCGTAGCTACACCACGACCTAAGGAAGGAGGAGGATCTCCCTCTATTGTTTGTCCAATGCTAATGTCGACTAACTACACTGTTTGGGCAACGAATATGAGAATTGCTCTCCGAGTACACAAAGTCTGGGATGTCATCGAACCTGAAACTGAACAAATTGATCCAGAGCAAAACAATATAGCCATGGCTCTTTTGTTTCAATCAATACCTGAAAGCTTAACACTACAGGTTGGAGAACTAGATACAGCTAAGAAGATGTGGGATTCAATTCGGTCGAGAAACGTTGGAGCTGAAAGAGTTGGGGAAGCTAGACTTTAAACTTTGATGGCAGAATTTGAAAAACTGAAGATGAAAGAATCTGAAAACATTGATGATTTTTCGGGAAAGTTAGCTACGATTTCATCAAAGTCAGCAGCCCTAGGAGCTAACATAGAAGAGTCGAAGATAGTCAAGAAATTTCTTAGTAGTCTTCCCCGAAAGAAATTTATTCAGATAGTTGCTTCTCTAGAACCAGTTCGAGATTTGAACACCATCAGTTTTGAAGATATCGTTGGCAGACTGAAAGCTTATGAGGAACGTATCCGTGAGGAAGAGGAGATTCAAGAGGAGCAAGGAAAACTGATGTACACAGAGTCACAGACTAGCCAACAGTACCGAGATTACAATAACAAATCTGGAGGTTTTAGAGGAAGAGAAACTAGTCAACAATACCGAGATTATAATAATGAATCCGGAGGTTTTAGAGGAAGAGGTCAAGGTGGAAGATCATTCAATAGAGGACGAGGAAGAGGACGCTACGGTGGAAGAAATATGTCTCAAGTTACATGTTTTCGATGTGATCAAACTGGCCACTTCGCCTCACATTGTCCAGATCGACTGCTCAAGCTGCAGGAAACAGAGGAAAGTAACAACAAAGATACAGAGGATGCAGATTGAGCTCTTGATGCATGAAGTGGTCTACCTTAATGAGAAAGACTGTATACCAACTAAGTATGAGAAGGATCGCATATCAAGTAAGATTGAGACAAATTCAGGGAAAGATAACATATGGTATCTTGACAACGGAACCAGTAACCATATGACTGGGGATAGAAGGTATTTCAACAAGCTGGACAGCTCTTTAAATGGAAAAGTTTGCTTCGGTGATGGTTCGAGGATTGATATCCAAGGAAAAGGAACAATTGCTTTTATTGATCAAAACGGAAAATCACGAATTATGAAAGATGTCTATTTCATTCCTGATCTTAAGAGCAATATTATAAGTCTAGGTCAGGCCACTGAAGCAGGGTGTGACATTCGGTTGAGAGGAAATTACCTGACTATGAGAGATGAAGACGGAAATTTGCCTGTAAAAACAGAGAAGTCTAAGAACCGATTGTACAAGGTTCAGATGGGACTGCAAGACAATACAAGTTTATTTTTGGCGGATGTAAGTGAGCCAAGTAAGTGGCATGCGAGGTTGGGACATATCAATTATGCATCTTTAACTTCAATGCTAGAGAAAGAACTGGTTTTAGGAGCACCGAAACTATCTGCTGGAAAGGAAATATGCAGTTCGTGTCTACTTGGGAAGCAAACAAGACATGTATTTCCTCAGGAAACTACGTTTCGAGCTAAACAAAGACTAGAACTTCTACATGGAGACCTTTGTGGCCTGATTACACCAAGTACACCTGCTGGGAACAGGTATGTTTTTGTGATCATTGACGAATTCTCCCGTTACATGTGGATGATGCTACTAAAAGAAAAAGGAGAAGCATTTCACAAATTCCAGAAGTTCAAGGCTATGGTTGAAAAGGATGTTGTTGAATAAATACAGACATTTAGAACGGATAGAGGAGGAGAGTTTGTGTCTACTGAGTTTAACTCATTTTATGAAAAAACAGGCATAAAGAGACATTTAATAGCACCTTACAGTCCACAACAGAACGAAGTTGTAGAGAGATGCAATCGGACATTGATGGAGATGACCAGAAGCATCTTGAAGCATATGCACATGCCTAACTATCTTTGGGGAGAAGCACTTAGACACTCTACCTATTTGTTGAACAGGGTAGCAACACGGGCCTTGAAGGATATGACACCTTATGAATTGTTTCGTGACAAGAAACCTACAGTTGAACACATTAGGATTTTTGGGTGTATTGCTTATGCCAAGGTGGAGAAACCGAATTTAAGAAAACTGGATGATCGAACAAGAGTGCTTGTTCACCTAGGAACCGAACCTGGTTCTAAGGCGTATCGCTTGTTGGCACCTCAGACAAAATGAATCATAGTAAGTCGAGACATAGTGGTCGACGAAACAAGAGGATGGAACTGGACTAAAAGCGTGTCTAGAGAGGAAAACGATGAGAGTTTTAAGATTGTTTTTGGTATTTTTGGAAATCACGGACTTCGAGAATATAAAGAAGATGAGACTGCAGTTGTGAACATTGATGAAGATTCTAGGAGCGAGACTGATAATGTTGAACATTCCGAGAACAGAGAAAGAATGACTTACGAGAAGAAAACAGAGCAAGAGTCACACGAGACTGAAAGATTGCCTGCAGATTTAGCAGATACTTCGACAGAACCTGTACTACGAAGATCAACACGACCAAGCATTAAACCAAAGTACTTGGAGGACTATGTCTTGCTTGCAGAGGAAGAAGGTGAGTTCCTGTTACTGCGTCTTAGTAATGAACCTAGGAATTTTGAAGAAGCAATATTGTCTAAGGAGTAGACACGAGCTTGTGAAGAAGAGATATGTTCGATTGAGAAATTTAAAACATGGGAGCTGGTTGATTTACCCTTTGAAGCAAAACCAATTGGTTTAAAGTGGGTGTTCAAGTTGAAAAGGAATTGTGATGGTAGTATCAACAAATACAAAGCTCGACTTGTCACTAAAGGGTATGTGCAGAAATATGGTGTGGATTTTGAAGAAGTTTTTGCTCCTGTTGCTAGAATCGAAACCATAAGACTGCTTATTGATCTTGCTGCATCACATGGTTGGGAGATACATCATCTCGATGTCAAGACAACCTTCCTTCATGGTGAGATTAAGGAAACTGTGTATGTTTCTCAACCAGAGGGCTTTGAGAAAAAAGGCACTGAAGGGTTAAGACAGGCACCTAGAGCCTGGAACAATAAGTTAAATCAGATTTTACAGGAATTACAGTTCTTGAAGTGTTCGAAGGAACCTTCGGTGTATCGGAAGAACATTGGAATTGATTTACTTATCATAGGTGTCTATGTGGATGACTTATTTGTAACAGGAACAAGTCTGGTTGTGGTTAACAAATTTAAGGAGGAGATGGCTTCTAAATTTGAAATGAGTGATCTTGGGAGGTTGACATACTATCTCGGGATGCAAGTAAATCAACACCAAGATGGTATTACCTTGAGTCAAGCCCGATATGCTCACAAGATTTTGGAGGAAACAGGAATGTCACAATGCAATTCTGTTCTTATACCTATGGAACCTGAGTTGAAGTTGTCTAAAGCAGAGAAGGAAAAGGAGATCAATGCAACGACTTATAGAAAGAATGTTGGATGTCAAAGGTATCTATTGCATACTAGACCGGACCTTTCGTATTGTGTAGGGATTATCAGTCGCTAAATGCAAAGTCCTAGGGAGTCGCATGGAGCAGCCATGAAGCAATGCTTAAGGTATCTTAGGGGAACCATCATTCTCGGTCTATCTTATGGAAGGAAGAAGGTGCCTCGGCTAATAGGTTACAGGGACAGTAGCCATAACGTTGATGAAGACGATAGAAGGAACACCTCAGGACACATCTTTTACCTTGGTGATAGTCCTATCACTTGGTGCTCACAGAAACAGGATGTTGTGACATTGTCTTCATGCGAAGCAGAATTCATGGCTGGGACAGAGGCGGCGAAGCAAGCTGTTTGGTTACAAGATTTACTGGTTGAGATCACTGGAGCTGCAGAGGAAAAATTTATCATACGGATTGATAATCAATCGGCAATTGCTCTTACAAAGAACCCAATCTTTCATGGAAGGAGTAAGCACATACACAGACGCTATCACTTCATAAGAGAAAGAGTTGAGAATGGCCAGATTGAAGTAGAACATGTTCCAGGAAATGAGCAAAGAGCTGACATTCTTACTAAAGCTTTAGACAAAAACAAGTTCAGAGAAATGAGAAGTCTCATGGGAGTTCAAGACCTGACAAAGACAGCCTTCAAGCTTAAGGACGAGATCGTTGGGATAAGCTTGAAGAAACCTTGAGTTAGAAGATAATTCCTAATCCTAGAATAGTTGAGTTTGCAAAGAGATAAGGATCAAAGTATTTTGGAGATATCTAAATACTAGTAGTTCCTACTAGGATTAGGAATAGCAGAGTTATATATAAGGATATGTTGAGATGTGACATAACTTATGAGGTTTTGAGAAAAGAGAGATAGAGAGCTTAAGTTTTGAAAGATTTTCTTAAGCTAAATAAAAGTAAGTTGTGCTTTTAATTCTTGTGTTCTTTACAAACCTTTGTTCTATACTTCTCTCATCACCATGCCTTTCTTGTCTTTTCTTGATTTGAGTGACAATTATCTCATTGGCTCATTTGAAATCACTAATATTTCTTCGTCTAAACTCGAGATTTTACTACTTGGGAATAACCATTTTGAAGCAGAGATCATAGATCCTATTTTAAAGTTGGTTAATCTCCAATATCTCAGCCTCTCTTCCTTAAACATAAGCCATCCGGTTGACTTAACACTCTTCTCTTCTCTCCGATCTTTGTCATACCTTCATCTTTCCAGAACCAGTTTAACACCATGGAGTGTGAAGTCAGGCATCAGAGTTCCAAAGGACATGGAGATCTTGATCTTGTCCGGATGCAACATCAGTGAATTCCCCAGATTCTTGAAGTCCTTAAAGAAGTTATCGTTTTTAGATCTTTCAAACAACAGAATCAAAGGAGAAATTCCTGATTGGTTATGGAGTCTTCCTCTTTTAGCCTCTCTGGATCTTCACAACAATTCATTCACTGGATTCAAAGGTTTGCTGGATCATGTTTTAGCCAATTCATCCGTACAAATATTAGATATTGCTTCAAACTCTTTCAAATGTTCATTCCCTAATCCACCAGTATCCATCATCAACTTGGCTGCTTGGAACAATAGTTTCACAGGAGAGATACCTCTCTCTGTCTGTAACCGAACCGCTCTCGCTCTTCTTGATCTATCCTACAACAACTTCACTGGCTCAATCCCTCCATGTATGGGTAATTTTACCATAGTGAATCTCCGGAAAAACAAGTTGGAAGGAAACATTCCAGACGAGTTCTATAGTGGTGCTTTGACACAGACATTTGACGTTGGATACAATAGGCTAACCGGAAAGCTTCCAAGATCGCTCTTAAACTGCTCTCTCATAAGATTTTTAAGTGTGAATCATAACAGAATCAATGACTTGTTTCCCTTCTCGCTCAAGGCATTGCCAAATTTGAAAGTTCTTATTCTCCATTCAAACAGATTTTGTGGTCCTATATCTCCACCTGATGTGCAAGGTCCTCTTGCATTTCCCAAGCTCCAGATACTCGAAATATCGCATAACAGATTTACCGGAACCTTACCAATAAATTACTTTGCAAACTGGAGTGCAACAATCCGCAAAGATGAAAGATGAAAAAAGGCTATATATGGGAATTTATTCGTATGATCGGTTTGGCTATGATGATAAGTTGGATTTGTAATACAAAGGTCTATACATGGAGCAAGGGAAAGTTCTTACTTTCTACTCTGCCATTGGTTTCTCTGGAAACAAACTCGAAGGAGAGATTCCAGAATCTATTGGTCTTTTGAAAACATTGATTGCTCTCAACTTATCAGACAACTCATTCACAGGACATATCCCTATGACTTTCGCCAATGTGACTGAGCTCGAGTCATTAGACCTGTCAGGGAACAATCTCTCAGGGGAGATTCCACAAGAACTCGGGAGACTATCGCATTTGGCGTACATAGATGTGTCTAATAATCAGCTCACTGGTAGAATACCACAAGGGACACAAATCATAGGGCAGCCTAAATCCTCATTTGAAGGGAATCGAGGGTTATGTGGTCTTCCTCTTGAAGAAAACTGTTTAAGGGAAGACGCACCATCCACACATGAGCCCAAAGAAGAAGAAGAAGAAGGAATATTGGAGTGGAGAGCAGCAGCAATAGGGTATGGGCCAGGAGTGTTGTTTGGATTGGACATGTTGTTGCTTTGTACAAGCCTTGGTGGTTCATCAAGAATGATGGTCAGAGGCATCAGACACCTGTAGTATTGATTTGTTTCTTTTTATGTACTTTTTTTTGTGTGTAGTTTGATCTGTGAATGCGTCTTAAGTTAATGAAAATCATGATTATGGCATGTTGTGTGTCACTACTTACTATAAACTCTGTTTCTGTTAAGAGAGGAGCCGAAACTACTAAATTACTTCCACATTATTATGGAAACATAAGAAACAAAATAAATTGTGGGATCTTATTTACCAACAGACGAAAACATGTGAATTTTTTTGAATAATGGAAACAAAATTAACCCTTAGTGTTTAGGGTTTTCTACAAAATTGTAAGGATAACAAATAGGCATTAAACCGACTCTCGTATTAGGTTTGTTCAAATCAATTTAATCACATTATAATCAAATTCTTATAAGAATAGGAACCTGATGTTTTTTACTTTTTTTAATACCTTCTCGTATGTTATCCAATCCGAACTGTGAGTATCTATCTGTCAATGTTTTGTTTTGGAGACACTATTGGTTTTTGACTTCTGTAACAAAAAAACAAAGCATAGAAAATTAAAAGAAGCAGAAAATTTAACGAATTCAGATCCCAACGTGGAACCTTACATCTCGCCAGGATGATGAAAAACATCTCGGAAATCCAATAATATATATAGCTTGTTTAAAACTCAACTACGCATACAAATGATATCATCTGTTCCGCACACTTATATGTTTTATACTATGTTTCATAACCTTTAGAATCTACCAGACTACCAGAGACTTTTCTTTTGTTCAAGCCGTGATCTTCACATCTTTGTAGATTCTCTGATGAAGCCTTTACCGCAGCTATCTAACAAGCTTCACGGGAGTTGTTAGGAAACGTCTTGGTCACAGACTTTTTACGGTCTTGTTCTCTGATCCTCTGTCTCCACAGGTGAAGAAGGGCTGATGCAACATGGCAAATTTTGCGGTCTTTATGCTTTGTAAGTCCCTCAAGCTTTTCCATCATCCTCCTTGGCTCAGTAGTTTTTGGAGAAATGTTGATTTTCATAAGTAGCGAGAGTGCATCAATGCAGCGAGAGGCCTCTAGTTTACCCGAGAGAATGCCCTTAGTGTTGGCCACATCAGCAGCTTTCTTTGCTGCTTCGAACAGCTTCACCATCTCATCCACTTTCTTGTTCTTCAGCTCCTTTTCTGTTGTAGTCTTCTTTGTCAATGAACCCGAACTTGGTACGTAGGCAATATCTTCATGTGGCTTCTTCGTCTTACCATCCTCCAAAGCGACACGTCTTCTCTTCATGTTAAGCTGCTTTAGATCACTCTTTGTATCTTTCTTAAAATATTTCTCGTCCCAAGTCTCAGATTTATGATCCTCTTTCTGTTTCAGCACCAAAACATCGTTCCTTGCTTCTTTCTTAATCTTCTCTGTTTCACGAATCAGTGATCTCTGATCTTCTTTATTCAACTCCGAGAGTTTGATCGTTTTCTTAATCTCTACCGCTTCAAGAGTCTGAGAACTCTCGTCTTCCGTCTTCTTCAACTCCGAACACCTTGTGAGAACAGGCTTCTTTCTCTCTAGACGAGCCTTGGTAAGAGTAGCTTGGAAAGAGTTGTCGCTTCCTTGGGTGTAGATTGTCTTCAACCACGAATGAAACAAAACTTGAGCTTCCTTACGGATCTTAGGGTTCCTATGACTTTTCAAAGCCTCCAGCTTAGCTATTGATTCAGAATGTTCCATATCCTTCACGGAAAGAGATAGAGACTTCAAGTGCTTCAACAAATCGATGCATCTTTC